>NC_083726.1:31341439-31648586 GCF_028564815.1 Eubalaena glacialis | reverse complement strand
ATATTAAACTGCTGCCTACAAATCATCGCTGTTTCTTTCCCCCATGTAGGTAATAGTTCAGAAATCAGATCTTTTAGCATTTTCTATGTTATCATAGAACATAGAAACTAGTACAGCAACTGGTAGTCTCATACTTCTTGATTTATCAGCTCATATAATATATGCATTAGCAGAGAAAATTTAGAAAAGGGATTTACCTCCTTGGGAGACATTTTAATTTTTCTTATAAATACTAAATCTTGCAGTTCAAAAAAAGAAAGTAGCCCTTAGTTTCCAAACCATTTTTTCAATCTGCAATAAATAAAGTTACTTCCAAGTTGTCCATATCATCCTCTGACTTTCACAGACTTGAAAGTTACCTTGAGGCATCAACCCATGAAAAAATTTCTCCAGGTGCCTGGGTCTGGGCACCAACCAGCTTTCACATAGCAGCACCAGCGATCACGCCTTCCACCTGTGATGACTGATCCCACAACCGGCAGAAAGTGAGTCTAAGCTGAGAACAACTCCTTCAAGTACAGAGCACGTGGTCAACTCAATAGCAGACCGTGATGAAACATTAACTTCTTCACATTGATCACAACAGAGCTATTTTAATTCTTATGTCTGTGTGAAAGCTACGGCTGTCCCATTTGGCTCTCTGCTTTTAGGTACCAAAGGAAATGCTTGCCCCAAATATGCTGCAGCAGGCAGTGCGCCTGGTGGCTCAGCATGGGAGTTCTGGGATCAGCCTGCCACAGGGAAGCGGAGTCCAGCTCTCCTGTTGAGCTGCTTCCCAGCTGGGTATCCTCAAGCAACTTATTTAACCGCCCAAAAGTCACAGCTTTTTACCAGTCACTTGAAAGTATAGCTAGCTCATGGGATTGCTATGAGAATTAAATTAGACAAAATGCTCAGAACAGTGGGGCAAAAAGCAAGCCTTTAATAAGTAGCAGATGCAATTAATACGAAAAAAGGTGACAAGAGAATTAAGAGGGAGAACTGAGGTGTTCACATTGATTAGGCATCTTCTCAAGGCAGGGTTTGGGCCTTTAACAATCCTATGATATTAGTTATCGTTGCCTCGATTTTTCAGATAAGGAAATCAATGCTCAGAGAAGTTACAGTAACCTTCCCAGTGTCACAGCAAGTGACAAACTTGAGATGTGAACCCAGGGTGGAATAATCCCAAAGCTCTCTTTCTTTCTGTCCCACTACTACATTATGCATATTCTGAAAGCCTTTCCTTCTTCCTCTACGTAATTGTCATCCTACTTACCTCCTAAATGTCAGGCTAATATCAGTCCTTTCCTGACAATATGGACCAAGTCTAGTATGGAACCATACAGTTTTAGAGTGATCTGGGAAAAGGACCCAAAGCCATCTTGATTATGGAATTTATGGTCCATTCTGGAGGAGGGAAGGCCTTGCAGACAGCTCAAGTTCCCAAGTTGCCCCACAAAAACACAGCTTCCCAAGATTGTTCTGAAATGTAGAAGGAACTCAATAAGGCAATCAAGACTTTTTCCCAGTGGCATGTGCGAGAGAAAGACAAAGAAAAATCTGTGACAAAAAGATGCACAGCAAGAGAGGAAGGAAGAAAGAGAGGGAGGGAGGCAAGGAGGAAGAGCATGAGAGAGAGGGTTCATTTCATCTCAAAAGAATTGCAAGGGAAACACAAGACCCCACCTACCTACATGGTACATTCAAAGGATATTGGGAAAGGAGGAGATAGGTCCAGGAAGCCTGGATGTGAACAAGGCCAGATACCCTGGTATCACAGTAACAAGTGTCCCATCTTTCTCCTGTACTCTTCATCCAGACCCGAGTGAAAAAGCCTCAGAAAATCAGGCCTATTAGTAGAGAAACTGAGAGGCTATTTTCTAGATGTTCTAGAAGAAAGATCTATAAAGTGCTGCCAGAGATCATGGTAGAATTTTGCCTCTTTTTCTTTGTCCAATACAAAGGTTCCACTTCTTCCACAGGCTGCAGAAGCACAGGCCTGGTAAGAGCCTTGGGAAAGGGGTAGGGGTGGATTGCTACCCTGAGGACCACTGAGGATTGCTAGGAAGGCCAGAAGATGAGCTGGGTTGACAAGGGCTCCATCTCCCAGGAGCAACGCCCTAATCAGTGGGATTCTGGGACGTGAGCACTGTCCCCAGCACTGCAAATCATCTGGCCTTTAATGCTGTTATAGCATAGAAGAATGCTTGTTTTCAGTTCCAAAAAAGCCAGTGCTATTCATATGTCCATCTTCCACGTGTAAATAAGATGAGATGGTGATGATAGTTCCATGTTCATGGAAGAGAGGCACTGCTTTTTCAGGAGCCAGGAAAAAAATACCACAGAGGAAACACTATTTACAAATGATTAAAATGGGTGCATGCACACATGCCTACAGAAGAGCAGAGAACAGACTCAACCCTGTGGTCAGGAACCATCAATGAACAAGACAGCTGAAAGCCAGGAAGGTGAACTCACCTTTGGAACTGATAAGAGTCATTGTCTGGCTTTCCTTTATTCTTTGTTTTGATCTGAGGCTACCTCTCCTATCACTTTATCCCTTGACATGGTCTTATTGTTAGCATGGAGACTGAAGAAAATTGTTTGTTCCATGTAAGAGCAATGCACTCCCCTCCTTTTGTCTTTTTCAGGAAATTAGTAGCTCCTGTTCCATTAACTGGAGTGTTTTGCCTTATCTCATTCCTGTAAGTGAAGTGGGAACTTCAAGGCCATAATTTAGAATTACTCTGTCCAATTTATCCTAAATGGATTCTGTTCTCATCGCAACATTTATCTCTAGACCTTACTAAAGATTATATTCAGGCTTACCTACAGGCCCACAATTGTCCTCTCTTTGGAGCTGAGGTCTTTAGAAATGTAATGATATGTGACAGGATTTTGAAGTGAGCTCTATCCCTTTATGGCCAAATGGATTTCTTGCCATTTTAGAAGCCAGTCTCTACATTATTTTATACTTTATTTTACAGAGGACCTGGGAAACTCTGGGTTTTTTAACCAGATGATACTTGCTCATTGTTCCAGAACAATCTTACAGAGATTTGTTACTTTTTCTGATATTTATTTGAAATTTGAGGTCTAAAAATATCATCTAGTCATTAGGTGAAAGCCTCTTTACCACATAAGTACCAAAGGTGAGGGTGAATACTAAGGATACAGACTAATGTGGCAGCTTTTTACAGTATACCATTCAGTTTCAAGAGAAAATTCATAGAGCTAAAAGCTGGGTGACGCCCTTCTAGGATACCACCAGTTCCCTCGGTCAAGTTTTTCATGACTGGCATCTGTTCTGACTGGTCAGAACCATTATGCCAATGGTTAAGTAATTTACCATCTACTTCAATTTTAGTCCTATCTTAAAAATAAGTCAGGTCTCAAAGATGTTAAATTATTTCCTCAGAGTCATATAGATAGTAGATAGCCAAGATTAGGTCCTGTCATTGAATTCTACTTCAATACCCTTTTCACCAACTTGTTTGCTCATCCAAAGATGTGTAATTATGAACTGCATTCTAACAAGACTCCACTGTTTCAATAACTGAAAGGAGGCATTACAATTCAGTATACTAGCTCAATTATTCTACAACATGTCACAGTACTCTAAAAATACATAGATTGTTATAGCTTATAATTAACACAAATATCTCTTCTCTGACCATGGCGTGATAGAAACCAAGCTCAGAAATGTCCATTCAGGAGCAATAGAAGGAAAATTAAATTTACCAGGTTCTCTAGATTCTAGTCTTGTCACCAATAATTCTGTGACTTTGGATAAATCCTTAGTTTTCACACGTAATATTGGGTAAGTCTAAAAGAGAGGTGCTTCCGTTGAGATTCTCAAGTGAGTGGTTGGACTGCGTGGTGATTGAGATCCCTTTCAACACTGAGATTCTATTATTTCTTGATCTGTTTACCAGGAAATCAGTTTAATACACTCCCCTTATTGACCCTTTCAAGGAATTTCACTTCCAGCACAGATGGCCACAGTCGAGTCCACCCCCATACGCAGAAAACCAACCCACAATTTCAAGTAGGCCATTGCAGCAAAGACTGCTAGACACCCACCAATTCCATTTGCTGCTTCTTTCTGGTATTAAAATTCCCCACCCAGATTTTCAATGGGTTCAAGACCTTCCAACTATAGATGACAATTTCTGACCTCCATTGCAACTAGGCGTGGCTCTGTGCCTAAGTTCTGACGAACGACATGTGAGCCATGAGTGGTATGTATAACTTCTAGGTTTTATTCTTAACTAGAAGGGATATGCCTTTCATTTCCTCTTTTCCCCTTCCTACTGTCTGGGAGAGAGCTGTTATAGCCAACATGGACACAGAAATGGAAGCTGTATGTTAAATATAGCAGAGTGAATATACCAGCTTTGCAGTGCCTACTTCTAGACAGGCACATAAGAGAAAAATAACATCTCACTGCGTTGTGAGTCTTTGTTTTAGCAGCTTAAATGGTTTATCCAGTGGTACAGCCATCAATGAATGTTGCCATGGAATAAAATGAGGAATCCAAGCAGGATGCTTCAGCCTTGGATTCTATTTAGTAGTGACCTAGCCCACAGCATTAAGGTTCCATTTACAGAGAAACAGTTTTAATTATAAGCTAAGACATCTCTAGTTTCATAGTTCATAAAACCTGCTGATTACTAAGGCCAATAATGTTTTTAATCTAACATATCCTGTAAAATAACGGTAGAATGAATCCTTATCCTTAACATATTATAGCCAGTGTGCTTTTCAAAAATGTCAATTTCAATAAATACGCTCACACGACAGAAACCTAGTATAAACTATAAACACAGTGTAAAATATAAGCCAAAAAATTAGTCAGTATTGGGTTGTAACAGCCACCAGATTGTCTTTAGAAAGGTGTTTCTTCAAATAAAAGGTCTTTGTGAATTCTGAAATCCCAGGAACCCAAGGACCAGAAATCCCTAAACTTTCTGCCAGCATACCAGCAGAATTATTTACAAAAATTTCACTTTACTTGTCAGTTCCCTACAATCTCTCCTTTAATATTAGGCTAAGTCATAAATCATTATGTGAGTATGTAAAACCAAGACCTGATATTTTATCAGCGTCTAGCTTGAGAGTAAAGTTTGGTCATAGTAATTGTAGCAGATGCTGCAGTGTGGTTCACCCAACAACCATCCTGATCTCCTTCTAACATGCCTTCCTGTGGAGTAAAACTGGAAAGCTAAACCCCACATTCCCCTGAGGGTTCTGCCTGGGATCCAGGTTCTCCTCAGCCAACTCACATTCTGTAAGCTACCTGATACCTTACATTAAATCTCTTTCTGTTTACACTGGCTAACCTCAAGTCTATTTCTGTGACTAAGAATCCTGAGTGCTACAGTGGTATTTTAATTCTCTCCCTCTTTAAGGATTGAAGACATGAGGAGGTACATAAGACATATTTTTATGGGTATCTTCTTCTCATCAGCACTTTTAACATCAATGATTTTGTTGAGGGAAAGAGAAGGAAGCACCAGTCAGGAAGCTGGATCTTGGGAGCTCTGAGTGCCAATCAGAAGTGCTAAATAGCTACCATCTTATTCCAGACTGACTCAGCTATAGGCGTCTGCGAAGACACATAGTCATTTTCACACCAGTCTTGATGTGGAAGCAAATGCTGGGAGACTAGAGAAAGCAACTGAGCTTTTGGATGGGGTGTTTTTGTTATACTTTTAGAGGCCAAAGGAGTGAGCACCAGGAGTTACAACCATTAGAAACCCTCTAACAATCCTTAGAGGAATTGTTAAGCCTGCTTCATGTTTTCCTCAAAGTGTGATTCCCAACCAGCAACAACAACATCACCTGGAAACTTCTTAGAAATGCAAATTCTCACACACATACACACACTCCAGACCTGCTGAATCAGAAACTCAGGGTTGGGCCCAGGAATCTGCTTTAACCAGGCCTCCAGGTGACTCTGATGCATGCTCAACCTTGAGGACCACTGGTGTAGATCATCCGACGCTAGCTGAGGTTAAATGGAGTTTAAGACAGGTAGTGGTAGGGCAGAAAAGAGAAAAGACAATTGAATAAATAGATCTTTGATTTAAAAGGAAGCTCATGTGAGAAATAGAATATAAATTTAATCCCTTTCCCATGTAAAATGGGAAAACCTCTAGTAGAAAGAGCATTGTGCTGGGAATTTGAATCAGTGGATTTGAATTTTGGATTTTTAGCTAACAATTAAGTAACTTTGAACTAGTCATTTAAGTTTTCTGGAATTCCATTTCCTCATTTGTAAAATGAAGGAATGGGGTGAGATGTGCTTCAACACTCGCAACTTCTGTCTTCTATCTGTTCTGGACAAAATTAACACTAATTATCCTTGATTAGCATCATATTGCTTCCTGAGCATCATGACCTTTCCAGTGTAAACCTGATGATAGAAAGTTCCCAGCATTCTATTTCTCTACTCGGGAGCAGAGGAAAATTAACAAAAGATATAAGTATCAATAGTTCTCCACCCCAAGTCAATAGTCCAGGAGTACACTCCAGCTTAATTCAGGACTGGCAAAATCCACTGGATCTCTGAAAGGCCAATGTAATATTTAAAATATATTGGAAATTACCAATATCCTAGGAATGTGTACAAATTACTTGTATGTGTCTTTTATATTATTGGTGATTTTGATCACACATGAGACTTGAATTTTGAGGACTATATTTTCACACTTCAAGATACTATGTGTGTGTGTGTGTATGTGTGTGTGTGTGTGTGTGTGTGTTTCCTGTGAAAATTAAATGCTTTAATCTACTTCCAAAATCTAAGAACTGAGACTCACTGACATTCAGCTAAGACCGAGGCAGGTAGTAATTACACTTGGGAAAACCACAAAATGACATCCCTTAACAATGTGGAAACACTGAATCACTGACAGAAGATTGTGTCCACTCAGTGAACCTGGGAACTATAGTAAAAAAAAAAGGTCATCTGTGTAACTGAAGTTTGTTTGCAAGGAGGAAAGGAGGGCTTGGCCTACCTGTGAAGCAGTAGGGACCAAGAGTTAATCAGTTAATAAATTTGCTGAAGGTGGAAACGCAAACACTTTGCAAAGCTATAAAGTAATAAATTAATAAAGAGGGTAGAAGAAGGTACAGCAAAATGTGTGTCCCTTATGTCTGAGACTGTATCTTCCTTCCCACCACCTATCTTGGCAGATAGTAGGTACTTAGTAAATATTTGAGATTAAATGAATGAATAAAGGTTGAGAAGAAGAATATTTTAACTCTTCGTATACAATAACTGAAAAACACAATATTGTAGCTGTGTGTTTCAAGCAAGAGCAAGTTACTTTTAATGAGCCTAAAATATAGTATTTTCTTTCAAATTTTTGCAATGTCAGTGGAGTGAGCATGCAAATTTCATGCAAATTTCATTGTGTTGAACCTTGTGAAATTACAAATAGTCACTGCTTATGACTTACAAAAATGGCAAATTCAAATGGTCTACATTTTTTTTTTTTTTTGTCTAGGAGACATCACCTGCATTTAAAAAACTGATTAGTGCTCTCTTTGTAAACAATGAGTCACAAAGAGTTAATCCTGGCACTAGAAGAGATGGAGCCAACACATGTTATCAAGACCCACCTCCCCCCCTTAAAACATATGACTGCCAATTATCTACAGGGGTAATTTCAGAACATAGATCTTTTAAAAACTAAATGAAACATAATGTTGTTCCAGAGATATTAGAAGAAAATGCTTAGAAGACAGTCTTAAAAATAGAAGGTTTTAAAATTAGATAGTGGTGATAGTTGCATAACTCAGCAAATAGACTAAAAACTATTGAATTGTACACTTAGAAAATGAATTTATGGTATATCTATTACATTCCAAAATTTTTTTTAAATAGAAGAGACTAGGCTACAGAGAATGGAAATACAAATGCACTATGTGGACCATTCTGCAGCTAAGAAGGAGGAGGAAGAGAGTTTCATGCCAAGCCCCAGACATCTGCCTCGTTGCAGGCCAGCCTTCACAGGATGCTCTCTGCTAAGACTGCATGTCCCAGCTCACACCTTGCCAAGTCAGGAAAATAAATACACATGCAGTATTAATAGCCTCTGGTGTTTTCAGCATGATGCTGGAATTCTGGAAAGGGATCCCCTGAACAGTCCTAAATCAAAGCATGATGAGAACTGTCATCTTTGCAGAATGCCATTTGAGTCTTTGTGGGAAGGACTTTTCTCAAATCTGCTGGTCCAGTCAAGCTCAGATGGCTGGCTCTAGGACATAGGATAAATGTAGAGTTACTTAAAAGCAGTGATTCTTAACCTGAAGGAAGAAAATGTCAGGAATCCCAGATAAAAGTCAAGAAAACTCAGAAGAATGTACGTATACACAGACCCAATTTTATATACAACATCAAGGGCCCCAAGGGCCTTAGAATCCCTTCCACAGACTCCATGTTAAGAATCCTCAGTCTATATTCTGTACAGCGTGTCCCACATTCTATTAGATTATTTTAGTGAAATTTAACATTGAAAACTAAATACTAAGATCTTAGAGAAGCTTTAAAGAGGCCACCCTTTTCTTTTACTACCACGAATACTGGGGAATTTAATTTCCTAACTAGAACCTACAGCATCTTCTGATTGGGAGCAAACGGCACTGGACAATGGGGGAAAGTCCCCGGTAGACTGAAATCATAAATATCTTATGTTTTCATTGTCTTTGGCTTCTCTCTGGTTTTGGTTTTTGTTTTATTTTTCCATTTGTCACACACAATATTATCCTTTTCTCAGTGTATTTTTGACACTGCATTTTACCCCAACACCTTTACAGGCACATACAGTTTAAAAATTATTTAGAAGCCTTATTTTAATAATAGCCATTTCCAGCAATTATCACTAACAATTACAATCTGTAGCAAAAGACTCTGAAGAGACCAAAAATTCAGTCATTTCCTACGACTTAGGTTACTTGGCCCAAACCAGGCTGAGTAAGAATCTCAAGACAAGATTTTGAGTGTATTTTTTTTTTTTTAACACCTTTATTGGAGTATAATTGCTTTACAATGGTGTGTTAGTTTCTGCTTTATAACAAAGTGAATCAGCTATACATATACATATATCCCCATATCTCCTCCCTCTTGCATCTCCCTCCTACCCTCCCTACCCCACCCTTGACTGTATTTTTAAAACATATCTTTTTTTTTAAAGGGATGGAGTCAAAAGTGGCAAGAATTTATTAAGCGCCTGTGTATTCTTAGCGTTATGTTTAAATGCCATGGAACACAAAGGAAAACTAACTGCTTCCTTCAGAGGACGCACGACCAGTTGACGAATGTTTTAGCAATGAAAGAATGGAAGGACAATTGGTTCTAAATACTCACATTCATGAACCATAAAAGGAAAAAATATTTCAAATAAAGAAAAGAAGTGTTTTATATTCCACCATCTGACTTGCATATAATAAAAACTGAGGACTTTATGAATGCTGCACTGAAATACCAAAATTCAGGGAGCAGGGGTTGGGGGGGATACGTCAACAATTACCAAAAAGCATTTATTTCCTGGCACTCTGCACAATTCCATACTACAAAATATGTACTTAAAAAATTAAGAAGTCATGGCCCTTGTACATAAGTCGCCTACAATCCAAGTTTATCTTTCCCAATTGATGAGAAAAAAAAAATTGCTTTCTTTTTTTCCTACTAGAAGCTCCAACAGGAAGTGTCAAAGGAGAAATCTGTTCTTGCAAGATTCTCAACCAGAAACAGAAACATCTCCATCAAAAATATAGCAAATAGGACTGTTCTCCTGAGATTTCTAACCTAATTAGCCAGATGAAAACATCTTTCAGATATTCCTTTGCTCAAGTGTTTGGAGATGATAAAAAAAAAATGTTCAATGTATTTTCTCCTTTGCTATCTATGGAACACAGGCTGTGTCACTTGAGGTAAAAGGAGATTGACAAAAACAAATTTGCAGGTCATTTAGAAAGACAGCAGGGCTGAAATGAAAATAAAGGAGCCCAGACCAATTCTCAGATTCCCAACCAATTCTCATTTAATTTATAATAATGCCTAATGGTTTTTATTCCTAAACCAAGTTGAGCTAAAACTAAGTGGGTAGTTACGAAAATGAATGAAGCTAGTTGAATCAAACAGGATTTTACTGAACTGTCTTTTTATGTGATAACAACCCAATCCCAGACGACAGACAATCAATGACATTACATGAAGGAGGGGCATCTTGAATCTAGTGCGCTTTTGGATCATAGCTGCCAGCCCTGAGCTGTCCCTCCGGTCAGGCCCATTTTAGCAAATTAGGCATTATACAGTCACATGCCATGGACAGTGGTTTTGGAGTATGTGGATGTGTATGTGTTTTACTTTTTATTGCAGCATATAACATTCACATAGAAAAGTACTTAAAATATACATATACTCTTTGACAATTATTTAAACAATCCAATCCAGGTCAAGAAATAGAAGAGCATCAGCACCCCAGAAAACCCCTATGTATCACTCTCCCCCAATGATAAACACTATCCTTATTGGTGTTAATCATTTTCTTTATAGAGCTACTATTTACGTATACATACCTGAACAATGGAGTTTGGTTTTGTCGGTTTTTGTTTTTGTTTTTAATTTTTATTGGAGTATAGTTGATTTACAATGTTGTGTTAGTTTCTGCTGTACGGCAAAGTGAATCTGTTATACATATAAATATATCCACTCTTTTTTAGATTCTTTTCCCATATAGGTCATTACAGAGTATTGAGTAGAGTTTCCTGTGCTATACAGTAGGTTCTTATTAGTTACCTATTTTATATATAGTAGTGTGTATATGTCAATCCCAATCTCCCAATTTATCCCTCCCTCCACCCCGGTTTTGTCCGTTTTTGAATTTTATAGGAACAGAATCATAATGTAGGCATTTTTATGCCATAAATTTTTTTGTTTAACCTTACAGTTGTAACAGCTTCCACAATCTCTAGGTGTTACCTGTAACTGTCGTTTGTTCATTTACATTACTGTTTAGTATTCCAGTTTATTTTTCCATCATGCATAGATTCTGGGGCCCATATGCAAGCATTTCTTAAAGGTATATTCCTGGAATTGCTGAGCCATATGGTATATATATTTTCAGCTTTCCTTAATAATGTCAAGCTTCCTTTCAATGTGATTTAACATCCTAATTTTAGCCAATCTGGTCAATAGGTCATCACCATTTCAATTTTTATTATTATTATTATTATTTTTTTGGCTGTGCTGGGTCTTCTTTGCAGCGTGTGGGCTCTTCATTGCGGGCTTCTCTCTAGTTTTGGTGGCGGCGTGTGAGTTTAGTTGCCCTGCGGCATGTGGAATCTTAGTTCCCCGACCAGGGATCGAACCCACGTCCCTTGCACTGGAAGGCAGATTCTTAACCACTGGACCACAAGGAAAGTCCCCAATTTTTATTTTTCTAATTGCTAATGAGGTTAAGCACCTTTTTCTATGTCCACTGGCCTCTACCATTTCTTAATTTAATAATCAACATCTTACTAACTGGGATTTTTTTTTGTTCACCGCATTCACATGCAGCAAGTAGCTTGACCATTTTCCAGTCAATCTGGAATGATTTCACCTATGTGATTATAAAAGTATCATTATCAACTCTGCTGCAATTCTTATCAGTCATTGAAACAGCCTGCAAAAGATGGAATTGTGTTAAATCTACTGCTTCATGTTATAAAGCAACATTTTAAAATCTCAGCCTATATCTAATCCTTAAGCCAATCATGGTGAGGTTGTACAGGATAAAAGATGAAACTTGAGCTCTTTCTGCCACAAAAAGAAGCCTGTTTGGTAGAGAAATTGAAGACTTAAGATCCATCAATGCAGGGCATTATGATAGTAGCTTATTGAACTGGTCTATTTTCTGAGTGGAATTACAGACATTGATATTTAGGGTAACACTAGGATTCTCTCTTCTAACTGAAAGAGCCCTAGAATTTCAGAGGATGAGTAATATGCTATTATGTTCTTATAGAGGCATTCATTAACTATATCTCTCACATACCCCAAATGGTAAAGGACAAGCTACACTCTCAGTAGTAAAGAGCATTTTCTGAAAGGGTCTCTATTTGGCAGAAAGGTGGCCACCTGCTCTGCATAATCTTGGGTGTACAGAGCAGGGAGCCTCCCTCTGCCTGGCATTAATCTTTTAATCCTCTTAGATCATTCGGTTTATTGTCCTAGTCTACCTGTTTTCATTGTCTTTCTATTACAAATCAAAAAGAAAATCTTTTCAGCAAAAGCTGGAAAATATTTTTATAAAGCACATTTTAAACTGCTAATTTTGGCAGATATAAACTTAAATGAAACTTTTCATTTTTTCTCAAATTCCATAATATAAATCCATTTTCTACTTCTTTTCTCTTCTGTGAAAAAAAAATTTCCAAGACCTAGCCACAAAATACTTTTAAAGTGTATAACTACAGAGAATATACATGAATGTAAAACTATTCAAAATGCATAATTGCACTAACAGCAAAGGAAGCATTCAAAGGCATACATCTTCCTGGGGCTCTTTGTTTATTTTGCTTTTTACTCTCCTTTTTGTAGTGATTATCAAATTTACCAGGGAGCACTAAATGCAGTATACAAAGGAAAAATAGCTTGTTTGAAATGTTATGTATAAACAGGTAACCAATTGCCAATCAGATGAAAGTAAAACCAATTGTTCAGCTGAAATGAATAACAAATTCAGGCAGTACAGTTGCTTCAACTGGCCATTGCCTTAATGTCTTCAAGAAACATATTAGAGAAGTAGAATTGCCTAAGTATGTTACCACATATACTCTTTATCAGAGGTGTGTGCATGGGGCAGTTTTCCTAAATGGGTAACTGCTCCTAGATTTCTAACAAACATTTCTGACAAACAAAGTTTTACTCAATTTTATTTCACAATATATTGAAATATTCTTTTTCTATTGAAATGCATTTTACATTTATATGCGATATTGTATTCACTATAATATCCCTAGTACTTACTAGCACAGTGGTAAGTACTTAGTCAACACCCAAATGTTTGTTGAATAAGCAACGAAACTTTTTTGTGGCCTACAATTTACTTCATTTTGAAGGTTTAATTTGAAAAGTAGGGTATACTCTTCCTTTTTAAATACTGGCATATAAAGTTTCCAGTTTAGGCAGGTTAAAACTCTGTAGTCAAATGAATCTAAAAATAAAGCAATAGAATCCCTCATACTCTTTCTCTTCAGCAGCTGGCATGAGCTTCAACAATCCAATCAGTAAATTTTAAATTATGAAAATAAAGACCAAAGATTTTTCTCTTTAGTTTGTTTGAGAGGAAAAAAAAAAAAGTCTTTATGACAACATTAGAAGAAGGCAAATATAGCACCCTTCCCCAGATCCAACATGGTATAATGGAAAGAACGTGGACATTAACTTCACTCCTAGTTGTTCAACAAATATCTTTTGAGAACCTATGTCAGGCACTGTGTCAAAAATAAGAAATAAAATAAATTTAAAAAACAAAACAAAAAGCAGCCTTTGTCAATCTTACATTTGTTTGGGGGCATGTTTCTTTCAGCCCTTTGTTCAAATCTCATTTTTACCACTTTATAAGACTTTGTACAAATTATTTAAGGTCCCAAAGCCTCACCTTTCTCACCTGTAAAAATTTGGGACTGTTTAACCCATTTCTCAATAGATTACTAGAAGGATGAAATGTGGCAGTGCACATACAGTAACTAACCAATGGCAGACTCTAACATAGGTTAGCTCCTGTCAACTACTCCCCTTTCTCCTGCAAACAATAAGTGATTCCCAGTAAGACATGAGAAAGGTCAAGACGTTTACATATTTATGATATAATTCATTCTTTTGAGATCCTGCCAAATCAGTGAACAGGTATCATAATCCACATTTTTGGGGTACTGAATTTATAATACCAGATATATTACCTATGTGTTCAGATTTCTCCTTTTATGTTTTGTTTATTAAACTACTCATAAGAACTTCTTTACCACAAACTGTCACCTTGAGAGTGAAAAAAAATGACCGCAGAGTCCTCTGGTACACAGAAAAAAAAAGAAAGAAAGAAAAAAGGTTGAGGAAGGATATCTTTGTCTGGTTTTGGTATCAGGGTGATGGTGGCCTCATAGAATGAATTCAGAAGTGTTCCTCCTTCTGCCATTTTTTGGAATAGTTTGAGAAGGATAGGTGTTAACCCTTCTCTAAATGTTTGGTATAATTCACCTGTGAAGCCATCTGGTCCTGGACTTTTGTTTTTTGGGAGTTTTATTATTACTGATTCAATTTCATTACTGGTAATTGGTCTGTTCATATTTTCTATTTCTTCCTGGTTGAGTCTTGGGAGATGGTACCTTTCTAAGAATTTGTCCATTTCTTCTAGGTTGTCCATTTTATTGGCATATTGTTGTTCATAGTAGTATCTTATGATCCTTTGTATTTCTGTGGTGTCAGTTGTAACTTCTCCTTCTTCATTTCTGATTTTATTAATTTGAGCCCTCTACCTTTTTTACTGATGAGTCTGGCTAAGTGTTTATCAGTCTTCTCAATGCCAAGAGCAGTAGTGGCATCTGAGAAAGTAACCATAGTGTAAATTGTTTCATGTCTTTGACAGATCGGTCTGAACTGAAATCCCGCTGAAGAATAGACCAACTCCCATCACCAACACCCACCCTACCTGCTCCCCACTCAACATTTCCCCCATACACACATACATAGAAATGCACACAAACAACCAAAAATTAGAAAAGCAGAACCCAAGTCCCAGACGCAGGAGTCCTTTGTGTCAGTGGGTACAGAACTATCCAGATAAAGATGGAAACATGCACACAAAGAGCCAGGGAGCCCCATATAGAGGCCTCTTCAAGAAGAGAAAAAGTGAAAGAACACTGCTTAGGGCATCCTACATCATTGTTACCTCTTGATGACAAAGTTCAGTGCCACAAAACAGGTCCCTGAAATAAATTTTTTTCATTAGGCAAAATATTACCTTACATCATTCTCAAGTTCCTAAAAGAGACATGCAAATATATTAACCCAAAGTAGATCAGACAGGTAACATTAGTGAGGTGGGCCAGATACATTCAACTGAAATTTAAATATTTAAGGATTGCCTTTGTATCTATAAGTACTATGCTGACTCCTCTTTTTTTGAAACTCACACTCTTCTCAATCTACCTGTCATTGGCCTGCTTTTGAAAAATAAAAATACAGATTTTAGAAATATTTCACTTTTATCCTAACTTTACTGTAAGAAAAACAACAGTCCAACCTTGATCATAAGTGGCAACTCACACCCAGTGTCAAAGAGGAATGAGAGCATGGTAGGGATTGTGTCAATGACCCTTGGAACTCAGCTCCAGCCTCTCGGGGCCACATGGATATTACAGGTCCAGCAATACCAAATCTCTCCACTTTTCAAGACAGCCCAGAAATTTGTATTTATGCTTTAGTGTTGAAGATAAATTTTTTAAAGTTTTAAACACTCGGCAGAGGTAAACAAAACACATCTGATGGCCAGACTTGCTCTGCATACTCCTGCTTGAACCTTTGTTAAACATCTACACTAAAACAACTTTGTGCATATCTATGTGTGGGAGTTGGCAGTTGTGGTGAGCAAATCAATGCCATAATGTCACATGGAGTGGAGAAAAAGTAGAAAAGGGAAGAATGTTAAAGTTTGTTCTACTACAGTTTGAGTTCACACTCTCCCTTGCTTCTTTTCATGAACCTCTAATTATAAATTAAATGGGATCTTTGGAACTCTTATAGTAACTTCTGTTTATGAAATCTACTCTGTGAATTCTATTAATTTATTAAGTGTTATCTAAGATGGTTTTGGTGGTTTTAAACTTCTCAAAATCACCAGGACATTCCCAGATCACTTCCATATACTCCAATTCTGGTGCCAAGCTTAACTGCTTATTTGGTAAAAGGGGCCCTGTGATGGCTAATTTTAATGTTCCTACTTGACCAGGCTGAGGGTTGCTCAGATAGCTGGTGAAATATTATTTCTTTTTTGTCTGTGAGTGTGTATCTGGAAGAGATTAGCATTTGAATCAAAAGATGGAATAAAGAAGATCACCCTCACTAATATGAGTAGGCAACCTCACGAACCAATTCCTAAAACAAACAAACAACTAAATAAACAAATCTCCTATTGGTTCTGTTTCTCTGGAAAACCCTGACTAATACAAATTTTGGTATTTTGATGAGATTAGCATTTGAATTTGGTGCACTCAGTAAAGTAAATAGCCCTCCTCAATATGAGTGGACATGATCCAATTCACTCAGGGCCTGAACAGAACAAAAGGAGGAAGAAGCAGGAATACATCCCTTTTTTTCCTGCTTCATCCATTGAGCTGGGACATGTCATCTTATCTTCTGACCTTGGACTCTCATATCTACCATTGGCTCACCTGGTTCTCAGGCCTTCTGATCCAGACTGAATTTTGTCACTAGCTTTCCTGGGTCTCCAGCTTACAGAAGGTAGATCATGGGGTTTCTCAGCCTCCATAATCACATGAGCCAATTCCTCACAATAAATAAATAAGTAAACAAATAAATATTCTGTTGGTTCAGTTTCTCTGGAGGACCCTGACTAATACACTGATACAGGTCTTTTTCTAAACTAAAGTAAAAATGTTGCTGATCAAACTAACTGTCTGGCCAACCCAGGAAGATTTCCTATCTTCCAGCTTGCCTCATGTAGTAGATATCAAAATCTCATCTTCATCAATGTTTCCCTCCCACCATACTATTTTTTTAAATCCTTAATTAATTTCTGTTTTAAAAGGACCATGTTTACAATTCTTCTTTATACAAATATATTTAAATGAAACCTGGCACTCAACCTATCTTTTTTTATATTTCAGTTGGTTCAGTAGTTACCTAAACTTGACTACTAAAAGAGTAACGCTAGCAAGAATAGCCATCCCAAATATCTGGCCAACTGTTTAAAAAAATTCAAAGTATCTCAAATCAATGATCTGTAATGAGATTCACTAACTAGGATTGCTGACAGTTTACAAAGAATAAAAAGGTTTCTTTTCTTGATAATTACACTATGTCTGTATCATGGTGAAATGGGAGGGGTTTCAATGATTCAGTTTTGTAAAACACAAAAGGAAAAAAAAGAAAGACAAGTGAGCACAAGGAAACTAAGACTTACAAACTTCCTTTATTTCAAAGAAGCAGAAGCACTGAGAAATGGAAGCTCAGGTCCATACTATCCAGAGAGGGCTTTCTCCTGACTCTGATCTTCTAAGTCAGTGTTAGCTTTTTGATACTGATGAAATCATTTAATTTCCAGTACAGCCAGCTCTCAGTCATATGCTCTGAAACAGAAAGATCGAGGTGATATGAATAAATCAAATATTAGTAAAATATTTTTTGAAGTACATGTTGGCTTTGGCAGGAACTTCGTGCTTTCATGTAGCAGCATTATATTTCCTTTCTTCATCAAGTTTGGATTAGTTGAAATCAAAATTAGTTTCTGTTTCCTGAGCCACTGAAAGTGGGGAGAGATGGATTAGAACATTCTTCTGGCTAAAATGATTGCAGCTTTACCAAGGGCAAGCCGCAAAGTGGAACCCCACACTCTGATAATCTGGAACTCAATTTAACACACATTCTGCAAAGAAATCCAACATTCATGACTAAGAGAACCCAACTCAAAAGCAGTAGCATCACTTTCCTTTATTCCCACCTAGTGAAGACAAACTGGAGAATGGCTAAGCTCCAAAACAGTGAGTTGTTAATCATCATGGTTTTCATGCCTCTTTTAGAGGAAATGAGATGTAATCCAACGCCTGCAGAGGCCTTTTCAGGAAATTGCTCATCTGTCTAATTAAGCTCTTCTTTCTTCATAGGTCTATGGATACTGTCAGCAGACATATAGCTTCCAGAAAACCTTTGTGCCCTTTTTCTGTTGCTCATTGGAAATTTCTGATGTAATGGAATCTCCTTAAAATGGAGATATTTGGAGATTAAAATCTCCATTTTAAGGTGATTCCATCACCTTGTATTAAGCACTGGCTAAACGTCATGGACACTTTATTAACAAGTGTCATTTCCTATAGGGAAGCACTTTTGAAAGAGTGCAAATTAGAAAGCCTAAGAGACTACACAGATGGTTTTATACCTGGTCACTAGCATAGAGCATCTAACTGCTCACTGGCACCAAGTTTATAAGTGCTCAGGCAAGAATGTTCCAGCTTGTTTATTTGTTTTTTTCAGTAAAATAGTCATTGTACTTTGGCCTCTGCCCCTTTCCTAATACACAACAGAGGACCTACCCTCTGTCCTACCTGCCACCAGTTAACCTTGTTTCATGCCCTGTCCTTGCAAAGCTAGTACAACCCACTTCACTTCCACCGTAACCATTTACCATGTCTATCCTTTCTAAGCCAGGTTCTCAATTTCTAACTTAATTAAAGAGCAATGTGACAGACATTTATGGAGTCCTATGTCAGCTCCTGGGCACATGAAACAAAATAAGACAGGAGTTTTGCCCTCAAGAAGTTTGCAATTTAGCAGGAAGAAAAATACAGAATTAATAAAAAATTCCACATCCAACTACAATAGGAGCAAAAAGAAAAAAAAAAAAAGTCATCTAAACAGCATGTTAAAGAAGCAAAAAGGAAGAGGCATACAAGTCATCATTACTCTCCCTACCTATGGAAAAAAATTTATCACTTTTAAGTGCTTTTATATTTTGCAAATAATACTATTCAAATATGTGGTCATACATATGTAGTTAAAGGAGGGTGGATAGCAAATGTGTTCATCCTCTCCCACTGACCTATTCTATCTAAGTACTTTAGAAAGGGAAAATTGATTCTTATTTATTAAGTTATACCAACACGGAATATAACAGATAAATGAGGTTCAAAGAAACAAAGAGTGCAGTATTGAAGTCTATTGAACTAATGAGCCTCCCCCACTCCCCTGCACCTCGAAAAGCACACTATAGCAATGATAGGACAGGCCTGGAACCTCAGTCTCATTCAGTTTTACCATCCCCTTGGCCCACCTTGAATCAAAACTACTCAAATTCTTAGATCTGTTGAAAGGCATCATAACAGAAATAATTATGGTCCTTCAAGCAGGTCTCTAGATTTGAGATTTAACATTCCAGTAGTTCTGGAATGCATTCATCTCTATTCATGCACACCAAAAGAGTTAGAAGAGGATTTAGTTCATCTCTGTGCAACCTGAGCCTGAAGGCTCCTAACATCTGCTATATTTATAGGTTGAGAGCAGATCCAGGCAAGGTCAGTTCCACTCCATTCAACAATTATTTGAGCCCAGGGAGTCCTTATTATTTAAACATGCATTATACCCCATCCCACAATTACATGGTTGCTTAGGGAAGCAAAGAAACACCATAACACAAAAATATTCGTAAAGGGGCTGATTGACCTCTTGAAATGCTAGTCACCACTTATCCCACTCTACTTAACCCCTAGCTTGTATCTCCAACCATCATATCAATACCAACTCTGATGGTGTAGATGTTATAGACATTTAATCAAATAACGCAAATGCAATGCAATAGATTGCCAAGCAAAATGACAAACATTGCAAAAGTTGTAGGATTTCATAAGATTGATGAAAGTTACGTCGGAAAATTCTTGGATCACACACACCCACACAAAAGAATTGGCAACGGTGGATCTATTAAAAATTAATGAAGAGGAAATCAACAAGGATACTGATATGATAGGCATGGTAAAAAAAAAAAAAAAAAGAACTATTTGATAAAAAGGATTAAGAGAGGACTTTAGGAAAATTGGTAAAGCCATCACTTAAGGCAAAAACTCCATTGAGATAACATTGCAAAAGGCATATATACATTACGTGAAGATTTCAATATTGCTACCATACAATTTTATTAGAAAAGTTAGGCTGAAAAGAATTATCAGTATTTCATTCATCTTCGTTTTCTTAATGTGCTAAATATAATTTAACTTAAATTTATTTAAATGTAAGTAAGAATAAACAAATTATCACCATGAGATTTAATTTCCTTTTGAAGATACAGACCCAATTCATGGTCCTTTTAATTATGAAAAAAAGAAATTTAAGTGTAAGTGGATTCATTTTCAGGAGCATTCTATATACACACACATATATATATATTCATTCCTTGGATGTCCACTCCTTGGATAATGAAGACCCAGTCACTGTTCCAGCCATGATCTTTACCCTAAAGAAGCTTCTAAAATCCCGTGAGGCTGCATCACCTGTCAAGTCACAGGTAAGCACTATAGCATCAACCTGTGCAGAGGGATTCATCTGAATGTTGCACACACATTCCCATGGTCAACTAACTTAGTGCCGATGGGAGGGCTTTGCTCCTTATTTTAACCTAAGCATTTTCTTTGATTAAAAGGAAGGACTTGGCACCCTAAATTCATTTTCCCAGGACTAATAAAAGAACATTCATCAAAGAAAAAGGTCTCCAAGTGTTCAATTCTAGGTTATTTACCTTAGGTGCCTAACGATGCTTAGTTGAAGAGGCCAGGAGCAATGCTATGAAGCACGTATAAAGATTAGAAGATCCTGTCCTGAGAGAAAATATAGCCTCCTCCACCCTAAATGCCCTGGTCCTCTGACCATGGCAAATTTGCTGGAGCTCTATTGGAAAAGCACTGCTCTCTCTCTACCATAAGCTACAAAGTCCTCAATGGGAAACAATTTCATAACATCCCTCTCCTTCTGAGGAGGTAACCTTGTACAATGTAAGAAGCCCAGATGTTTTGGAGTCAGACAAGCTGAACTTTAAATTGCACATTTGTATATACAAGCTGTATAATATGGACAAGTTTCCTATCTTTTCAAAGCCTCAGTTTCAACCTCTCTGCTATAAAAGTAATAAAATCTACTTCATGGAGTTGCCAAGAGATTACAAATGACACAATGATGCTGAAGGCCCAGTTATGCTTTATAGTAGGCACACTTTCAAAAAAATGTTGGTTCCCACCACTTCCCCCATGACAAGGAAGATCACGGGGAAGCATAACCCCGCTGGCACCTGGTGGGAAATGAGGAACTGAAAGACGATAGAGGGAGTGTAAGAGGAAATGGAGAGGGTGACACAGACCAACTTCACCAGCACCACCCCAACTCTCCCACCTCACCCCGGCCTGGTCCTAATCTCACGTGGAAATGAGGGATAAGATACCTGTGTGTCAGACAGAAAGTACAAATTCAGTGCATCTGACTCAGAAACTGCGCCAAGCTGCCCAGAGCAGATAATAAATATAATCACCCTGATCTAATTCAGAGGCCTCAGGGTTCAATCACTCCCAGCTGAGAGGTTTTCCTGTCATTGGAAGGAAACCCACTCTGGCCAACATGTGACAGTTGCTAATCATTTTCTAATCTTAGTGTCAAACATGATCTTTTCATGAATGTGGTTTTTTTGGTTTGGTTTGGTTTTTTAAGATAGCTTATGAAAGGAGGTCTCTTCTAGCCCTTGGAAAAATAGAGATAGTCAACAAAAACTGGTGCATGTTAGTCTTCATCTTCAAGGTCTGAGCACTTTCATCTATAACGAGTCAACAAATATTTATTAAGCCCTGAGAATATTTGCTGTGTCAGGCATTGTGAGTGATAGAGAAGGGGTGAAGGGTGTGGATTTCAC
The DNA here is from genome assembly GCF_028564815.1 of Eubalaena glacialis. Classification (NCBI taxonomy): domain Eukaryota; kingdom Metazoa; phylum Chordata; class Mammalia; order Artiodactyla; family Balaenidae; genus Eubalaena; species Eubalaena glacialis. Next base: position 31,626,927 of record NC_083726.1, on the reverse strand, counting down.
TCTCAAGGAACTTGCAACCAGCTAAGGCACATGAGACCTACCCCCACCCCAACGCCCGTGAAATAACTGGCCAATGGGACAAAACAAAAATATCTATCCTCAAGTGACAGTATACGAGAGTGTCTCCTGCCCCAGAGAGTTGTCATGAAGCTCAAATACAGTGATGCACAAAAACTCCTAGTAGGAACATGTGTGTTTAACAGATTAATTTTTCCCTACGCCTAGAAGAAAATCTAGGAGAGAATAATGTCAAAGCCAAGGCAGCAGGGGGTCACAAGGAGGAGGTTATCAACAGCAAATGCTGCTGAGAGATTTTGACGGAAAGGAAGTCACAACTGACCTTTTAGAGAACTGTTTTTAGAGTGTGATGAAGATCAAAGTCAGTTAATTGCAAACAGTTAGGAAATGAAGGCATATCTCACAAGTGTAGCCAACAGGCATAAACTACACCTTTGAGAGGCTTGAGTGGGAAAAGGAAGAGAGAAAAACCATAGGATCTAGTGATGGGCATTCTGTTTCTTTTTTACAACACAAAGCTCTGTTTAAAAGGTTTCTCTACAAAAAGGGAAAAAATTAAAAGATTCTAGAATCTTCCCCAGCTCTAATATGAAGCCAACAAGACAACCACGTGGTCTTGTGCCTCCAAAGAACTCAAAGTAGGTAGAATCAATTTCTTTTTCTTTTTAATCAAAACATTCTAAAATAAACATAAAACAACTTTTCCAAATTTTTTCCAAAAATTAAATAATCTTGTTTGTTTCATCAGCATTCTACAAAGCAAAGCAAAAGAAGGTAAAGGTTGGGAATTCTCTGGTGGTCCAGTGGTTAGGACTCCACACTTTCACTGCCGAGGGCCCTGGTTCAAGCCCTAATCGGGGAACTAAGATCCCACAAGCTGTGTGGCCAAAAAAAAAAAAAAAAAAGATAGAGGTTAATTAGTTTTAACTGCAAGAAAGTTAAAGAACTTTTGCCTAGGATCTTGCTAATCTCTGTTAAAACGATTAAGAGTTAGTGTATACTTTAAGTCAATATACATTGACGTATTATACTGGCTTTTTGTATCCCTCATATCACTGAGTAAATGTTATAGGAAATATAAGGATGCTCATGACAAGCCTTTTGCCCTCTGGAGAGTTCAACTCAATAGAGACAACAGAAAAGGTATAAGTAACTTGTGTAAAAAGGACACTGTGACCAATTTAATAAAGGGCTAAAGATATTAGGAGGAGAAAAAGAGAAAAAGGTGAAAGTTGGACTGGGAGAGCTGAGTTTCCTTGGTAGAAAAATGAATTTAAGTTGGATTTTAAAGAAAGCATAGGAATTTGAAGGCAGATATGACAAGGACAAAGAAGGGGGAGGAGGGTGTACAGTTCCACTGGAATCCAGGCAGGAAGAAGGAATGAACAAAACCAAGGACAGTCATAAACAAAAGACCATACATAACAGCCTAAAGAGACAGGCGAAATATCCACTGTACCAGAAGGGACTCGACTAAATCCAAGCCTCTAGATGGAAGATCCATACCTCCAGGCCTTTCTGTCCAATTCATTATTGTGTTATTACTCATGGCACTATTTCCTAACTTCAATATTTCAGCTCTAGGGTCTATTTTTTTCCCATTGTATTCATACAGCAGAAAGAGGAAATAACTCATCCAGCGGTGGGGATTTCTTAGTAGGGTTTTGAAGAGAGATGCTGAGGGTGGCTGACTCTGCAAAAATGTTTCCTTTTTCTCTTGCTGTTTGTCAGATATTACTGTTGGGCAACCCTGGTGAGTGTCATCAACATGCAATCTCATCTGATTTATCTTCCTTTACTCACTCAAACCCAGCCCTTTGCCTCTTTTTTTTTTTTTTTTTCTAGCTCATTTAGAGTTTCACAACCTCTTACCTTTAATTGCTGAGTAAGTACAAAACATTTGTGTATCTGGCATCAGATATGACAATCTCCAAGAAAAACGACTCACAGTCACAGAGATGGCCGTGGCTACCTATTATGCCTTAATATTTTGCTTTGCCATTATTTCATTTTAAAAGTTCATTTCTATTTTTCTCACAGATTCACTTTCAAAACAATAAATTTTCGTGGCCGTCTTTTCCTCCAAGTCCCTCCCTTTTGAAATGTGCATGACTGAAGTAAGCCGTTTGTGCTCCACAGAACTCCTAGTGTCAGTCTCCCCAGAGACCCATCAAAATATTTCACACCAATAAACTGTTGATGTGAGTACAGGCAATGGAATATTTGGGTCTAATGGAATCGAAAACGGGCTTTCAATCACAGAGATAGAGGAAATTAAATTCATTTGTAGGTCAAAAGCTTTTACAAGTGTCCTAGAGGTAGGGTCACCATGGTTACTGGCTCCACCCAGCTAACACAGATAAGGAGTCTTTACAGTTTATCCCCAGGTCGACCTAACTTTCCTTGGATCAGCCAAGAAAACTTTGTTTCCTCCTTTCCCAATTTCTCTCCTCTGCCTCCATCTCAAGAGGAAGAAAAATAGTTTGGGTTTTGACAGAGGTTTCTGGAGCAGAATTCCAGATCTAACTGTTAAATAAATATATACAGTTTGAGCCTAATGAAAGAGATGACTGTGCTGCAATGGCTAACTAAGGCAGGTGAGAAAAAGCAGGTAGTGTGTTGATGCTTTCAACAGTCTGTAGCTTTTACAGACCCTGCCACTCCACACCTGTGCCTGGACTCATAAACTTGTGGGCAAAAAGCATTTTTAAAGCATTCAGTTAAACTAGAAAGGACTATAAATACATGAAAAAGTTTCTAGGACCTGCCTCATGTCCCTGAATACAAGCTCTACTCTACCTATTATCTTTTTATATAAATATCTTCTCCTGCCCACAAATCCTGAAAGGGTCAAATCCTGGGAAGTCACTTGTTGTCTCTGTCAACACACAAAGGAAGCACCTGCTATGTTTCCCCCGACGCAATCTTTGCTTCCAAGTTTGCTGCTATATGCACAAAGCTTTCAATAGCACCTGGAGCTTAGTAGGAATTCACTAAATATTTGCTGAATATTGAATGAATTAACAAATCAAAAGGTCTCATTGTTGGTAAAGTGTCCTCTTAACTGACTACCTTGCTACAAATCAGTCTTGCTGTAACCACCAGTCTCCATACTTTGAATCGTTGCCATCTGTTTCCTTTTAGGCTCCCGCCTATTTCCAGCCTTTGGAGTTTTAGCCTGGATTTGGCCCACAGGCATCAACCAGACCAGCAATTTTTATGGTTGTCTTGGGATTAGACCATTCATTACCATGGCTTCAACACTTCACTACCTGGCTTATCTTGGCGTTCACAGTCCTAAATTCCAGAGCTACACTGATAGAAATCCATACATAGCACAATGATTTAAAAGAGTGAAAATGTGGAGGGTTACTAAATGTAATAACCAACCTCCAAGATGTTTCCCAGTGTCCTCTGCCCTTAGAGCTTGCTTCTAACAAATTGAACACTGTAGAAGTGATATATAGCTTTCAAGATTTAGTTATAAAAGACTGCTGATTCCATCCTGTGATTCCTCTCTCTCTCTGTCTCACTCTCTCTCTCTCTCACTCTCTCTCTCTCTGTCTCTCTGTTTCTCTCTCACTGTTGGATCACCTGGGGTGATCTAGGGTAAGCCAGCTTCATGGATCAGCCCCATGAAGAAGCCCATGTGGCAAAGAACTGAAGCCTCCAAACCAACAGCCACTGAGGAACTGAAGCCTGCCAACAACCACCTTGGGCAAGCTCAGAAGTAGATTATGAAGATGACTGCAGTCCTGGCCAACAGGTTGACTGCAATCTTATGAGAGAACCTGAACTGGAATCACCCAGCTAAGGCAGCCCAGATCTCTGACCCACGGTGTATACTGTGAAATAATAAATGTTTGCTGTTTTAAGCTGCCAGAATTTGAGGTTATCTCTTACAAAGAACAGATAACTAATCCATTGAACGAGGGTCAGTAAACAGTTTCTTGAAGGGCCAGATAGAAAGCATTTGGGGATGTGCAGGTTATACAGTGTCTACTGCATTCCTCAGTACTGCCATTGTAGCCCAAAAGGAGTCAGAGACAATGTGTAAATGAATGCACAGCACTATACTCCTATAAAACTTAATTTACAAAAACAGTCAGCCAGCTTGTAGGCTATAATGTGCCAACCCCTGCAATAAACCAATGTATTTTCAGTCTTTCTGATTTCTAATGTCTCATTGTCCTGCAGCTACCCTATCAAGAGACAAGCATGGCCAATCTACAGTTTCTTCTGTGGTGTGAAGGGAATACCCTTCCCCAATATTACTTTTTAATTACTCTGAAAAAGTGAGGTTAGTGCCATTGGGAAAGGAAAGTAAGATGTAGGGAAAGTTCCTTCCAGAGTTGAGAAGAAATAAAAATCCAGACCTTTTTGTCCAAGGAGAGTTTAGAAGGAGAATAAAGAGAGGTAGTGTGAGGAGATTAGATGACCAGGTTCCACAACCCTTAGCCAAACACTGTGCACAGAGATGGGGGAAAATGCTTTCAATACATCCAGATAAGCACAAGAATCCCTAGAACTTCAGAACTGGTCGCCCAATTGCCTGGAGTGCTCAAAGCCTTTAGTAGAAACCTTGAGTCATTTGGACCAAAATGGTCCAAGACTAATAGCACAACATTGGTTAAAGGAGCCTGAAATATGGTTTATAGCCTCCCATGGATTGGGCACAGCATACAGAAGATACAAAAGTTCTCACATGGCCACCCAGAAGTTGCAGAACTGCTAAGAGGACCACTTGGTCAGCAGAGTCCAGGGCTGATGAAGGATGAGATCTCAATAACTAGAGGCAATGGCAGTGTCTGGGGTAGACAGCAAGGGAAGAGACTAGATTTTTACTTCTTTTTCCTCCCTGGAAAGGATTCTCTCTGCATTTTATTTTTCTTTTCCCCAGGTCACCATTCTCACAGGGCATGCCCAAAGCTTGGCAGGACCGCTACAACACCAGCACATTTAACAAAGGTCAACAAGCAAGGATTAGTGGAAATAGATCCATAATGAGAGGTTTCTCCTGGAGAAGCCACTTCTCCCCAATTCCCAAGAAGATACATGAGCCCCTCTCTACCCCACTGGCCTATGGGTCACCTTGGAAAGAACAGAGAAAGGGAGAGGAAATCTGGAAGAGCAAACATTTACCCAAAAGAGACTAAGTGACCTCAATATACAACTGTTTAAATCAGAAGGGGTTGAGATACTTTTACTTGATAAGTTTACATTGTTTTCCCTGTCATCCAAAGGGATGGAGGTTCATGAAAAAGTTTATCTCAGGTATTATGTGACTTTTCTATTGCTGCCATAACAAATTACATGGAGGCTTGAAACAACACAAATTTGTTATCTTGTATTTCCGTGGGTCAGAAATCCATCGTGGTTCTCACTGGGTTAAAATCAAGGTGTCAGAGGCTATTTCCTTTCTGGAGGCTCTGAGGGAGAATTTCTTTCCTTTCATTATCCAGTTTCTAGAAATGGCTTGCATTCCGTGGCTCCTGGCTCCCTTTTCCCATCTTCAAAGCCAGCAATGTAGAATCTCCTTGACCATGTGTCCATTGTCAAATCTCATCCAACCTGGAAAAGTTCTCCACTTTTAAGGATTCGTATGATTAAACTGGACCCTACCACATAAGTTAACCTATGCAAAGGTTCCGTCTAGACATCTTTGGGACAGCGGAGCAATATTCTGTCTACCACAGACATGAAAAATAAAGGTACTGCATTCCACTTCAATCAGTGCGATCAGTAAATTTGGGACCTTACTGATAAAAGTAACCAATATTTAAGTATAATTTATATTCTGCACATATTATCACTTATAGACCTTCCAAATACAACATATTTTACATGAATAGTTAATCCCTTAGACTTCTCAACTAACTTTAAATTAAAAATTCAGAAGAAAAAACACATCAACTATATCTATTGGAGGCAGCAACCTCACTCAAAAAATTCAAGAACTCTTGCAAACATTCACCGAACCAAAAGCACTTTTCCTTGTAGAATTCCAAACAGAAAGGTATGCTCCCTGTGTAACCAATAAGAGATAGACAAGACTCTTCAGTGAAAGAGTCTTAAAAGCTCCCTGAAATCCTGATTTTCTTCAATTAAAACCTAACAAACCAGTATGATTCATCATTAAATTGAGCAGCCTAATTGATTACTGAATGACACCAACCACATAAATCATGTAGGAGACTCCTACCAGAATAATACTTACTGTTAAGAATAATACTATAAATTATGTGCACTCTAAATGCACTAATAATACCATTATTATAAACATTAATATGTGCATATTTCTTGAGACTTTTGTGTTTTGTTTTGCTGGAGTACTTGTTTTTTGTTTGGGGGGAATTTTTTTTTTTAGTTTTCAAATGAAGACTATTCTCTAAATTGAAGCTATACTATAAGAATCATTATTGTTATTCTTTTTAACTATCTGTTATTACTAGAATTTTTAGAAGAGATGCTCAATAATCAATTACAATTCAAAGAAAACACATCCATGTTGTATATTATTGCCTTATCTCAAATAAGTTTTTAAATATACGGTTTACCAGAAGTTAGACCAGTTCCACAAAACAATGTTCCAGATATAGAAACAGAAATGACCATATCTGGCAGTGAATATGTCTAGGAATTCTTTTGGAGAAATTAAATGTTTGGGGTTTACGATAGTTGGGTTATCATTGATGTCATGTACATCGATAGAGTTGCACTTTTTGAGATCTTACAGCCACTGAAAACAAGCCCATCTTTTAAATTATAAAATATTTAGCATAATGCAGTTGCATGAAGGCCTCGGTTTCATGCCTTTCTGAGCACTAAAAAGAATTCTCTTCAGTCTTCTTCCAAAGCTTTCTTTCCAGGCAAGCTTTCATCCATTCTACAGAAACTACTCATTCTATAGAAACTTCCCTCAGATGGAGGGAAAGGGCTAACACATTACACTTCTTAATTCTTACCCACATTTCAGCAACTTTTCATCTTCTCTTTGTCTGGTCACCTGAAGACATACAGAAAACAACACAATCTGGTCATTTGACAAGACTAGCCACCTACAATGAATGAGTGTGTGGACTTTTATCATATATAAAATACCTTTAAGTAGCTAAACTAAGCATGGACACAATAAAAGAGGAAGATTATAAAGGAATATACAAAACGTAAAATTAAACGTTGTAGAAATGTCAAGGAAGGAGAGATGGTCCAACTGGGTAGATATAGGAAAGTTTAATGCAAGGATGTGGCACTTGACCTGAGCCATGAACAGTCAGGAGGCTGTGATGATTGAGGGGAAGGGTATACCAGTCATCAAGATCAGCAATATGAATTCTCAGTTTTGCAGAGAATCAGAAGCAACACACCTGCCCCTATTTGTAACAAAGTTAGCAGTTACCGATCTTAATGACCACGTGGAGTAATGGGACGAGCACAAGGTTTGGACATAAAAAGACAAGGGGACTGAGGAGTGAGGTCCAGTCACCACATGGTCACTTACAATTTTATTACCTTAGAGATATCACTTAACCTTCCTGAGCTTCACTTTAACATTCTATAGACATCCAGAGCAAGAAAAACAAGTTGGCAGCGTTGTTTGTATTTGTAAGCAAGAAGCATATCTCCTGAGAGAATGTTACATTTGAATTAAATGTTAATTATAAAGTTTCTCCATAGCAAAGATAACACAGACCTAAGTACTTCCTTATATGTAGATAAATTTCTTCTTCTAAGATTACTCTGCATTTAACTTCTAAATTCTCTTTCTAAAATTAACTCTGGGATCTGGAGACTAGAATAATAGAAATCTCACATGACATTTTTCCAGGAGCAAGCTACTGAAAAACTGCTAAATATAGAATATACAAAGAGGAGGAATATGGAAAATTATGGACATATAGGAAATTACAGCCATAAAATTTCAATGTCACATTGCAAAATGCCAGATGCTGGAATTTCCTATAAAGCTTAATTGTATTTGTTTCAAGGACAAATACTTTAGAAAGCTGGATTTTAGAAGTTCCTCATATTTTAGCCTACTATTTCCAATTATGCTGGAACTTCACTATCCGTCCTGGATACACTGGAGATGTATCATTATCTAAACAATCATTTCCATTTCACAGAAATCCCAGGACTGTTTTTTCTAACAATTGAGTCATAACAGTGCTGTTCCCATGGTTACCAAGAGTTCCAATTTCAGTTCCTCAATATGCATTTTATCATGTAAGATTGTACAATCCTTCAGAATAGGCCATACTTAGTTCCACATGCTCTATTATTTTCTCCAAGTTTCTCACACCCAATCCCCATTTAAGCTTCCTGTTTTGCTCATTTTTTGACTAGATAAAGTTTATGTATCCAACCTATATGGCGATCATCTTCCTAGCCAATAAATTCAAAGCAATGGAGTGAAGTTAAGGGACAGGAATTGGGAGAAGATTAGAAAAATCTGCTTCTCATCACTCTCCATGACCCTAGATTTTAGCACCATAATTATGATGGCAAGGGTAAGAGCAACATAAATCCCAAACTACGGTGTCCTCAGTGATTCTGTGATTCCATTTTATCTGTTCGAATTTCTCAACTGCAAAGGAATTTAATGCTCACAGCTCTGAAAGGTACTTTCTCTGGAGATTGGGGTCTTACACCAGAGTCCATAGAATGGGCTTCAGAGGTGCTCATCAAGTGCCTGAAATTATGGGGGCGGGGCACATGCACATATTACTTCACGTGGCTGAAGGAATTCACTTTAATGAGGAAAAGGTCCATAGCCTTTTAATCAGGTTCTCAGAAACATATGTACAGCAAAGATGTTTAAAGAACACTCCTCTTGGACAAGATCTCTGTTTTAGGAAAGAGCTCTGAAGGGACAAGTTGTTAATAAAAATAATTTTGTCAAAATAATCTTCAGTCGTTGAGAGGTTTTAAAATTTGATGTAAAATTTTTGGAAAACCAATATGGAAATGTGTACCAGGACCCATAAAGGTGTTCTTCATCTTCGATTCAGTTATTGCACTGCAAGGAATGTATTTTTTAGGAAAAAAAAATCAAGAAAGGCCAAAAAGGTAAAGAAATGTTTATTTTGATATTATGAATGACAAGAAAAAAATTAGAATCCAACATAGACTGATTGAATAAATAATGTGACATCAACAAAATGAAACATTACAAAGCCATAACTACAAATATCCTATAGGAAAATATAAAATATTTATGATAAAATATTAAATGAAATCACAAAGAAAATACAAGTATGTATAATATGAATAAAATTAGGACAAAATATATACAATTTTCAAATTAGTTGTACTAAAGTAATGGAATTTTGTGTGATTTTGCTATTTTAAAATCTTCCCAAATTTTAATATCCTATTAAGTAAATGTTGAATTAAAAATAAAACAGAGACTTCTGTTTAAACATGGCAATTTGAACATATATCTTGATCTTCATTCCTTTCTCACACTTGACAAAAATGACACTGAAGATATGAAAAAAATATATAAATCTACAAGGAAAATGAGAACAGAGAAGGAACTGACAGCATCAAAATTTTGGAATCTATAAAGCCAACATATGAGGATGTCTAACTTATTAAAAAGGGGAAAAGTTAAACATACACCAACAATGTAGTAAGATTAGGAATAAGGTTATTTACATAAAAGAACCCTGGAATGTTTCAAAATTGAAAACATCTTTTACCTCTAAAAGAGCGGAAAAGATGTGGCTAACAGATTCATATTTGAAAGCAACGCTGGGATCAAAAGCCAAAAACAATTAGATCCACTCCTTGCCCAGATTCAACTCTCCCAGCATACTCAGCCAGGGAACTTTCTCTTCCTCACCCAACAAAAAAATGCTCTTTGGAGGGATTGAAACAGGAGGATCTTATATTATGAACAGCTGAAGTCAAAGGTGATGTACTGAAAATAAAACATTGGAGTCACAATAGACATACTGAATAGTGAGATCCCTCCCTTTTTCCTGACTCAGCTCCCAGAATGCACCAGCAGCCAGGCTAGATTCCTGGGAAGGAAATTTCAAGATCACTATCCTGTGAGAAAAGATCTACAGATACTGATGGTTGTGGATCCCCAAGTGAAACATCCCAATCCAATCATGCTGGAATAAAGCCTGTTAGCGTGCCCAGACAGCCTTTTAGTGCATCAAATTTAAGTATGAGTGGACACCCAGAAGACGCAAGACATTTGAGGAAAACCTCGAACAAGAGGGACAACAATTAAACAAACAGTGAAAGAAACTGGGAGGGATAAGACAGGGTAGAAACAAAAACGTTCTTCTCCAAATAAATTAATACTCCCAGAGAGAGATAAGAGAAGATAATCCAGCTATGGAACAAAAGCCAAGAGGTTATTTTTAATGGAACATTAAGAATACAAGAAAGAGTTCTTAAAATTAAAAATGTGATATCAGAAATTTAAAATGCAATAGGAAGATGGAGAGTAAAGTGGAGATCACAATCTACAAAGTAAAACAAAAGACAAAGAGTTAAAAGACAAAAAAAAAAAACAAGCCAGAATGTCCAACATTTAACCAACAGAAGTTCTAGATAAAAAGAATAGAAAAAACAAAGAGCAAGATTTTGTCAAAGAAATAATTCAAGAAAAGTTTCCAAGAACTGAACTTGAAAGTGCCTACCAGATTCCTAATATAATCAATGAAGAAAATTACACATCAAGGTGTAAGATCATGAACTTTCAAAATACCAAGAATGGAAATATCTTAGATCTTCCCAGATCAGAAAGAAAAGTAGATCAGAAGCCAAGAATCAAAATTACATCATACTTGATTTTCCAATGGCAGTCCCAGTGGTGAAATAATGCTTTGAAAATTCTAAGGAAAATGACATCTAGTATTAAAGTCTGTATCCGGACAAATTATCCCTCAAGCATGGGAAAAGACTAAAAATATTTCGGACAGAAAAAGCCTCAAAAAATGTGCTCCCATGCTCCTTTTCTCTGGAACTAGTAGAGATGGTAAACCAAGAAAGAGGAACCAGGAGATGGGAACCAGAAAACAGAGTCTCTAACACAGGAGAGAGTTGAAGGGAATTTCCATGATGATGATGAAGGGAGATCCCAAAGAAACAACAGTGAAGTTAGACTAGAGAACATCAAGTCTACACATCCAGGAGGGATAACTCCAATACTTTTTTTTTTTAATTGAAGTATAGTTGATTTACTATATTGTGTTAGTTTCAGGTGTATAGCAAAGTGACAATTTAAGAAATTATTTGATATGTTTGAGTGCATCAGAGGAGATTCTGGCAAAAAGTTTGGAGTTGAGCTGTGATAGGTACTTAGAAAATTAAACAAAAGAAAAAGAGGGCTTCCCTGGTGGCGCAGTGGTTGAGAATCTGCCTGCCAATGCAGGGGACACGGGTTCGAACCCTGGTCTGGGAAGATCCCACATGCCGCGGAGCAACTAGGCCCGTGAGCCACAATTACTGAGCCTGCGTGTCTGGAGCCTGTGCTCCACAACAAGAGAGGCCACGATAGTGAGAGGCCCGCACACCACGATGAAGAGTGGCCCCCGCTTGCCGCAACTAGAGAAAGCCCTCGCACAGAGATGAAGACCCAACACAGCCAAAAATAAATAAATAAATAAATAATAATTAAAAAAAAAAAAAGAAAAAGAGCTAGATAAGGATACTCCAAGAAAAATAAAATTTATATAGGAAAGGATATGAAATTAGAGTATACTATATAGTTCATCTACGAATAAAGCCTATATAGTTATATATACTGAATTTTGATTAATTAAACAGAATGATAAGATTATATCTGGAAAATAGGAACACAAAAGTGTTTCAGTGAAGAGGAGGGAGAAGCACATATTACAAAATTAAATCCTTGGCTTCAGAGTAAGAAATTAATAGATAGTATGTAATATAGGAAAAAAATGTCAGTGTAAGCATGTTATTTAGAAATGTGGGAAGCAAACACTAGAAGAAACAAGTAGAAGAATTTAAAATAGAAATAAAAATTGAGGACAGAGAAGAGTTGGGAAAGTGACTGCTCTTTTTAAAAGTAAGTTTTATTAACTGTTTGCTTTTAAATCTATTTACATGTATAACTTGCACAGAATGAAAAAATAAAGGTAAACGAAGAAAACAATTGTGAAAAAGTAAATCTGAGTGCTTTCCTAGACTCAGTTTTATAAAAGTTGAATATGCTAGCTGACCTTCAAATTGCAGCTTCCATTAATACTATAAGATGAAACCAGGAAAAAAAGAGAGAGAGGATAAAATGATTTAAAAAAAAAAAAAGACTCAAAAGGAATGTTCTGGGACTAAAGAACATTGATATTTTGATTAAAAGATACTACTAAGTGCCTTGGACATGAAGAAAAAACACTCCAACTTAGACTCAGCATTATAACATTTTAGAACATAAAGAAAAATCCTAGAAGTTTCTGGATAGAGAAAAATACAAATGGGACTAGGACGGGTATCAGATTTCACATAATCAACTCTGACTTTATTTCCTTCATTCTGTTCTCCTTAGATCGGCTTTGATTTCCCTCCTAACATTGATATAAATGTTAACTTTTATTTTTCTATTTAAATAATGAAAACATTGCAAAGTTATACATATAAATCTATTAAAAAGCCAACAGTTAATGAGAGACTTTAAAAAACAGCAGTCACAATAGAAAAAAATGGCTTTAATGTTAGGGAAAACAATTTTAAGCCTATATAGTTCTATATCTAACCAAATTAGTAGTCGAATATAATGGAGAATAAATGCATTTCAGATATACAAAGACTCAGAATGTTTATTTCCTACACATCCTCTCTTAGGAACTTACTTAAGGATGTTTTCCAGGAAAACAAGGGAGGAAACAAAGAAAGGAGAACTTCAAGCGAAGAAATGGGGGATCCATGCCCCTGCCAAAAAAAAACAGTCCCTGGATGAAAACTCCAGAAGTTCAAAGGAGCAATCAGCCCAGATTAAACATAGAGAAGATACCCAGGAAAAATAAGTTGGCACTTAAAGTTGGCACTTTCCTTAGTAAGCTGAAAGACCTTAAGGATTTAATAAAGAGACACAATGTAAATTAAAAACTTAGAAGAGAGAAAAAAAAAAGCTCTATTTAAGAATGGATATTAGCATACCGTTCAATATGCTATGAATAGTTTTTAAAACTATAAAAATCTAAGTAGCATTTATTTATTTAAACACAACCTATATACAGGAAGTGCTGACCTGCAAGAAGCTGAGGGGTCAGCAGACATTTAATCCTGTCCAAAACGTCCATAAGATACTTGGTCCATAATATATTTGGTCCACAATACATTTGGTCCACACCAAAATGTCCCTGAAATTTGGTCTTGTCCAAAGCGTCCATGAGCATATTTGGTCCATGCCAAATAGTTTTGGACGAAACCAAATATCAAGGACTTTTTGGCATGGACCAAATGTCTTATGGACATTTTGAACAGGATCAAATGTCTGAAAGGGAAGCAGAGGCCTGAGGCTAAGTCAAAAACAGCCAGTTGAAGGGCCTTGCCTAAATCAGCAGAAATGGAGTTGAGTTTCCCAGCAGTAGGTCACTGAAGAAACCAGTCAAAGAGACTCACAAGAGAAATATTATTTCTAAAATACTTTTCATATAATATTTCTCTTAGCTTTTTTTATGTGCCGAGCACTGTTCTGAACATATTACATATACGCATTAATTTAATCTTCACGACAACCCAGTGGGAGAGTCTATTATCATCCCCACATTACAGATTATAAAACTAAAGCACAGAGGGGTTAAATAACTTGGCCAAGGACATACAGTTAGCAACTAGTACAGCTGTGATTTGAATCCAGGGACTGGTGCCAAGTTCTTGCCTTTTAATGATCACACTAAAGGGTCCCCTTAAAAAGTAGACAATTGTTTATCAACCATACAAAGGCCTCACTGCCAGGTTAGAACTATCCCAGCCACCAAAATTCTTGTGAAGTTCCACTTACTTTCTATACTTTTTCCATACAATGAAAACAGACCTAGAATAGCCTGCTAGAAAATGAAAGTGGTCCAGGTGCCCAATCAGCCCCAGCTAATAGCCAACCAACTGACAGAGGTGAGCACATTTAACAAAGACCAGAATAATTATCCATATTAAATGACTGGCCCATGAACTCATGAGTTAAATAAATGCTTATTGTTTCAAGCCACTGATTAGGTAACTCATAGCAATAGATAATTGATACCCTCAAGATTTCCTTCTATAGTTGCCAAGGAAGTAATCAAGGACTCAGTTAATGAGTGGGAGTGATAGTAGAGAGGAGGTGTCCAGACAGTGGCCACCAATGGTACCTAGGAGCCAGAGCTCTGCCTTCATGGTAGATATAGGATCCATAGACTGGCCAAAAAGCCACATGGGCAGGGAGGGCTGCCCCAAAGGAAGAAAGCCTCGTGCTCTACTGTGGGTTTTAGACTGGATCATCCATGAGGGTATTCAGCATGTGCTTTTATCCAGACTTAGCAGATGACCAGTTAAGTAATCAGTCTCCAATTCAGTGCTTACAGGCAAGAATTTAAATTGTATTTTAAATATCAAACAGTCTGGCAAGATATGCCTTAGATGATGCTCATGGAGGGCTAAGTAAATTGCTACAGATAGCCTATTTGGAAAAAATGTGGTGATATATCAAGAACCACAAACATAATCATAGCTGTTGACCTAGGAATCCCAATTCTGAGAATTTATTCTAGGAAATAAAATGTAAAGGCATTTTAATTTTTTTAACCATATGCATGTTCAAACCCTCAAACTACAAACATTCTCATTTCCTGTTAGCTGATAATAAACATACCTGTAGTGAGAGAACAAGGCAACTTCTAATGTCAACTTTTAATATTGTATCATCTTTCAGTCCTTAGCTTCAGTGAGTGGGAGCCCCATTTCCCACGATCTGCCTCCCTCTTTCTTGTTTTATCCTTAAACCACCCTCCAAAGTCTCCCTATACTTCCCACAATCCCTACTCCATGCTGGTCTCATTCTACGAGGTCAAGCCCATGAAGCCCTTTGCTTCAAGCTTCTTTATGGGAGAAAAATAGTGAACCTTGTGGTAGCCCTTCAAAGGAGCAGGCTTAGGACTTCAGAGTGAAGCATCTACAAGAAAACCAAACTGATTCCATGCTAATATAATCATTCCACATAACATAATGATGATGATTTATTAAAAGCTATCTTTCCCATTGTAGGTAAGAAAAAAGAAGGTTAGGAATACATATAATTGGATTTCTTTGCAATATTGTTGATATTAAAATGTTGTGAATAAATTAATTCCCCACCCATAAGGAAATTTTAAATAAATTCTAAATGATTGTTCCTCCCTGTTAGGTTTACACATGGCTGGCTCCTTCTCATCATTCTTTAGAAAGACCTTCAGAGATTACCACCCACCACTGTCCTCCAACAGTTTCTCGTAATCCCATTTCTATGTTTTATTTTTATCATAGCTCCAATCACCATTTAAATATATCTTTTTAAGAATTTGTCTCTGTGTTTATCGTCTGTCTTCTCCCATCAAAATGTAGCCTCCATGAGGTCAAGGACCTTATATATCTCGTTCACTACAGTATCACTTGTATATGAACAGAACATAGCACATAATAGGGACTCAATAAATATTTGCTGGATGAATAAATTTCAGATATTAAAATTATAAATATAAAAATGTATAGCTTGATGAAAAAAATCTTATAATTGCTTAAACACAAACAATATAAACTATGATTATAACTGTTAAATTATTTTGCATATGAATTAAACAATTACAAGAGCTTAATTTACTGAGGCAGAATAATTATGATTAACATTTTTCCTTATATTATTAGTTACTTTAATATCATTAAAATAATGTTTATGAATTTTTAATCATCCAGCCAGATCTTGCTCAAATGTATTAAATAACATGAAGGGACATCTTGGTGTTTCTGGTGAAAAAAAGCTAGTGGACGGTAACATAAACTCGAAATGCTCACAGACTAATTTACATATAAGGCTTAAATTGATGACCTTAACAATTAGATAATAAATCTTGGTTGAAATTAACATGTTTTTCCAAAATGTACATCTTAAGGTCTGCATTGATCTTAGATGAGTTCTTGAGCTTTAACATAGAGGAAACATAGCATCATCTAGCTTATATGCCTTCAAGTTTTTCCTTAGAGAGTAATGACTACTCACAAAAGATTTGTTTCAGTATAGTTGGCCTCACCATGCCAATGAGGATGATGATGCAACATCATTCCTTTAAAAGGTCCAGGCTGCATGGGGTATGTACCTCCATTATAACAATTACTTTGTAATACTTTGTCATTATTTGTTTATATGCCTGTCTCCCCTATCAGACTATAAACTCCTTGAGGGCAGGAGAAAAGATAAGTTAGTTGTTGAACTAAAATTATTTAATAGTTTATACTTGAGATTAAAGCACCTTAGACACTGATGTTTGCAAAAACCTAGATTTTCAGATAAAAAAATATATCATCTATTTATTTTGTGTATTTACTCTCAAACATGATCCATAAGAATCTCAGTTGGTTTACAATAAAGAATCACAAAAGAGAATAGTGAATTCCAATTAAAAATTTTTGAAGCCAGGGAAAACTTAATTTAAATGTATAGTCATAGCAAGGCCAGTTAGAAGAAAGAAGAGAATCTTGTCTCTAGAGCAGTGGTCCCCAAACACTTTGGCACGAGAGACCGGTTTCGTGGAAGACAATTTTTCCACTGAGGGGAGGGCGTGGTTTCGGGATGATTCAAGCACATTACATTTATTGTGCACTTTATTTCTATTATTATTACACTGTAATATATAATGAAATAATTATACAACTCACCATAATGCAGAATCAGTGGGAGCCCAGAGCTTGTTTGCCTGCAACTAGATGGTCCCATCTGGGGGTGATGGGAGACAGTGACACCCAAAGTGCTTTGCTTATGTCCAGTCTACTGTAAGATGAGGCTTAATTGTCACTTGCCACTCCCTGATAGGGTTTTGATATGAGTCTGCAAGCAACTGATTTATTACGGTCTCTGTGCAGTCAAACCTCTCTGCTAATGATAATCTGTATTTGCAGCCACTACTCAGCGCTAGCATCACTGCCTCAGCTCCACCTCAGATCATCAGGCATTAGATTCTGATAAGGAGTGCGCAACCTAGATCCCTCGCGTGCACAGTTCACAGTAGGGTTTGCGCTCCTAAGAGGCTCTAATGCTGCCGCTGATCTAACAGGAGGAGGAGCTCAGGTGGTAATGTGAGCGATGGGGAGCGGCTGTAAATACAGATGAAGCTTGGCCCGCTCGCCTGCCTCTCACCTCCTGCTGTGTGGCCCGGAACCTAACAGGCACTGGTCTGTGGCCCGGGGGTTGGGGACCCCTGCTCTAGAGAACATAAATCACAGCAACATAGTTGCTGTAGTTGAAGCTCAGATTTGGTGTTGATATTCTCAGTAGCAAAAGCAAAAAAAAAAGGACACAGTCAAGTTATAGTTTTAATTATCATAAAAATCAATTAGGCGGGAGAAGAAACAAATCATTACACTACACACTGAAATGATGCAGTTGGAAGCAGCAACAGAATACTTCACACCAAGTAAATTATCAGTAATAGATGTTTACATGAGAATAAGTTCATACATTTTTTAATGTATAATCAATATGTTATTAATATCCTACGATGTGCATACTGTGCTGGTGGCTATAGAAAAAGGTATGGCTCAGTTCCTTTAGACAAGAGACTTTAAATCTAGCTGGTGAAACACATATTTAAAAGATAGAATGAGAGCCCACAAGGCGTGTTTTAATAAAGTGCTAAAAGAAAAAAACTGACAGTTAAATGAACTATTACCATATTGTGTTGAATTCATTCCCCATGAAAATCAAACAGGAAAGAAGTCAAGTGACCCAGAGTTCAGTCCCAACTGTGACGTTTCCCAGCTAGAATGTAAATTATTTTATTTAACAGTGTTAAGCTTGTTTATTTTGCTGGATTGCACACACTTCAGCTCTAGAGAAGCCTGAAATTGTTATTACACCACCACTAAAAAACTAGATTTCTGTGGAAGAGCTTCTGTGAAAAGGGTTTAACAGATAACGGGCTCAGTTTGCATTTTCAAGGTTTTGGAAACATTTAAAATAGCATAATATTTAAAACACTCCAAGGAGTTATGTACCAGATGTTAACACATTGGAAACCACCAATACATGAACTCCTCCTTTCGGTTTGACTCATTTTCGAATGGGCCTCAGAATAAAGGCTTCTTCTACAAGAATATCCTGAGGTTACAAGGTGAGCTGCTTAAAACCTCCCATTTGCAACTACTTTTTGGTGTAAATCAGGATTTTTTGATAGTGTGCAAACACATAAAAATACTAAGATAAATGAGATGGTAAGGATTGCATGAAATCACAAGTGTCACACAGTAGCTGTGATTCCAAGTGTTTGTATTAATCAAAACAACTCCATGAGTTTCATTTATTCACTATATAAAGAGTAAACATGTTCGGTTTGAACTTATAAAGTTATTTTTACTAATAAAATACCATCTGTTTTTATATAGTAGAGTTCCATTTAAGATTTTATTTTAAAGGAATTCTTTCTGCTAAAAAAAAAATCCATTAGAAGGGATGATCTGAGAAGTCTTTTCCATATCAAATAGTGTATGGTTCTTAGAGCAAAGCTCTGTTTTACAACAGAACTATAAAGCAATTACCTTGTGTCCTAAAAGTTTATAATATCACACACTATACACATCATATGTAAGGCAACTGCCAGAATCTGCTTACTAGTTATAAAATATTTGCTCTTCCTACTTGCTTTTGCACAACACCTGCAATTTAACCAGGATGTTTTTGGGTGTGCCCGCATTTCCCTGTCAACATTACAGTTTTGGGCAAATGCCAACCTGTAAGAGATTTTCATCTTGAGACTGTTTCCCTTCTTGCAACATTGGTTGTACTTTTGCCAAAAACATCAACCTACTGAAGGAACGTCCCCTTTTACTCACTCCCATCCATTTCTGGACTCAAATGATAAACATTTAGTATTGATACTTACATCTGAATTTAACTTTTTCTGTCCTTTTCCTTAGTAACTCCCCTACAACAATCCTCACCAACTTCATAAGTCATTTATTTTCATGTGTTCTTAATACCTTAAGTATTGTTACTCTCTATTTTTTTTATAATCAATATTTTTTTGAAGTGTAGTTGATTTACAATATTGTGTTAATTTCTGCTGTACAGCAGTCATTCAGTCTTACATATATATACATTCTTTTCTAATATTCTTTTCCATTATGGTTTATCATAGGATATTGAATATAGTTCTTTGTGCTACACAGTAGGACCTTGTTTATCCATTCTATATATAAAAGCTTACATCTGCTAACCCCAACCTCCCATTCTATCCCTCCCCCAACCCCCTCCCCCTTGGCAGGCACCAGTCTGTTCTTTATATCTGTGAGTCTGTTTCATAGATAGGTTCATTTGTGTCGTATTTTAGAGTCCACATATAAGTGATATCATATGATATTTGTCTTTCTCTTTCTGACTTACTTCACTTAGTACAGTAATCTCTAGCTGCAAGTTACTCCCTATTTTTAATTTTTGCTTTTGTTTTTTTTCTGTAGGAAAGATTTTCATAACATTTGGGACTTCCAAAATATCTGTTCCATCATCCTGAGAGAACTCAGTCTCTAATTCTACACAGGAGTAGAAAAGTCATTCTGTCATTCCTACCCATTGTGGTATTTTAGGATGCTAACTTCCTTTGTACCAACAAAGAGCTTTGTCCTTGCTTACACAGTGTCCATTACTTCTTAACAGAGATCAAACCCTGGAGCCCATTTCCTAGGGAGATGAAATGCTAGGGGAGATAATTCTGATGACCAAACAATGACTCAATGTATTAAAAAGACAAACCTAAGCTAAAACAATGTTGTGGAAGATAGGCATGGTTTCCTGAAAGAAGTTTACGGACAAGAAAGCTTTATTTATCTAGATCTAAGTCTGTATTCTGTTAGACAGATGTTTTTTCCATCGCTACTGCATTTTTAATATCAGAGCAAACTACAATTGCTCAAAGATGTTAAATATTTATACTTTCTCGGAAGTCCTAAGAGGAAAATGCAGCTAATAGAGACAATCTGCTAGAGTGGTCAATAGGCCTGGTTCGGACTATGGCGGATGATATTATTAAATCTGGTGAGTTATTTAGACTTGGATGTTTCAAGGAATGGAAATATTTGATAGCTAAGTTCTGTCACACTCAGTAATTATCTGTATAGTATTGAGGATAAAACACTGTGCATATTTTTAGAAAAAATTATCCTGTGTCTGTTCACCTGGTACGCTCAGGTTCATTGCATAGATGAGCGCAAATTAGAAGCAAGTTTACCTTTAAATGTGTAAAATATAATAGTGAATGAGATAACAAGTCCTAAGGCAAGAATAAAATCAAAACTCTTTCCTGTGGCCTCCAACACACTTCCGCACACTTGTAATCTTTTCTCCCTCGCTCATTCCACACAAACCACTCTGGACTTCTTGTTCTTCAACATACCTGGCTTTGTGCCTGCTTAGAGACTCTCTACCTACCATTCCTTCTTTGGAAATGGTTTTCCCCAGTTCTTCATAAGACTTAACCACACAGCAGGGACTTTTTAAAGTGGGGAGTTGGGAGCGGGAATCCCAGGACACAGGGAATTAATGTATGTAAATGACTAGAATTTAATTAAGTGATCAATCACTAGAGATCCCTATTGTTTGGGTTGTCATTGCTACCCTTCTGTTCTCAGCTCAAGGATTACTTCCCCCACACAGACAGGTTTCCTCTGAACATTGAATGTACAGTTTCTCCTTCCTCCCTTCTCCAAATGATCACTTTCTGTCATATCACCCTTTTATTTTCCTCCATGCACATGAGGGTTGCCTAATGAGTAGCATTTTACAGAAAAGCTAAACTCGGAATGGATGGCTTTATTTTTAAGAGACAGAAAAGCTTTCTCTAGTTTCTACAGGTAGAAAATATATTAAACCTGTCACAGTGATAGGAACGAAAAGTCAGCACTTATTTTAAAATAAGTGGAATGACAGTGTAAGTGGTATTAGAGCACTGTGGTTTGTTGTTTATGGGAAAAGGGGCCAGTGTAAGGAAATCATCTATAACGTGCTCTTCTCCTCTGGGCATGTCAAGGCGGTACTATCCCCTGGAGATAGTGACTAAGAAGGTACTAGGAAGAGTCTTAATTCTTATTTTCAAATCTAAGATACTTACATTGAGTAATGTATACTAAGTTTGTGTGGGAAGGATGTATGGAGAAGAAGGGAGTCTTGGGAGTGACAGTCCGTTCTCCTCTCAGAGACCATTATTCTTCTCTATCCTCCCTTGAAATTTATGAAATTACTACTTCATGAAAATCATCACCAAAAAATATGCTAGTGGAAAACATAAGTTTGTTTGAGAATATGTTAGTTAAACTCTTGCACAATAGATGTAGTGAATCATTAAACATAATGTTTATCCCTTTGGAAAATTGTCCTTCTTGGAGACAAACCAGGAGGACAATGTGCCTTGGTGCCCCTATAAGAACAGTCCTTAGGTGGCATCGCTGATTGCTCTGACCACTCCACCCCCAATACGGACACCCTGATATTCTGATATTCGTTCTTCCCTTCCCTCTCTCAGGTCATCCTTTTACTCTTTCTTTCTCATCTTCAGACCAAATGAGAGAGAAAAGAAAACATCACCAGTATAAGGTGGAATTGGGTCGGATATTTTGGAAGAATCTATTCTTTCTTCCTCTTCTCACACTTTAATCTTCAATCTAAAATCACTCTGTCGGAGAGGTCAAGAGTCCAGATGTCTTGATTTCTCTGACAGTGATGTTTCCACCAAACACTTTCCCGGTGGCTCTTCACCATAACACAGCTCCAGTCACCTAAGGCAACCCAACATTCTCATTGCACAATCATCTGTTTTACAAACAAGAAAGCTGAAGCCAAGAAACAGTGAACAACTCCTCAGGTTTATTTCAAATCAGTAAAGAAGATGATATCGAAAGTCATTGCTCATACCTTTCTTGACTCATGGATAAAGTGAGAAACAAGTTGCCTCATTTCACACTTTGAAATAACCAAGTATTTATTCTCAAGTTTGCTCTTATAAGTATATATTCTCAAGAGCAACCTGACTCTTGCGTAATCATTTGGAGTAGGAGAATGGGAAAGTCCTGTGAGGGCGGGTGGGAGAGGGAAGGGTGGAGTGGGTGGGAGGCTAAACCCTGGAAGTATGCTTCATGGGCTATGAAGAAACAGTGGGTCCTTGGGCCAACTGGTCTGACTCAGCCCCAGGAAACAGATCATTATCATCAACTTTGTCTTTTAAAGGAAAGATTGGAGCCATAAATGAACATGCAAGTACTTGTTGGACAAGTGGAATAGATCTTCATGTTTATGTATAGGCATATGATTTATTGAGCACTTATCATGTATAATATGTATACTAGGAGCTTTGAATATATTATCTCATTTAGTTCTTACAACAACCCTAGAATGAAGGTATCATTATCTTTATTTTAAGACTAATGCAAATAAGCTTGGAGAAATTAAGTATCTTGCCCAAGATCGCATAGTTATAACATGGAGAAGTCAAGCCGCTAATCCAGATCTTCCTGATTCTAAAAGCTTAAACAAAGGTATTTAAGACTCCCTTAGGAAAAAAAAAATCTCTGTTTTCACAGTGAAAAGTCGTATGTCTGTATATATACCTGACTTTGACGCTGCATGCTCCTTGGGAACATAGAATTTTTTTGTTTGTTTTCATATCTATGTCTTCAAAGCAGCCTAGCCCAAATCCTGCCATACATTAGGTGCTCAATAAATGTCTTTTATTTCTATATAAATGCTCACATTAGCAAGGAGCTAACTGTGATTAATAATAGCAGCAGGAGCTGATAGATAAGTGACAGCAGTAAAATCCCCTGCCCCCTCCCTCACTTAAGCATTTCCAAAGAGTGGTGGGCAAATGAAGCTGTAAGAGGCTACTGTGAGAGTGGTCCAAAATGAAGGAACAGTCAAAGAAAGAATCCGTCAAAGAGCCACAGGTTCAGCATACCCTGTCCTACTTTCACCATTAACCATGTGGCATAGAAGGTGGAGAGTATGGGTTGTACTATTATGGGCTCATTTTAGAGAGGTATTTTTGGCCCCTGAGGTTGCAGCACTTTTCATATCTTCCCTGGAAACACATTGTGTATGTATTTTCATAAGTTCTATCTCAGCCCCCTCCTCCCATCCTCACCATCACCATGTTCTTCCAAAGGCAACCAGCATCACTAATTCATGTGAGGGGCAGTGAATTCAGAGACTTAGAAACAAATGCATTGAATGTTCTCCATCTTTCTTTTTTTTTTTTTAATTTTATTTATTTATTTATTTATCTATTTATGGCTGTGTTGGATCTTCGTTTCTGTGGGAGGGCCTTCTCCAGTTGCGGCAAGCGGGGGCCGCTCTTCATCGCGGTGTGCGGGCCTTTCACTATCGCGGCCTCTCTTGTTGCGGAGCACAGGCTCCAGACGCGCAGGCTCAGCAATTGTGGCTCACGGGCCTAGTCGCTCCGCGGCATGTGGGATCTTCCCAGACCAGGGCTCGAACCCGTGTCCCCTGCATTGGCAGGCAGATTCTCAACCACTGCGCCACCAGGGAAGCCCGCCCATCTTTCTTTATTAAAGCTGTCTACTACAATAAATTATAGCCACCATAAGTTATTCTATAGTTCTTTATAAGCTGTCCTCATGAAGACAATTAAGTTACAGAAATTAAATTACACATATGATCTGGTTTTTTTTTCCTCTATGAACAGAATTTGGGAGAGGAAATCACTACCTATAACATGTTCTTTTCAAACTTTCTCTCAAAATGATAGTATTTCCAATTAAGTAGTGAAAAATTCTTCATTGAGAACTTGCTGTGTACCAAACTCTGCTTAATGATATTGGGAATTCAAAGGAGTATAAGAAAAAGTCACCTGCCACTGAGTTGAAAATCTAGATGTAGAAAAAAGAAGCATCATCTATCAAGGTAAGCAAGAAAACGGGCTGCATGTGCAAACTTCAGATAAGTAACGTGCTGCAGAAATGAGAGGGGAGAGCCAGCTGATTTTTGCCTCAGGTGATCAGGGATGTTTTCATGAAGACAAGATATGATCTAGAACTTGAAGGACTGGTTAACAGGAAAAAAATGGTAATTATGTATTAACTTCTCTTAACACTTATACTATGCTGTGTTTCTTCCCTTCTCTTGATGCTTTTCTCAAATCTCTGTTCCTCTCAGTTGCCCCCTGAAACCTAGAAGTCATCTATAACACTTCCTTCTCCCGACCTCCCCACATCTAATCTGTCAAGGAGTCTTGTTGATTTCCGCCACAAATGAATCTCAAATGCAACCACTTTTCTCTATTTCCACTGCTAACACCCCAGCCTGCAAGACCACTGTATTAGTCCCCTACCTGTCCTCAAGACTACTCTTACCTCTCTCCAAACGCTTCTCATAGTAGCCATGTAATCTTTTATTAAACTTAATAGGTTATTTCTTGAATAAGATCATTCAATGGCTCCTCATAGCCCTTCGAATAACATAAAATGTCCTTCATATGCTCCTTAAGGCTGTGCATGTTTCTGGCCCTCTTTGGCTTCTACAGCCTCATAATCTACTATTCTCTCCTGGGAACAAACACCAACCCAATAGAACTCGACTGCTGCAAAACTCAAGAAGTATTTCCTGACCAAAGTGTTCTGGAATATTCTTCCCCTCATAGAATGGAACAGAATGGATGACTTCTATCCAACCATTATATCTCAGTTTAAATACCCTTTCATAAGAAAAATCTTCTTGTATGTCAATTTAAATTACCCTCTCCCCCTCAGTTCCTGAATATCTCTCAAATGTCCTATACTCTACAATTACATACAGTCGTCCCTTGGTATCCATGGTGGATTGGTTCCAGGATCTCATGAGATACCAAAATCCAAGGATGCACAAGTCTCATAATAAATGGCATAGTATTTGCATACATCCTCCAGTATACTTTAAATCATCTCAAGATTACTTATAATACCTATTACAATGTAAATGCTATGTAAACAGTTGTAAATACTATGTAAGTAGTTGCTGGTAGGTGACAAATTCACATTTTGCTTTTTAAAACTTTCTGGAATTTTTTTTCATATTTTTGATATGCAGTTGGTTGAATCTGCAGATGCAGAACCTATGGATACAGAGGGCCAGTTGTATTTAGTTTTATTAAAGACTGTTTCCCCATTAGTCTCTAGGTTAAATGATAGCAGGAACCATGTGTATTTTTTTCACCACTGTGTTCCTAGGTTCTTGCTCCCCACCAAAAATTAAATGAATAAATGTTACTCGATTTCAATACTCCTGTTAGTTTCCATTCTTTGCCACCAACACTGATCCAGTTTGCTGTAAGTGACAAAGCAAATATCGCGCTTAAAAAAGTTCTACAAGTTTTCAGTATCCAGGGATTATGTATATTTCCATATTAGTCTGTGCCACAAGTTCTGCCCTTCCTTCCCTCTCAGATCTGAGGAGTTAAAAGAAAATTAAAATCCCATGCTTCATGTAGCTTAAAAAGCACTTTATTCCACACCTTTACTTATTCAATGTCTTTCTAGAAAAAAATTATTCTTTCTGGTTTTGCTTCTAAATTTTTTTCCAAACAAGCAAAGCCAAATCACAATGAGGAAATACCTGTTCTTTTAAGACGGATCTCCAGAAGAAAGAAGAATGAAACCCTTTAGAATCCTCAGATGGGAAGAGAAAGAAAAGAACCTTCATCTCCCTAGAATTAGGGGGAGAATGGAGGAAGCATAGCTCACTATGGAGGCCAGACTCAACCCCCAGGCAGATTCCTATTCACAGGGCTTCAAACATAGGCTCTTCCCTCCCCTGGCCTAATTCAATATTTTATCAAAAACATTCATAGGTTACGACAATTCCATGGAAAAGAAAGCAAGAAAAACCTTGCACCCTCTCTAAAAATGTACCCCAGGTTTATTTTTTAATTAAAATAATAATAGTGAATTGAGTGCTTAAAATGAACCAGTCACTTTGCTAAGTGCTTAACATATATTAAAGCATTCAATTCTTCCCCATAAACCCTAGGTACTAGTCATTACTCTCATGAGTCTGAGGAAATGAAGCCCAAAGAGGGTAAATAACTTGCTTACCCTCACAGAGGTATCTAGCAATAAAGCCATTTTTCTGTGATAAAAATCTTACTTGTACCATGTTGCCCTTGTTACCCACACCAGACATTTGCAAGAAGACTAACTGGGTAAATTTTGCAAGTATTCATTCATTCAACACTGTGCTGGACTTTGGAAATTCAAGGACAAGTAAATCATTGCCCTTGCCTTCCTAAAGCATATATAGTCCAATAAGAAAACAAAGCAATAAATAGCACAGCTGACTTACTCTGAATGGTATCAGAGCTCCAAGTAGGAACTGGCTTTCAGTCTGGGGACATCTTTTCAGGGAAAGTCACATCTGAATGGCGAGTAATGTAGTGATTAGTAAGTGATATCACAGGTAAATATGGAACATTCATTGAACATACATACTCACCACTGAGAACCCCTTTAACATTACATAAAGTAAATATTTAACCCCCAAATTTAAAACCGAAAGAACAAAGAGAATTGGTGAGAGGTAGAAGGAAGCTTCAGAGGTGACCAGTGACTGAGCAGAGAGAAGAAGGCTGAAATCTATTGTCTACAGCAGGGGCACACCAGTGTGAGTTGAGAGGATTTGCTCCATACAACACCAAAAAGGCTCAGACACGGGAACTACTGGGCACCTCTAGGAGCCAATGTACAGACTGGAGCTGAGAACAGGACTGGTTAAATACTTATAAGAGGGAGGTACAAGCTATTGGGTGTAAGATAGGTTACATGGAGAATATAGCCAATATTTTATAATAACTGTAAATGGAGTGGAATCTTTAAAAATTGTATTAAAATATATATGGAGGAAAAACACATTTTTAAAAAAGAAAAAAAAATTTATATGGAGCTTTTAGACCCCTCCTACCCCTTTTACCAGGCTGTACAGCCAGTGAACTATCCCTTCTCAACTCCAAGCAGAAGACAGGGAGTTTACTCCCAGAAAAAGTTGAACCTGATTGGCTCTTAACTCAAACCCCAAGCACAGCAAAGACAAGGTACCATATGGGAAACGGGAGGTTAAGTGAAAACCTATATACTGGATAGTGAGGCTTTTGAGCCCTTTTCCCATGTCTGGAGTTACCCATCCTAGGCAGGAAACTGGAAGATTCTTCTGGAGGAAAACAGAATGGTCCAAGAGAGGAAATCTATGGTTATTGACACTGGAGGTCTACAGGGAGGAGCTGGGTTCCAGCCTAAGGAAGGCCAGTGCTGCCTTGGCACACCAAGCTTCTAAGGAGCTTCTAGGGCCCCACTCGTAACTACGCACGCCCAGTCAGGGATCTCCAAGTATTTGAGGAAGACTTCTAACATGAAAAACAGAACAAAGCAAACAGAAAAAATGTGGGAGACTGGGTTGGATGTAGAAGAAATAGAGATCAGTGCAGTGAGCAGGAAAAAAAACTTCAGGGGAAAAAAACTTTAATAAATAAATTTAGGAAAATGGAATGAGAATATATTTATGAAACAAAACTGGGAAACTAAAAAAATACATACTTTAAGCACAAGGATTTTGTTGTATTATCCTTTTTATCTTTTTGTATTCTAAATACCCTTTAAGGGCTTCCCTGGTGACGCAGTGGTTAAGAATCCGCCTGCCAATGCAGTGGACATAGGTTCGAGCCCTGGTCCGGGAAGATCCCACATGCCGCGGAGCAACTAAGCCTGTGCACCACAACTACTGAGCCTGGGCTCTAGAACCCGCGTGCCACAACTACTGAAGCCTGTGCACCTAGAGCCTGTGCTCCGCAACGAAGAGTAGCCCCCGCTCACCGCAACTAGAGGAAGCCTGCGCGCAGCAACGAAGACCCAACACAGCCAAAAATAAATAAATAAAATAAATAAATTTATTAAATAAATACCCTTTAATTTTTTTAAAAAAAGAGAAAGAAAAGCTAACTAGACTAAATTGAACTTCATTATTAGTAAATATATATATATTAATTTTATAGACTTCAACAGAATTATGATAAATTAAGAACAAGGATAAACAGAGCTCACAATCCATATGAAAAATGAACAATCAGAAAATAAAGAAGAGCTCTTGAAATTGAAATGATAGCAGAAAAAAATCAACAGAAGGGTTTTAAGACAAAATCAAGGACTCTCCCAGCAGGTAGAACAGGAAGATGAAGAACTGGAAAATGGAAAAGAAAAGAAAGAAAATAAGAGAATCAAGAATATTCAACATCTGAATGAGTTTCCAAAATACAGGATAGAGCTCCAGCTACCAACTTATGTTTCCTCTTTCCTTTTAAGCAAAACTCCTTAAAGTAGAGCGTTCCTACCAAGGCTTTTGTAAGCCGAAATTGTGTAAAATGAAGAAGCAATTACCTTAGGATACGTCTCGCTAACTGATGCACAAAATAAATCGAGATATAGCACAGATGGTCACAGACCCAGGTCAAGACTATGGTGGCTTGATGCTGAGATACTGAGTTAGCTTCTGGGAAGGAGCTTGGCGATGCCACTGGCTGCTTGGGTTGAGCTGCCTCTATAACGGCTCACTGCAAAACAGACGCTGAGCGCTATTTTTACTTTTCACCTTTTTTCTGGTAAAAGCAAAAACACCCTTCTGATTTCTTTCCACTAGTGAAAACAGGTACTAATGTATGTCTTTCATAAAAGCAAAGTGGCATAAAGTGAAACTTTCAAAAAGTGGGGGAATCCTGTATTATCATTTCCTTCTCCTCTATCTTAACCCACTCCGATCTCATTTCACTCCAACCACTGACTAAAACAGTTCTTAACAAGATCACCAGCCCTCATAGTACTTCCTTCTCAGCAGCAGATGACAAGACAGCATTCCCTCCTTGGAAAACTGTCTGCTTGGCTTGTGGAACTCCACATACACCTGCTTTTCCTCCAACATTTCTTGTCACTTCTTCTCAGTCTCTCCTGCTATTTTTCACTTATCTCCCTGATCTCTAAATGTGGGCAGTGTCTCCAGACTCACTCCTTATATCTCTTTTCTTTATAATCTACACTCACCCCCTAGGCTACCTTGTCCAGTCTCATGGTTACACGGACCATCTAGATGCTGCTGGCTTCCACATCTGTATCTCCAGCCCATGGACCTCACCTCAACATGCAGACCTAAATGTCAAACTGCCAGTTTACATCTCGACTTGGATGTGTAACAGGCATCTCATACTTCCAATGCTCAGTCCAAACTTCTAACTTACGCTCTCCTCTTTCTCCCAAAAAACAAAGATAAGATCAAACTTCTCCTCCTGTACTTTTCCCCTTTTCAGTTCTTGGCAACTTCTTCTTTTAGGCTCATGCCAAAACTCTGAGCCATCTTCCTTCCTTTTTATCTCACACCTCAGATACGGTCTGTCAGCAAATCATAACACCTCCACCTGCAAAACATATAAAGAAGGTAACCACATCTCACATCTTCACTGCCACTATTCCAGTAGAAGCCACTATTACTTCTCTCCTGATTTGTTGCATCAGCTTCCTGAATGGTACTCTCGCTTCTACCCTTGCTCTCCTTCAGATTATCTCAATATCCCAATCAAAGTGATCCTGTGAAGACATACCTCAGATCATATTACTCCTCTGCTCAAAACCCTCCAATGGCCCTCTTCCTACCCACAAGGTTTTGACATGATCCGAGCCCCAATTGCCTTTAACCTCATCCCCTCCCACTTTCCTATTTGTTTCCTTCACTATAGTCACTCTGGCTTCCTCGCTGTTCCTTAAATGCATCTGAACCTTGAACTCGATATTTCTTCTACCTGAAAGGCTTTCCCGGTGGAGATCTACCTGGTTAATTTTCTTACTTCCTATAGTCTTTACTCAGACCTCAAAGCTCACTCTCAGTAAAGCCTTTTCTGGCCACTACATTTAAAATTACAAATCTCTCTATCTCTCTCTCTCTGTCTCTCTCTCTCTCTCTCTCACACACACACACACACACACACACACATACACACACACACCCCAAATCATAGCTCCCTTCCTGGCATAATTTTTTTTCTTAGCATTTATCACTACCTAACATACTTTTTATTTTATTTATCTATCTCTATCATTAGTATGTCTACTCCCTGAGGGCAGGATTTTTGGTCATTGTGTACACTGCTATATCCCCCAAACTTAGAAGAACTCACAAGCATAACAAAGATGTTTATTGATGAATAAAATAATGAAGAAAATAGGGAGCATGAAATGATCAAAGAAATAATTCAAGAAAATTTCTTAGAACTTAAGAACCCCAATTTATAATTGACACCTTGATACAATTGATATCTTGCTGATAAATAAAATAAGACCCACACCAAGATACATTATGAGTTCCAAAATGTTAGGGATTCAGAAAAAGATATAAAACTTCCTGTGAGAAAATAACTGGTTGTATACAGACTGTCCCTGTCTTATGATGATATAATTTTTTGACATTACAATGGTGCAAAAGCAATACACATTCAGTAAAAATCATACTTCAAATTTTGAATTTTGATCTTTTCCTGGACTAGTGATGTGTGGTACAATCCTCTCTCCTGATGCTGGGCAATGGCAGTGAGCCACAGCTCCCAGTCAGCCACGTGATCATCAAGGTAAACAACCAATACACTTATAACCATACTCTACCCATACAAATATTCTGTTTTTCACTTTCAGTATAGTTTTCAATAAATTACATGATATTCACTTTGTTATAAAATAGGCTTTGTGTTCGATGATTTTTCCTAACCATAAGCTAATGTAAGTATTCTGAGTATGTTTAAGGTAGGCTAGGCTAAGCTGTGATGTTTGGTAGGTTAGGTGTATTAAATGCGTTTCTGACTTAGGATATTTTTGATTTACATCATGATGTGACTCTACTGTAATTCAAGAAGATCTGTACAAAGAACTGGGAATAATATTGCCATTAATCTTCTCAGTAGCAATGTAATATACTAGAAAAAAGGTGGAATGCTTTTAAAATTCTGATAAAATTTTATTTCCAATCAAAAATTTCCTGTCCAAATAAATTATCATTTAAACATGAAGGTTAAATAAAGGCCTTCTCAGGCATTTAAGGTTTTAAAATAAATTACATTCCCTGTATCTTTTCTCAGGAAGCTACTGGAGAATGAGCTTTACCAACATGAGGTTGTACACCAAGGAAAAGGAAGGAATTGGTTCCAGGAAATGGAGAATATAAATAGGAAACACACAAAGAGAATTTAGAGAATAGTGTTGCATATCAGGTCTAAGTGACAACCGGTTCATATTGAAACAAGAGAACACAAGGTTGCAGTAGGCATCTAAAAGGCAAAAAGAGAATTATTAGATTACCTAACATTTTTTTCTCATATTAAGGGAACTTCTCATACTTTGAGAAGATTTCTATCTTGGCATAGGAAATTAAGTGAACAGAAACAACAACAAAAATAAATCCATGCAATTTTAAACTCCAGGAAAAACAAAAATCTTTAGGGGGAAAAAAAGATAAAATCAGTCTTACTGGTTTTGCTGGGATATGTAGCATTTGTAGTCATGATCATTTAAATTCTGTTTATTGAATTAACCAAAAATTGTCACACATACACTGGAGAGGGAAAGTATCTTAGCCTTAAGCCCTCTAGAAAAATAGGGTCTGATAAAGGGATAAAGATACTGAGGCTTTATTGGGGAGGTACAAATCCAGGTCAGTGAGAGACAGAAATAAATAAAGCAAAGCAATAAGAATGGGAAACAGTAAAGGCCATTTGTTATGTGCTGTCTTCTCATTGGTCAAAATTCACCCACAGATATTATTCTCCTTCATTTCTGAGTTGGGTAATCTGGCCCCTCCAGCAGCCGCTAGGGATACTGAATCTCACATTCTGAGAATTGGAGCTTCATCTAAGTCCATATGTGGTAACAAGAGTTAGAAATGTTGGGCATTAGTTAGTTGGCCCAGCTGTGCTGCTGGTAGCCAAGAGGAAGGGCCCAAGATTCCCAGGGCAAATGACTGGTTATCTCCTGTGACCAGCACCAAAGTCTGGGAGGTGGAAAGCACCAGGGGAAACTGAGGAATCAATCAAATAAGACCAGTACCCAATACAGAGGGTAAACCAACATTGGAGAAAGGACGGTCAAGGGAGCTAAATTCTAACTTTCGACAGTAGTACTTCGAGACAATATCTACATTTTTAAAATCAGAAAAGAGATACCTCGCTAGCTAGCTAAATAGATAAATAAGGAAAGAGGAGCACCAGAAATACTAATAGTTGAATCTGGTGGTCCCTGGAGTTTTCCATGAGGGGCAAAACAGGAACAAACTTGTAGTATGGTTTGCATGATTAACCTACGTCCATGTATTATAAACTAATTAAGTTTAATGTAGACTGAGTGAAAATCTTATATGCAAAGAAAAAGAGCAATGGCCTCTCAGCAGAGATGTCAGCCTCCAGAAGAGCCGAATTTGTAGACAATGAGGGTGTGGCTGGAAATGATTGGAGATAAGTCTGGGGATGTAGGTCGAAGGTAATTATAAGCCATGCTAAAGACTCTGAAATAGATCCTGCAGGACTTGAGGAGTTAGTGAAGAGTTAGCAGGAAAGAAATATGAAACTTGCATTTTAGAAAGAGCATAATGGCTGTACTGCAAAGGATACATTAAATGAAGTCCTAGAGGCAGAGAGTCCCTTTAAGAAGCTGATGGAATAGTCATGTAGAAAGATAAAGGTCTGAATTAAGTATAGTGGAAACGGGGAGAAGATACATCCATCCGTTGTGCAGGATCTGTAGACCAATTGGGACCCACCTCCCCTATGAGCCATAAGGGAGAGGAACAGAAAGAAGCCAGTTGCTCCACATAGAAATCAAACATATGGCATTACTCTTGGGAATGTCATCCTAACTCCCCTTTCTACATAATCTACTGTGAAACTCTCCAAGAGAGGTTTCTATTACCGCAACAAATCTATCGTGCAGTCTACCCACTGCAGTCACAGTTACTTCTTGAATATTTTAAGTGAACATTTATGATGAATGCAATCACACATTTCTAAATTACTAAGTGGGAGTAAGTTCCTGTGAAAAGTGACCCCTTAAAGGAAGGAGTAGTTTTAAATGCTAACTCCTCCTCATGCACCATTTCTTCTCTATAAAAAACTCTTGCTCTAACCCATACCGAGAGTGCTGTTTATGGCCTAATCATCTCTGTCTGTACGTCAGTATCTCCTCCTCTTCTGCTCTCAGCAGTTACAGCTTCTTCTCCTTTCATTCCCTCGTTCATGCTGCCACGTTTCTCTTCTACAATCCCCATTAACTTGTATTATTCACTAATCAAAACTCTTCAGGCTTTTTCCCTCCCTGTGAAATAAATACATGCATGCTGTGTACTGTACTTTCCACATCTTATCCCCACTAATTATCTCAACAATTTAGAAAGTTGAATCATTGTCCCTGTTCTGTAGATAAAAAGAGCAAAGGGGAAAAAGCAATTTCTCAATCAAAATTGAATAGCTTGGGGCTTCCCTGGTGGCGCAGTAGTTGAGAATCTGCCTGCCAATGCAGGGGACACGAGTTCGAGCCTTGGTCTGGGAAGATCCCACATGCCGCTGGGCGACTGGGCCCATGAGCCACAATTGCTGAGCCTGCGCGTCTGGAGCCTGTGCTACGCAACAAGAGAGGCTGCGATAGTGAGAGGCCCGCGCACCGCGATGAAGAGTGGCCCCCACTTGCCGCAACTAGAGAAAGCCCTCGCACAGAAACGAAGACCCAGCACAGCCATAAAATTAAAAAAAATAAAAAATAAAAAAAAGACTACAGATTTAATAAAAAAAAAAAATTGAATAGCTTTCCACTTTTTCCCCCTACTTTTATTTAGGTTGTTATCAAAGGGCCTTTAAAAACTGCACACTCCAAGGCTGTCTTCCATTAATCTCACTGGAAATGTGGTTCTTAAGTGTAGGGAGTTACGAACTGCGCTGGAACCCGTCCTGGTATCCATGGGTAGGCTACATGTATTTAAACCCCTAAAAATGTATATAAAATTTTGCATTTTTATATGGTCATTTTTTGGGAGGGGAATTCAAAGTATTTATCAAATTTTTAAAAGTATCCATACCTTTGAAAAAAGGAAGAACACTACTTTGAAGGAAGGCCCAGCTCTAGGAGATCGGACTACTTTCTTCCCACTCTGCTCCTTCTCTGCTTCTTCTTTTTTGCCTTGGATATTTCCACTCATACAAAGTTAACTTTCTTCCAATACCAGGCTCCAATCTCTCTTCCTCTATGTAGTTTTTGTAGATCACTGAAAGCCAGATTGTCCTCTGAACTGTTAGCACTCGTGTCCTATATAACAAATTTAGTAATTAACAATATACCACCCTGTGGCATTGCTTGGATTTTTGTATATCTGGTTATTAGATAACTCTATTTTATTGTTACTTGCTTCATCATTTACATTTTAAGAATCTCTAGCATCTTAGACCTCCTCATAGTCTCCATAGCATCTTGCCCAGAGCTCCACCCAGCATAAATGTTCAATAAATATGTGTTGCTATGGTTTGAAGCTAGTATCTTACTTTTCATAAAAGTGCAAGCATTACTCAGGTGCTTATTAAATGTCTATAATGCACCAGGACCTATCATGGAGGCGGGCAGATGGGAGTACTCCCCATCCAAGGCAGTGAGAGAACCATTTGCCCAGGGCTCTATACTCACAGTGGGCTTCACCATGATCGGAGGGTGGAAGTCATGAGAGAGGGGTCATGCCCTATGAGATGTTTAAGAGGTACAAAAGACAGAACTTAGTGACCCACTGGTTGAGGACAGGAAGGGAAGAAGAACTGAGGATACAAGAAACAGAGAGAAACCGATTGCCCCTCAAAAGGACCAATCACATGGCGGAGGTGAAGCCAATCAGTCTTCCCTTTATTACACAGAGAAAAGTCTAAAAATCTGCATTGGCTTATGATCACTCAACAAATATCTATGTGAGGTTTATTGTGAGACAGGGACACACTGAGGGGACTGCAATTTTTAAATATACCTCAGTTTTAACGTACTAGCGAACAAAGGGACTTCTAAGAGCTTCGTTTCTAGCTCTGTGAGGGCCATATCAACTTACTAGGTACATCTCACACTAGCAGCTGTGATGAAGAATACTGTACTCCTTACCATCAAGATACTTCAAATATAGTTGGTGAAAAAAAGATACACAAATATGGACCAACAAGACAGCAGATACCAGAATGCTAAATGAAAATATACGAAGACACTAAGTGAATTTGCTATTCCTTAATTATTAAAATTCTGAGTTTTTTAATGGTGTCATGAAAATTTTATTGCCAAAAAAAGCCCCAAAATATTTATTTGGTAATACTATGACACATTGTCTTCCAGATTATATCTGAGAAAAATTCATCAGAAGCATTTTTCACTATTGGTTAGCACCCCTGGCATCAAAATGGCTCTAAGAGGAAAAACAAAGTCAAATCAGCAAAGACTGTAACACAGGCTATCAGTATTGAAGTTCACAGAGGATGATAATATTCAAAAAGCTAATTTAATTATATTTCAGGTTACTTGAACTTTTAGAAAATCTCCTGTAGCAATGTTTTCATTGTCTGAGATCCAGGAACATATAATTAGACAGATTAATTTCACTGGAAATGAGTATTTCAAATGGCATTATATAAATAAGTTTTAAATTTATTATTCTTTATTAAAGTAACTTTTTCAGAAAAACAAACTTTAATATTCCAAGTAGACTTTTATCAATAGTTTTCCTTTGGATAAAAACATCTTTTAATTATTTTGAAAAAAGATCATTTTAAAAGTTAATAAATGCTCAGTATAAAAACTTTAAATATGGCCAAAAAGCATAGAGTATAGAGTAAAATGCATCCCTCTCTCCAGCCCCATCCCATGACTGCAGTTTAAAAACAGCTCCATAAAAGTAGCCAAGGCTATATTATATTCTTAGATTTATTACCTATACAAATATAAACACAGATATGTCTATTATTTTTTTCTATTTGAATGGAGTCTTAGTGTATATATGCTTTTATAATTTTATTTTTCCCTTTAATAATATTTCCTGATCATCATTCCACATTAGTAGACTTAGAGCTGCCTCACTCCTTTTAATGGCAGCATGATATTCCCTTGTTTGAAGTGCCATGATTATTTAACTAGTCCTTTATTAAGGGACATTTAATTTATTTCTAATTTTCTCTATTACAATAGCAAAGCAATGGCAGTGCTATATAAATATCTGTGCATTTTTACATATGTATATTTTAAGGGAAATTTCTAGAAGTGAGTTCACTGCCTTTAAATGCATTTTAAATTTTGATAGATTATTGCAAAATTGCCCTTCATAATTATTGTGCCAATTTCAGTCCCACCAATAATGTATGAGAGCCGTGTATAATAACAATTCCACCAAAAATATATGAAAGTCCCCTACGAATACCTTTTTGAAACACAAATCTGATAATGTAGCTCAAAAAATCTTCAAAGGTTACTCAGTTTCTACAAAATAGAGTTCAAAATCTTTAGGATAAGGTTCATGGCCCTCTCCAATTTCACCCCAGCCTAATTTTTTTTTTATAGTAATCTTTTATTTATTTGTTTATTTTTATATTTATTTTTGGCTGTGTTAGGTCTTCGTTTCTGTGCGAGGGCTTTCTCTAGTTGCGGCAAGCAGGGGTCCACGCTTCATCGCGGTGCGCGGGCCTCTTCACTATGGCGGCCTCTCTTGTTGCGGGGCACAGGCTCCAGACGCGCAGGCTCAGCAATTGTGGCTCACGGGCCTAGTCGCTCCGCGGCATGTGGGATCTTCCCAGACCAGGGCTCGAACCCGTGTCCCCTGCATTAGCAGGCATATTCTCAACCACTGCGCCACCAGGGA
This sequence comes from Eubalaena glacialis, assembly GCF_028564815.1. Taxonomy (NCBI): domain Eukaryota; kingdom Metazoa; phylum Chordata; class Mammalia; order Artiodactyla; family Balaenidae; genus Eubalaena; species Eubalaena glacialis. The sequence goes on along the minus strand of NC_083726.1, from coordinate 31,589,795 downwards.
AGCCCCCCCAGCCTAATTTTTGAAAAATATTATCTCCTTCCACTTAGTTGAGGTGAAATTGAAGAGGGTCATGAATCTTATGCTTGGAAGTCTATTCCCTAGGGGAAAAAATGCACTTTTTCTATAGCCAAACCATCCCAAGAAAGCATCATACTTTCTTGTCTCAGGGCTTTGCTTGTGCTACTTCATCTTCCTATGATTCATTCATTCATTCATTCACGGCTGCCGAGCTCTCCATGATCTGTGTCTGGCTACCTCTCCAAATTCATTGTTCTTCCTCTCTGTTCTATGGCACGTCATGCATGCTTCCATCTCGTGGCCTTCGGACTCGCCAAGTTTCTGCTTAGAACTTTCTTCCCTAGAGAATGGCGTTAACTCACTCTCTCACTTCATTCACACCTCTTCTCAAATGTTTGCTCCTCAAAGGGACCTACCCTGATCAACCCATCCAAGATAGCACCCCCGGTCCCTCTCTAACCTCTTACTCTGATTTAGTTTTCTGCCTGGCACTTGCCATTACTGGAAATTTTGTCTATCTTCTGCCTTCATTCTTATAGTTCATATATATTATTATAGCTTATATATATTCATATATATTAACTATTTTAATGTTATAATCTGTTACTATGAAAACAAATCCAATGAAATGTAAGTGTCATGAGGACATAGACTTTTTGATTTGGTTCACTGTTCTTTCTCAATGCCTAGAATGACGCCTGGCATATAGTAAGCATTTAATAAAAGCTAAATAAGTAACTCAGCAAATATATTGAGCTTTGTATTGTCCCAAGCATTCTCCTAGGATAGGAAAAATATAAATAAGACTGATTGTGGTTAAGGTAAGTATGTAAAATTAACTGTGTAGTGTGATGCATGTCATAGCAGAGGCAAACTAGAGGTGGATTCTTAGAGGACAGAGGAAGGTAGGTAATCTCTGTGGCTAGAAATCAGGGATTGCTTCAAAGATTACCCCTTACTCCTTCTTCATGATGACTCAAATGTCAACCCCCCTGGGAAATCACTTTCTTCTGATTCCCCAAGCTCATCAGCCCACCTCCTAAGCCCCCTCTTGACATTACTTCCCATGTCCCATCCAAACCATATTTATCACTTCTTTATATTCTTATATTTTTTGTTCATAGAACTGATGGAACATTTCACACATATAGGTATCTCTTGCTACCTGAATTCTCACCACCCATATGTTTGCCCAGATGAACGGCAAACATTTTTTTACACAAAGTTTACTGTATATATTACAAATCTACTTTATTAAATATGCCTGACACACTAGTGAAAATGTTAAAAGTACACAGTATTGTAAGCAAGAGGACGTGTCTTACCTGGCTCTCCAGCCTCCCTTTGTTTAAACCTGTTATAATCATCTTCCCCACATTTTAAGGGAAAATGTTTTCTTAGAAAGTTGAAAAGGCTGTAGAGAAATTAGATGAATCTAAGAGCTCAAGAACAGCCATATATCTGAAGGAAGATAGAAATGTGAACACGTATATCAAAACAAAATCTTGGCCATGCATGTGTCACCATTACCACATAAGAATTTTTCTAAGTATTGTTAGCTTTAGAAAGTTTCATCATGTTACCCAAGCACTAGACGTTATCTTTTGACAACTAGAGATTTCTTGGTGTAATAGATTAATAGTTTTGGTGTGTTACCTTTGAACAGCATGTTAAAATAGAAGGCATTGAATATCCTCAAGGACTAGAAAAGAATTAAGGAAGAAGGGAATTGATTCAGTGAAGGAATGGAATTTACAAGTCCACTATAGGCCAAAAGATTTAAGTGTATGCAACACCGCATAATTTGACGATCATAGGTGAAACAATTTCCACTTATAGTGAGGTTGCAATTAAATGGTTTATTCTACAGATAAATTTCAATGGTAAACAGGAATAAAGAAGCAAACGTAGAGAATGGACTTGAGGACACGGGGAGGGGGAAGGGTAAACTGGGACGAAGTGAGAGAGTGCCATGGACATATATACACTACCAAATGTAAAATAGATAGCTAGTGGGAGGCAGCCGCATAGCACAGGGAGATCAGCTCCGTGCTTTGTGACCCCCTAGAGGGATGGGATAGGGAGGGTGGGAGGGAGACGCAAGAGGGAGGAGATATGGGGATAAATGTACATGTATAGCTGATTCACTTTGTTATGAAGCAGAAACTAACACACCATTGTAAAGCAATTATACTCCAATAACTATGTTAAAAATGCAAAAAAAAAATTTTTCAATGGTAGTAAAAGTGTCACATTCATTTCAAAAGAAGAGGAAAAATTGCAAGGATATTCAAATACATTCAAAGATAGGATTTTAGATGGATATTGTGAAGATAACATTAAACTAATACCTTTGAAAACCACAAGGCCCTTAGAGAAATGGTGAAGAGTGAATTATATTATATACAAATCATAAAGAATGATAAAGAAAATATTTAATTACTTGAGATGGAGCTATTAAAGTCAATCAAAGTATACAAAAGAAGTATACAAAGAAGAAAAATCTTGGAAACAAGATTTTATTGATAGTAGACCAAGTTCTTAGACATTCTTTTAGTGCTGTGATTACAGTACTAATATCTTAGTAGTTTTTTTGCCTTCCATAACATGTCACTTTTATAACCTGTGGATCAATGTACCATCTCACATGCAGTATCTTGTGCAGAGGTCTGATGCAGGTAACACAGCTATGATGGAGAATTTATGAGAGATATTTGGTATCTTCATTGGCCTGGATTATTAGAAAACAAAGTTGAGGCACAGATTAAGTGCTAATATTTTTAATGGATATGAAATACCAGGGCAGCAGGAGTAAGGGAAAAGGGAAGTGAGACAGTGAACAATCTAAAGGAATACAGGTAATGTATTACCATGCTAGCCACTGATGTAAACTGTGTTACAAGAAGACACATGCAGTTGCTAGGTAGGATCCTTTAGGACACATTATGTAACATGATATGACAGGACTTTAGGCTCTACAGAGAAAACTTGTCTTAGAGTCGTCCACTGGAAAGAGGAAGGGAGCTAAAATTTATTTTTCTAGGTCCTTCCCATCCCTTGTCTCCCAGTGGGCTCTGAGTTTCATCACCTGTCCTAATCATATGTCTTATATCTTTATCAAGTGTTAACTTTTTATCAAGACATGTGATTGGTTGGCATCAAGCAGAAGAATGATGTAGCCCATGAGTGGCAGGAAGTGCCGAGAGAAACTGAGGAGGCACGTGAGATGTGTCCTACACAATATCAAAAAGACTCAGATTCATCAGGCAGGGTGGAAGATAAGAATCAGAATAAGAAGGCGTGAACGTTACAAGAAGCTGGTTTGGCCATTTCTTGCTGACTTGCGAGGTTTTGAAGAAATGGTGCAAAGCAAAAATCTTAGACCATGCTAAAGAAGTTGGGTTTAGTGGACAGTGAAGATACTGAAAATGATAAAGATATTGTTAGTATCACAAGGACAGAACTTATACCTAAAGAATTCATTCAAGTCAGTGCTTGTCATTGGTTGTCTACTGGGGAAAGAGGAAGAGGAGGAGCCATGAATATTCAATGCCAGAACTTTGAAAGAACAGAACAATTGCCATTGCAAGTGAATGTGGCCAGCACGTGTGTAGAAGCATCCCATTCAAAAACGCAGCATCAGCACAGTCACAGGGTTTCAGGAGCCATCCATACCAATCGCTGTCAATTTTGAGTTGGTTGTTTTGTGCTACTGTTTCATCTAAGATTTCAGACAGTGGTTCATAGTTGCATGCTTCCAGTGTCTCCAATGTCAAGAAGGACATAGTCTGTCCACAATTCCCTGGCCCTGGACATAGATAAACCTGTCATATTCTGTTCCACCACTCCTCCCCCAGCACATTCCTTCACCTTCACTCACCACCAAATAGCAATAGTGACCACACCTCCATTTCTCTCTTCTCCTCACACCACCAACCCCACAATTCTTCAATCAATAAGTACTTACTTTAAAATGGACTCATTTTATTTTGCTAATTGTTATTTGAATTCATTGTGTAACTTTAACAAATTTCATTATTTCTCTACATTGTACTTCATGTCATTTCAGGAGGAAATTATAAGCCATATCTGATACTGCACATTATTATTGCATTGTGGATTCAAACCTATACACTAATGACTGATTAATTTTTACATAATTAGATTGGTGGTTTTATAAATGCTTTATATCATGCAAGAAATCTCTTAGAGTTTGTATTTAAAACTGTGATAGGGTATTTGAAGAAATAGGATGCACTGGTAATGTATTACTTTTTCCATTTAAAACAATGAAATAAAATATAAGCTCTATTTACCAAAACCTTATGCAACACATCAAAAATGCATTTGATTACCATATGATCCAGCAATTGCACTCCTTCGTATTTATCCAGAGGGGGTTGAAAACCTATGTCCAAATGAAAACCTGCACATGGATGTTTATGGTGGCTTATTCATAATTGTCAAAACTTGGAAGAAACCATGATGACCTTCAGTAGGTGAACACTAAACTGTGGTACATCCAGACTATGGAATATTATCCAACTCTAAAAAGAGAGCCATGAAAACACATGAAGGAAACGTAAGTGAAAGAAACCAATCTGGAAAAGCTACATACTCTATGATTCCAATGATATAACATTCTGGAAAAGGCAAAACTATGGAGACAGTAAAAACATCAGTGGTTGCCAGGGGTTGAGAAGGTGGGTGATAAATGGGCAGAGCACAGAAGATTTTTATGACAGTGAAAATACTCTATATGATTCCATAATGATGGATACATTAGTCCAAACCCATAGAATGTACAACACAAAGAGTGAACCTTAATGTAAACTATGGTCTTTGAGTGATTATGATGTGTCAATGTAGGCTCATCAATTGTAATGAATGTACCACTCTGAAGGGGGATGTTGATAATGGGGAAGGTTATGCATAGGGGTAAGCAGGGGATATATGAGAAATCTCTGTACCTTCTCCTCAATTTTGCAGTGAATCTAAAACTGCTAAAAATCTGAATAAAAAAAGGGCTTTTTAAATATAAAAAAGCATACAATTTGGATAACAAAGGATTCCATATATGTGTATGTATGACTCATATACATATGTGTTTATACATATTTGTGCTTATATACATGTATATATAAATATATATGCACTTATGTATGTGTATATAAATATATGTGTGTTTTTTTGTCTATATGTATATATACATCTCTTTTCACCATCCTGAGATGAAAAGAATCAGAGCCATGGAGGCAGACAGATCCAGCACTGAATTCCAGCTTCCTCACACACTGGCTGACCGCCCCCCCCACCCCCCCCCCCCAGTTCTTAAGTGATAAAATGGCTGTGCAATATAACATCTACCTAGTAATTTTTCCATAAGGATTAAAGTAATAAAGCATACAAATGCCCTAGCAAAAGGGCTAGCAGATAGTTTGGTGGTCAATAAATTTTAGCTTCCTCCTTGTATATACTTATGACTCTCTCACTAAACTGTGAATTCCTTGAATCCAGGATTAGGGCACATTTATTTTTGTGTTTTCAGTACCTGCCACATACTAAGCCCTCAGTAAGTATTTGTTGAATACAGGAGAAATATGTATGAGGGCTATTAAGAACTAAAGTACTAGTCACTAAAGGATTTTGAAGAGCTTTCTGATTTCCTTCCCATCACATCTAAAGTCACTGTAGGAAACTTATTTTAAGGCTGTCTGTAATTTTTCAAGAAGATATTACAGAGAAAAGTTTTCCTTTTCTTGGGCTTTTCAAATTTATTTTCTATCTGACAGTTATCTAAGTAAAAGTTACTGCTCTTTATGGCAGTTTTATTTAGAAGTGGCAATTTCTATATCCTTTGAGAGAGAATGATCTGTTTTGCATTCCATAGGAATAGAATAAAATCAAATTTAAATGCAGACTAAGGGACTTCCTGGTGGCACAGTGGTTAAGAATCCATCTGCCAATGCAGGGAACACGGGTTCAACCCCTGGTCCAGGAAGATCCCACATGCCGCGGAGCAACTAAGCCCATGGACCACAACTACTGAGCCTGCGCTCTAGAGCCCGTGCTCCACAACAAGAGAAGCCACTGCAATGAGAAGCCCGAGTACTGCAACGAAGTGTAGCCCTCGCTCGCCGCAACTAGAGAAAGCCTGTGCGCAGCAAAGAAGACCCAACACCGCCAAAAATAAATTAAATAAATAATTTTTTTTAAAAAATGCAGGCTAGATCTTGGAATTAAATAAAAATTTTCTGTTTCAGTCTTTTACCTTTGCAATTTACTTGTAGAAAAGAAAATTTTCTTATACTCAAAAGTTTATGTTATCAATTTTCATCATTATTATTTGTTTTTAACAAAATAGACCTTTTATTCTTTTCCTATTTACTACCCTTTGGTGCATCTGGCTTCCCAGTTGTTAAGAAAATGGGCAGAAGACGCTATTGAACTATCATGTGTTTCCCAAACATAGGCCTTAATTTCAGTTGTACCCATGCAAGGACAAAAATAAAACCCTAGTAAATGTGAAACATCTGATCATCATAGCTTTGAGATTGGCCAGATCACAATCAACTGGAACTTCCTTCTACCTAATTTTAATTCCATTTGAGAATTACCCATGATAATTTGACCCAGGTCTCTTCACAAAGGAGCATTATCTTCGAGTTTACAATTTTGTTAACCTCTTGTGATTAGAAAAGGGAGTATTTCAAAACTCCCACTTGATTACTCTGAGCTGTGACGGTTTGCTTTGCATGGGTTAAGCTTGTCTTACTCACATTTAACATGGCAAATTCAGTGTGACCAAAGCAACCCGATGCAGAGTCTTCACAGAAAAAATACCATGAAGGAGTTTTATTGAAATCATACTCTGCATCACACTGGCAGAATCGTAATTTTTAAAATCAAAACTACTAAATAACTGAGAGACAGTTTTGACCGAATTCAAATCAAAGAATGAATGAATGAAGAATCATTTAAAAACCTACAAGATGCTGACTTACCTGATTGAATAAACATTAATAGTTTACTTCCTTAAAATCAGAGAATGAAAAATATTAAAATTAAATCTGGTAATAACTTTCAAAATCTGAGCTAGAGCTCAGAGTAATGAAATGGGAAGTTTGAAATATGTTTTCTAATCACAAGAGGTGAACAAAATTGCAAACTCTAAGATAATGTGGTTTTTTGAAGAGACCTACATCAAACTATCATGAAATTAAAATCAGGTAGAAGCTTGAGTATCATTTTGCTAAGTCCTCATGCACTGTAGTATATCTAAAAGTTATCATATGTGATTTTAAATGTGATGTTTGTTTGATCATTAGAAGCAGAAGAAACATTTAAAACACGAAGTTCAGTAACTGGGGGGGATGTTTAGAACTCTTTTCTTTCACAGGTTTAGGCAAAGCTAGAATGTAATTTTCTAGTTCTACCTTAAATACTTTCTGAAAATAACAATGATAAATAAAATAATTTTTTTGAAGTTTTAGGATATAATATTTAGAGATTCTGTAAACTTCAATTAAAGTTCATACTTAAGCTATTATGAAAAAAATCTTTTTGACTTTTCCACAATTAGAAATACCTACTCAGTGCAATTCTTGTAGCCCTAAGACCATAAGCTCCAAGAGGACAGGGCCATGTCTATTTTGTTTCTGGCTCTATCCCCAAAAAAGAGTGTAATGCTGGCTCATTTAATATACTTAACCAGTATTTGTTGAATGGATGAATACCGTAATTGTGTACATGTACTACTACAAACAGATCCCATTAATTTACTAATAATAGCTCCCATTTGCTCAGTCATTCAAAACGAACTTAACAAATATTTGTTGAGGACTTCTATGTACCAGTGTCTGTTCTAGGCACTAGGGATACAGCTATGAACAAAGCAGACAAAAAGAAATCCTTGTCCCATGGTGTTTACCTTCTAGCAGGAGGAGACAACGGATCAATGCTATAACTAAGTAAAATACATAGCGGGTTAGTTGGTGATACGTATTTAGTAGAAAACTAAACAGGGAAGGCAGACAAAGGGTATCAGGTGGCAGGGAGAACTTTCTGGAATGTTTAAGGCACAGCAAGGGGAGGCCAGGGAGGCTGCAGCAGATAGAATCAAAGCGGGGCAGGGAGGTAAGAGAAAACATGCCTCCCATTAGGAAGCTTTTACTCTGAGTGAGATGGGGAGCCAATGGCAAGTGTTGAGCAGAGAAGTGAAACCATCCAACTTACATGACAACAGGATCAACCTGGCTGCCTGTTGAGAACAGAATGAGGCAGAGCTGGAGCAGGAGCAGGGAGACCAGGGAGGAGGCTATGTCAACAATCCGGCGAGGTGATGATGCTTGAATTTATTGTTCATCACGTGCCAGGTGGTGTGAGAACTGCTTTATGGGTTTAATATTTACATATTCTATTACCTAATCCCCACAAACTTCTGAGGTGAATTATTATACTGCCATTTTTTGGATCAGGAAACTGAGGCTAACAATGTTTGACTTGCCCCAAATCACCCAGTGAGCAGGTGGCAGGTGTAGGATTCAAACATAAGTCTGTCTGTTAATGACTCCACTGCAGTTCCACCCTAAGTTTTCATACATATTTATCAAATGCTTAGTAATAATTAGCATCAGTATATCCAGAGATTATGAGAATACCGACTTTAGGGGTGAGGTGGTATTAATAATAAGAAACCGACCCATCCTTCAAGATCTGTCCTCAGTTTCTCGCTGCTGGGAACCCCCTACACCAGCCAAACCAACTGACTTATTATCTCCCACATATTTCTTGAACATTCCCAATCTTAAAAATTTAGAATTTAAAGAAAACTTAGCCAACCTGACACTCAAAACAGAAGCCCTGTCTACAGCAAGTCTGATAATTAGGTCTGGTCTCTGCATATTTCCAGGTGACAGATAAGGTGTTCAGTGCTGGCTGTACCTGTTCATGTGCTCATGTCAGACAGCACCTGGGGAATCCCAGAGGTTCTTGCAATCGATCTTGCAAAGAGTTGGCCACATTAAAAGTTTGGTTATAGGGCAATAGCATTCATATTATAGAACATTTCTCATCAGCCAGGCCTCTTATTATAAAAACAAAACCAAACCACGTGGCGCTAAAGAAAACTGGGCCTTCCCTGTGGCGCAGTGGTTAAGAATCCGCTTGCCAATGCAGGAGACACGGGTTCAAGCCCTGGTCCGGGAAGATCCCACATGCCACGGAGCAACTAAGCCCATGCGCCACAACTACTGAAGCCCGCGTGCCCTAGAGCCCGTGCTCCACAACGAGAGAAGCCCCCGCAGTGAGAAGCCTGCGCACCGCAACCAAGAGTAGCCCCCGTTCACCACAACTAGAGAAAGCTCGCATGCAGCAACGAAGACCCAACTCAGCCAAAAATAAATAAATAAATAAGTTTATTTTTGTAAAAAACAGAAAAGAAAAGAAAACTGGGGCTTAGGGTAAAAAGGAAACCAAAATCCTGCTTCTCTTGATATTAGAATGCTAGGATTTGTTGGCTTGAGGTCCCAAATTTGATATTTAGTTGTTAATTTTCACTTTTGTCTGTAACTCATAAAGGAAGTCACTGTTTGAGGGACAGAAAATAGAACCATGAGTTATACTATTAGAGTCTCAGTCCTGCATTCACTACCACCCAGATGTTGGTTTCAGAAAGTGGCTGACAACCATCTTATTGCTGTGGACAATCTATTCTATGGCCTGACACTTTAAATTCAACCCCAGGCAATGGGCTAGGATGGAGGAGAAAAGAAAATCGCAGTAGATAGGACACTTTGAGAAGTCTGCCTGTTGACCTGGCACTGTGGGTCCCTGGATGGAGATAAACAAACCCTCAGCTATCAAAACCATTATCTGAGTTTGATAAAAACACAACACAAGAGGTAAGAGTCAGGAGATATGATGAGACTGCTTTCGGCTCTTCCACTTTTTATAGTGCTTCAGATAGTGACAGTGGATTTATGGTTATAAAAGCCCCTCATTTCTTTAAAATGCCATCTTGTTCCATTCCCTGGCTCCAATGCCTGAATGCCAAAAACTTTGGAAGAACAGGATTAGAGCATAATTAACTGGCGAAGTTTAACACAAAAACTTGGAACAATTGCCTCCATTCTAGCCGCACAAGTGACTTTAGAAAACCCAAGTTGACTACTGATTGCCTTAATTCCTGCACATATGAGGTTAAAATTAAAGCATATCTGCTTACACCTAAGGATCTTTTAAAAGTCAATTTTACACTTTCCTTGTGTATTAGCACGAAAAGTTTCAGGCATACTGAACAGAACTGAGCCCTGACTAGAAGTCTAAGTTACTAAAATAAAGAGCTTTGTATGGTGGCTTCTCACATTATTAATACAACAACGTCGTCTAAGGACTCTTTCCTTGAAACTTCATTCCAGGCTACTGCCTGAGAAAAACACAGTATGGTCCTCAGGCCGGCTCTGAGGCAACTTCTCTAGAACAGGATGTGCTTCTTCCTTGAGGTGACAGGTTACATACTGCAAGTTTTTTTCAACCCTATTGAAAACATCTCATTTGCTGCCAAGCTATATGTAAGGGAAAGAAGCACGGTCTGCCCTCAGAGGCTCCCTGGAGACTGAAACCAGAGAATAGCCGGACATACACGCAGTATGAAAAGCCTAAATTAAACAATGGCTTTACAAGAGCACCTTCCCATGTGACTTTGAATCAGAGTAAAGGGAAGTTCACGAAATCAAAGCAGTAAAAGGGATCTTTATTTGGAAAGGACTCATTAACTCAGCAAAGCAAAGCTTTAAGAATTAGATCTGGGAGGAAAATCCTCCTGGCAATGAAACCAGGGCTTTGATTTCTACTGGCTCATAAAATAAATAATAATATCCACTTACAGTTCTATATTACCTTTCAATTTACAAAGTGCTTTCCCATACTTTATTTTATCTTCACAACATTCTTGTGAGTATTGAGTTATGATTATTCTTTCATGGGTTAGGAAATTGAGGCTCGGTGAGCAGACAGGATTTCCTCAAGGTCACATAGTTATTAAGAAGCAAAGCCCAAACTGAAATGTTGGTCTCCAGACTCCCGCTTCGGAGCTCTTGCTCTGTTGCCTCTGTAAAGGTAGTAAGCCACAATTCCAGATTATCATATCTAGTTGTAGTTAACTGGGGAAATTCTAAAAGGCCACTGGTTACCCAGTAGCTTGAAAAAAATAGGCCAGAATTGGAAGAAAGCAGACTTACAAACTGCCTTATATATGTTCCCTATGACAATGGCAAGAATCCAAGGTACATTTTGAGGTCAAACAAAACTAAAATAAACTTTATTTTTGAACTTCATAATAATGATATCAAAGGCTGAAACTACTGCATCAGAAGTTCTGCCAGTTGAAAAAAAGAAAAGTTCCCTGACTAATTTATAAACTTTAAAAGGTTTTCTAAGGTTCTCTCTCAAGTGAATTAAACACTGATTTGATGGTGAAAATACTTGAAACTGACTTTTGGTACCTGGAGTTGGGTTTTCTTTCTTTCTTTCTCTCTCTCTTTCTTTCTTTCTTTCTAACAAACTTGAGACGGCGTAAGGCAGAGAACTATGGTAGAAGGGCAATGCTTTGGTGACCAGGGAGGCTGGCCTTTGAATCCTGGCTCCAGCTAAGTGACCTGACCAGTCTATTTAACTACTGAGGGCTTTATCTATAAAATGGAAGCAAAACTATTATTGTTTGGTGGCTTAGTCAGCTAGGGCTATGCTATGACAGAATACCCCAGAGTTAATGGCCTAAACATCAGACAATTGTTTTCTCACAGTTCTGGAGGCTGGGAAGTCTAAGATCAAGGTGCCAGTGAGGTTGGTTGTTGGTGAGGACCCTCTTCCTGGCTTGTAGATGGTCACCTTCTGGTTGTGTGCTCACATGACCTTTCCTGGGCATGTGTGCACAGACACAGAAAGGAAGTGAACTCTCTGGTGTCCCTTCTTACAAGGGCACTAGTCTTATCACGTGACCTCACCCTCATGACTTCATCTAAACCTACTTAGCTTCCAAACGCCCCACCTTCTAATACCATCACACTGGGGGTTAGGGCTTCAACATACGCTTTTGGGGGAAACAATCATTCAGTCCATAGTACTTGATTCCCACCCTAGTATCAAAGCAGACTGGAAGAATAAGGCATTTAGAAAGAAAGAAGCAGTACTGTTAATTAAGTAGGAGCACAAAACAGTGGAGACCACTGACGCCCAGAACCCCTGGGTCACTAACGTTAGTCACAATCTGTCAGGCAGCCTTTCTGAAACAATCGACAACACGGATGGGGATGCTAGGAGAGAATGCTGTACTTGAGATCCCAGTCATGACTGGCTGCCCACGACCTATTTTCAGAGAGTCCATCCTGTTTGTACCAGATGACACCCACCACCTTACCTGAGGTGTAAACAGCTGCCAGGAGGAGAAACCACCCATAATTCAGTTGAGCAAATCAGATTCTCCAACCAGGGAATGAAGCATTAGGCTTAACAATTGAAATAGTGAGATAACAGTTGGTTGGGGAGGGGGTGGAGAGACACATTGACAGGTATAGAACCAAAGTCAGGCCTGGACCCATTTAAGCAAAAGCTACTACGTCCAAACGGAAGCGAAGAAGGAGCAGAGCAGCCGTGAGGAAGGTGGCAAATCTGGAAAGCAGATCTGAGCAGCTGGGCCAAGAAAAGTAGAATCAGGAGGTCAGTCATTCAGTGAGAGAAGGTAATAGACTCAGGTACTGATTTCGCAATCGCGGGGCCTCCTATGGTCTGGTTGTACTTTTTTCCAGACTCCAAATATTTCTGAGATTCCCTGGTATCCTTTCACTAAATTCTCTTTTTACCAGAAATAGTCTGAATGGCTTTCTCTCTCCTGCAACCAAAAAGCCTTAAACATAATAAATACAATCAATCAATCCGTCAGACAGATTAATTTGATATAAATTAATTTAATACAAATCCATGTGAAAATGCTAAAGCACAATCTAAGAGCCACACAGGTGAGGGCTGGGAAAAACCAGAGTGAATGTGCAATCAGAGTTGGGTGAGGTTAACCAAAGAACCCTCCCTAAAGACATGAACTGAATCAAGTATGGAAAGTAAGGAGATGCTGTGACTGCAGTGAGAAAGGCATTTATCTAGGAAAATATCTGCAAAGAGACATAAACAGCAAACCACTGAGGGTGAGTTCGAAAGCAAGCTAATACAATAGCCTGCTCTTTCAAAGAAATAATATTTTTAAAAATTAATTTCATTTTGAATATATTGATAATATCTTCTAATGAACATTTTAAAATTATTAGATTGCTTTGAAACTCACATTTTCTTCAATTCAATAGAAGTACTGTTTTATTAGTTTTGCTGTTTTTAAGTCCAAAATCATGTGTGTCTTTAGTTTGTGGTCAGCTGCTAACTATCAATTTTCAGTGAATTAAGTCTCAAGTTCTGTTTATGAGACTTAACAGAAATCTCCTAGTTCTTGGCTTAATTATGAAAGGGAAGAACTTTTCTTAGGCTAAATGTTCAACAGGTTTTAATGCTATGACTTAACAACTTGCTATTAATCATCAATTCTAACATTTGTAAGTGTTAAGACCCTTTGACATAAAAAGATATCTGTATTATTTGCTTTAAATTCCAGTATTTGCTTTAGTCTCAAAAAACTCTAAGCACCTCTTATTAGGAGATTGTCACAATGGATTATCTGAAAAAGCATATGAGAGTTTTAGAGCCCTGACCTTGTTTGACACAAATGTTATGTGTCACCAGCATGACCAGAGAAGCGTCAAGTCAATCAATAATTACTGGCAAAGAAAGGACAGGTGACTCTAATGGGAATGACAGAAAATGGATGGGAACAGCTGTTCTATGGCAGTCTTTCCCTTTAGGCACAGCACAAAAAAAATCTTAAAAGTGTTAAGAAAAGCCAAATACAACTGCTTATATCTTGCTATCATATTTTGGGGGGAAAAGTTCAAACTTATTAGCTTAGTACTTGAGGCCATTCGTCTCTTCCACAAATATTTATTGAGCTCCTATTATGTGCCACGCTCTGGATGTATATTGCTGAATGAAAGAATTCCTCTTTGTGGCACTTATGACCTAGGGAGGACCCCTTACATACAATTGCTTCAGTGTGTCATCCGCATTCATGCCTCCGTGCCTTCTGCTACACTGTCACTCCTCCACGGAGGATGTTCCCAACACACAAACCACATATACACACGTGTGAGGGCACCCACACAAGCACACATTCTTCGTGTAGCTCTTTCTTACTCCTCAAACTTCAAATATCACCTACACCGGAAATTTTGATCCTAATTTCCCTTTCTTTCTTGATTTAAATATCCTACCCCCTGTGCTCCCATATATCCTGTTCACACGCTTATCAAAGCATTCATTATAATGCATAATCTGCCATCTTTGCTGATTTATTGTGGGTCTCCCCTATAAAGATGGGGGCCTAGATCTAGCATTATACTTGATACACAATGGGTGCCCTCTAAATGTTTCTTAAATGAATAAATAAATGAACTACTAAGAAGCAGTGGTGGCAGATGGGCTAAGAAAGGAAATGATCTTGGACATTGAAAACAATAGATTTAGTCAAAATCAAAAAAGATTTTGACATGTGAACAGGAAGAAAGGACTAATCATCTTACATTGTCTTAAGAGATTGGGAACAGATTCTATTTAATACCAGAATCTTTTACAGATATTACAGCCTGCCCTCCACCAATTCAGCACTTCAATTTAACCAAAGTCTGTGACTATAGTCAGTATGCTTTGATACTGATTGATCTAACACACATGGCAAGTACAAACAGACACACACACACACACACACACACACACACACAGTACAAGTCTTCTCCTTAAGGTTAATTCATCAGTTTACCGGTTGGGGCACAGCACACACAAGGTGTCACATGACGGATATTCTACCGGGGAATTAATAAATAAATCCTTTAATTTCAGGAAAAAAATCCATTTTTAAAGTTCCACAAGTGTGAAATTTTAGCAGATGGCGCTAAATAACTTATCACATCTCTGGGGCCTGGCTTATGCCACATCATGTTGGGCCATAGCTAAACAGCCTGGCCTCCTGATTTAAATTCAACCCAGGGATATATTTGGCATTTCTATGACATTGAATGAAAGGCTTTAATGCATGCTCAAGTTGCTGTTACACAACCTGAACCAGAAGTGAGCTAGAGAAGACATGTAACATTCTGTCACTTTCAGTGGAGCAACTGGGGGAAGAAAACTCTGCTTCACCATCTTAATTCGCACTTTGCAGATTCCCAGCTTTTTGGATTTGGATCGTGGGCCATTACCATGAAAGGGGTAAAGGAGATTGAGAACGTGCCTCTCTACAATTGAAAGCAAGGAGGCAAGAGTCCAAAGATTACAAAGCCTCCAGCAGAGATTGGCAGGTGGAGAAAGGTGATGGGCTCTTTAAACCTGGGCTTCTTAGTCTATGTACCAAAAGATTAGGACGTGACTAGGACACAGGTCATGGCACATGGCACTTACCACCAGAGGCCAACAACATCCAACTAAACTGGTCTATGTCCAATGGACAAGCCCACTGATCACACACTTAGAATCAGGACAATGTCAAATTGCTTTTCTGAATGCTTGCTCTCAGCTTCCATACTTGCTTTATTCCAGACAGATAATGAATAGTCCCATGCCAGTCTAATAGTCAGTCTGAAGGCCACACTTTTGGTAGCATTTGTCTGAAAGTCTTGAGTTTTCCTCTCTGTCTTTTAGGTTCACTGGCAAGGACCAAGCAAGGTAGTTGAAAGTGAATGGTGGTGACTTGTTGGTTGTTTGCTGGCAATGGTCAGCTTATGGAATTTAGTCTAATGGATGCTGAGAGCAAAAGATATTCAACAAGGGATTGACTTTAAAAATGGAATGCTTAGAACTCCCAAATGAGCAGGGAAGCAGACTTGCTTGTTTGCCTCAGCTGTGGCCCTTTTTTAAGGATGTTATCTAGATAGAGAGTTATTAAGGAGGACAAAACAAAAAAATACAAGTCCAATTGAGAAAGCATCTTTACCAGGATGTGTGAAGGCGACAGGGATGATGTCAGAGGTGGCAGGAAGTTTGTCTCTCTCTGCATTGTTTATCTTCCTCCCTCTCTGAGCCTTCAGGCTCCTGAATTCAAATGCTACAGATAATAATTACTGATTCCCAGCATTTGAAGGAATACTATGGAGAAAATAGACTTAACATGGGTTTTTCAGCCTATCCTAACTCCCTGCTAAAATACCTAGGATGATACAGAAAATGACCAAAGACAAAAGTTACTGTTATAAAGCAGAAACTAACACACCATTGTAAAGCAGTTATACTCCAATAAAGATGTTAAAAAAAAAAAAAAGTTACTGTATCTCCAAAACTAAATCTGGTAGCCTATCATAAGAATCTGTTGGGGATTCCTATGAAGTCTAACAACGGAGCTGAATTTTAAGAAAGTCAAGAGCCTATCCATCCTTCATCTGTTGAAAGAGAACATCTCAGCCACCTAAAACTATGAAGAAAAATATAGGAGGAGTCCTTAGAAGTCCTCTTTGTTCTTCTTCCAACCTCTTCACCCTGACTTAGAGATACAGAGACTACAGTCCTGCTACTGGGTGGCACTTAGGGGCAGCCAGAATCCATCAGCTCTTCACTCAGCATCATCCTAAAGCCATTTGGAGACTAATTCCAAGAGAAAAATAGGGTGAAGACTCTAAAGTTAATGGGTACATACAGAAAGCATTCTAGCCATTGTTCTTGGCATTGTAGATTTCCAAGTACTCTGTTCTATCACAAAAAATTCTCAAAATAAGGTTCACAGAAGAGTAGCACCATGAAATGGCTTTCCAGAAGGTTTTGTGAACAAAGAATTTGAGGCAAGGATGCATAACCCCTCCGTGGTTAGTCACAGTACCCCTAACAGTTTTGAGACATCCTGCAGGAAATAACCATGTTTAAATGTGTATCCATCATTGGCTAAATTCTTTTGCCTAGATGCAAACTTACTAACATAATTCTTAATATTCTACATAACAAGTATTTTGCAGAAAACATTGAGGAGAGCTTGTTCACATCGGAGAAGCAGAAAGTAGAAGTAAAACCAGATCCCTTTACCGTACACAGAGATGCCCTAGATGAATGTCTGGCTGATCGGGAAAAGTGGACAAGAAGACTTGCCCATCAATTACCTAATGTAATCAAATTATTCTCCAGTTTTGATCCTAGGAGAGAATTCATCCAGCACTGACAGCGTCAGTGAGGAAAGACAAAGACAATCTACAAACCCTGAATGATCACAAACACTGAGTTGAAAAAGAGATTTCTCTCTATTCCAGGATGAATAAAGAAAGAAACTTAAGTCTATAAATTAGTGCAGAAATAGGAAAAAGGAACGTCATCTGGAAGACTCCAAAGAGCATTCTCTAGAAATAATTCTATGTGTCAATATTCTAAATTTTAAAATAACAGTGAAACCACCATTTCAATCAAATGGCAGTATAAAACTTACAAACAAGCCTAAATAGACTTAATTTACCTGAAATAAAATGAAATCTTTATTTTAAAAACTAGTCCTAAGAAAAATTCTCCAGACTTAACCTATTTTATGGTTGCATTCTTTCAAGAAATAGATACTTGCCACACTGTATAAACAATTCCAGGATACATAAAAAGACACAAATCCTCCTCATTTACTTTACAAAGCGGGCATAATCCTGACACTAAAACCACACACACACACACACACACACACACACACACACTACTGCTGATACTGATGGTTACTGACAATTATCAGAATAAGAATGAATGCAAAACTCCTCAATAAAATTCAAATATGTATTAAAAGCATAATCCAGAATGAAAAAGTAGGATTTACGCCAGGCACACAAGGACTGATGTAATGCTAATACCCAGTGATTGGCAAAGAGCAGTAAAATTAAGACTCTAGTACCATGTGTGAAGAGTGAGATCCTAAGGTCCCTTCCTGCCCTGTTTCAAAGAAGCAGTTAGGGCCTCAGTGACTCATTTCCAAAGTTTTCTTCGGAGGAGAAGACAGAATCTCCTTGAAGACAAAGCTGCTTCTTGGTTTGGGGGAAAGCCCAAGTTCACTGAAGCAAAGATGATGGACTTCTCAGAGAGGGAGAAGTGTCCTTGAGGACAGAAATAGAAGGAGGACATTGACTGCATTACCATGGAGGGAGGTAGGTGTCAACAAGTCAGAGGCAGTGGGCGCCAGTAGACCGCCAGTGTGGTTCGCCAGGGAGACAGCAGATTAGGGTTGTAGACAACATGAAGGGAGCTGGGCCGCCAGCAAGGGGCTCTAACCAAACCCAGGGCTCCTGTGCATGAAAAGTGAAACAAAAGCAGCACGTGAAGAAGCCATGACAGCTGGGACACTCGGAAGTTCTAAGGTAGATTGAGGACAAAAGAGGACTGTCCCCAGGGCTGTAGTGGGAAAGCAAGATCCACAAGAGACACATTCATTCCAGTGAGTCAAAATCATTAATTTACTTACAAATATTTATTATGTACCAGGTGCTAAAGATACAGCAGGGACAAACAGACATATCTAGCACTCAGGAGCTTACATTCTAGGTTGAGGAGATAGCAATAAACAATTAATAAGAAAGTCAATTATATAGTATGTTAGAAGTTGCAAAATGCTGTGGAATAAAGAATGAAGAAGATGGGTTAGAGGCTATTGTAATCTAGTCAAGAAAACATGGTGGTAGCTGCAGAGGAGATAAGTGGTCAGATTCCGATATATTTTGAAGGTAAGGCCAACATGACTTCCTGACAGACTGGATGTGGGGTGTGAGGCAAAAAGAGTAGTCAAGAATGACTCCAGATTTTTCCATTGGAGCAACTGCAAAGATGGAACTGCCATCAGCTGGTCTGGGAAAGACTGATCTAGAGCAGATTGGGAGGCAGATTTGAAGAGATCCAGATCTCTTTTTCTTAACATAGCACATATCAGTTTTCTTTTTAACACCCAGGTGGAGTGTTGACACCTACCTCCTTCCATGGTAATGCAGTGGTTTAAGCTAACTTTGAAAAGGAAGGCAGGGCGGGAGGGGAAAAGAGGGAGAGGGAGCAATAAGTGTGCTTTTAACACAACAGGTTTTTGGGTCAAAATCTTTGGATCGAAATTCTATTCCACTACTTTATTATCAGCAACGTATAGTGTGATATTCTAAGGTTTGTACAGAATTTAGCCAGGGGGATGTTGGCAGCTGTCAGGGAGATTTCACAGAGAAAACGACATTTAAACTGGGCTTATATGGATATATATGAGCTCAGAAGCTAAGAAGAAAAGCAGGAATGTAAACATGAAACTTCAAAGTGTAATGGTAGGTAACCCCGTGTGACCAGAACCTTCCATAGATGGAATAGAATGACTGCAAATGAAGCTGGGAGAGTAGGCTGGGTCAGATTTGGAAGACCTTGTATAAGGTGCTAAGAAATTCAACTTATTTTGCATGAATTTGTGTAACAGCAACTGAGAACAGAATGAAAGACAAAGACAAAGCCATGGCCGTGGAAATGTAGTTGTTGAGTTTTTAATAGGTGCAATAGAATGATTCTGTGCTTTAAAGCCTGAGTAATTGCAGACAGACTAAGGAGTTACGGCAAAGTATTGCATATTTACTATAAAACTGAGCAGTTCAGATCTAGTGATATCAAAGAAAAAGTATACCCAAGACAGAAAAGAGACAATATTCTAAGCAAACCTGACTAATAATTTAGCTCCCGTCCAAGGGAAGAGCAATGGGGAGATACCCCAGGATCGTGCTTTAGTCCTACCTATAATTCTTTGTATTTACTCTGTGTCTATGCTTAAATTAACTGATAAGAGATTGTTAATGTTAATTTTCTTAGTGTGCATTTAGTTCTTCCCAACTAATCCTTTTTTAATCAGTAGCATTGCATTAAAAACACTTTGGTTATCATTAAAGGTGCTTGAACCATAAAAACGCAACTGATGTCTGCATTCAAAGTAAACTGTTGAATGGACCAATTAAACAAGCTCCTAGTAAAGAGATAAATCACATCTAAGATATGCACAACTTTATGGATATTTCTCCTTTAAGCCCTCAGGTCCTATAACTCTAAGGGATACCTCCCAGCTTGCCAGCTATTTACTGTGCCCTAAAGAAGAGATGGCTCAGACAACCAGACCCATTTTTCCTTGGGTTATGAGAATAGGATTAGGATTAACTTGCCCTTCCATGTTGACCACATGCTTCTTTTTTTTTTTAATTTTTATTGGAGTATAGTTGATTTACAATGTTGTGTTAGGTTCTGCTGTACAGCAAAGTGAATCAGTTATACATATACATATATCCACTCTTTTTTAGATTCTTTTCCCATATAGGTCATTACAGAGTATTGAGTAGAGTTTCCTGTGCTATACAGTAGGTTCTTATTAGTTATCTATTTTATATGTAGTAGTGTGTATATGTCAATCCCAATCTCCCAATTTATCCCTCCCACACCTTCCCCCCTGGTAATCATAAATTTGTTTTCTACATCTGTGACTCTATTTCTGTTTTGTAAATAAATCCATTTGTACCATTTTTTTAAGATTTCACATATAAATGCTATCTACCTGAAAAAGAATTCAGGGTAATAATAGTAAAGACGATCCAAAATCTCAGAAAAAAATGGAGGCACAGACTGAGAAGGTATTTACAAGAAATGTTTAACAAAGAGTTAGAAGATTTAAAGAACAAACAAACAAAGATGAACAACACAATAGAAGACCACATGCTTCTCAATTGTACATCTCATGTGCAGCCATCGGCAGGACCACGGAGACCTGATGCAAGGTTCAGGGACATACAGGTTCCCTATTACGAGCAGCATGAATACTCATCGCCTAGACTCTGCAGTGCTCCCTGGGGTTGCTGCGTTACCGGTGCAGTTTGAACATCGACATGCTCTGCATTCCACTTTTTTATCAAAGCCCAGAAATCTTTTCCAAATAGCCTCAAGATTGCTCTCACTCTTAGACCTGGACATTTTCAATAATCAGTTTAATGCTTCAAATAATCTTCCTCTGTCCTTTGACATAGCCTTCTACTCCCACTTCAAAACCTGGATTGAACACCTTTTTTCTCTAGTGGAGCTAGGGAATATTTTTAGGCAAAACCTAGCCAATATAAAATAGATGATCAACAAGGATATATTGTATAGCAGAGGTAATTGTAGCCATTATCTTGTAAAAACTTGTAATGGTGTATAATCTGCAAAAATACTGAATCACTATGCTTGTATACCTGAAACTAATATAATCTTATAAATCAACTATACCTCAATTTAAAAAAAACATATCCATTAAAACATATAAAGAGTGTATAGATGGCAAACCGTAAACATTTAGAGCAAACAGTGAAATGAAATACTATGTTACCATTTGTAGATATAGTTATAGGCAGCCCACAAAGTAATTAAATTTGGTAAAGCTTTATAAAAATCCTGAGTGTTTGACACCTCCAGTAGTAAAGCCATCTTCAGAATATCCAGAACCATGAAACTGAGAGAGTCTCCTTTTCTGGGCACTAGAATACCTCTGGATTTAACCCAAAGCTCGCACTGAGTCATCAGAGAACTGCACTTTCTTTCAAAAGAAATCAGCCAAATTATTTTTACTTTGAAATTCTGGTGTGGGGTATGAATGTAAGGGAGACAAGTCTTTCTCTTTTGTTTTTCATCTTGTCATGAAATGAACATTCGGCGCTATGTATTCCCTCCCACAATAAAGGCTAAAAGTTTAGCCAGAGACCTAGTTATAAATGTATATCATCAACTCTAAGTTAATCAGTGTTTAATTATGTAAGTTGATGAATTTTTCAGACCCAGCCTCAACTAAAATTTCTCCTTTTATATTTTATATTCCACTTTATGTTCTGTAATGAGGATATATTCTTTTATCTCCCCAGCACCTTTTCTTTTTTGGTGAGCTCCACCCTCACTCCTATTCCCACCTTTTTCAGGAAATACTCCTCCCCCACTCCACCACATGGTCCAGGTGAGAAATGCCAGTTACAGCATCGCATCCACTGGTCAGAGAGGCTGCGTGTGACCTGAACTGGACCTTCCCTAAACTTCTACAAATTGAAATTTAAGCAAAAGGGACAATCCCTCTCTGGTATCAAGGCTTAGGAGCTGAGCCTGAGAGGTGGCGACCTCGTGGAGGAGGGCTGTAGGAAAACATGTTGAAAGGAGTAGAAATGAAAGCTAGGAGAGAGAGAGACTTGAAGAAACCTGAGTCCCAGTTTCCAATGATTCTGGAGACCCAGTTATATCCTTGCCCTTCCCTTTCGCCTAAGTTAGATCAGGTTGCATTTCTGTTACTTGTTTGCAAAGGGTCCTACTTAATATGCACTCTCTCATAATTCCTCCACTAATAAGGGTGGAATAATCTTACCCTGGTCAATCTTTCATTTTGAGTCACTATTGTCCAAATCAGAAAACAATTTGCTAGATCTGAAATTTTTCAGAATTTTTCATGAAAACCTGGATTTTTAATCACCTTTGCAGAAAGAAAGAAAAAGATTTTTGTCCTAGGACAAATAGAAAATACTTTATGGGGGTGCCTTTCTCCCTTGTCTCCAAGCAGTGTTCTTAAAATCAAATTAGTATTTTATTACCTGCCTCTCCCAGACCAGAGCTGATAGAATCAAGCAATTCTTGACAAAGACCAAAGTCAAGCTCATTTTGTTTCCGACTCAATGATGTTCTTTCAAAGCCTTGGTACATTCCTCTTGTGATAAATATTCTTAGATTTGTGCAAGAGAATTTGTTGGGAAAAAAATAAATCCTGGCCCTGAATTTGAACCTGAACTAATCATCAGGCAGTCTATAAAGCAAGGTGTAATCAGATAAATTCAGCATAGCAATATTTTTCAGCATTATTATCCTAACTGGCCAGTGAGCTCCGTGGATGGTTTTAAGCGGTTTGGCTGTTTTTTTTTCGGGGGAGTAGTTATCCATGAAAAGATGATTAGCTTTCAATTACAAGTATGAATACTCTCTCGGGTTTCTTTGCCCCTACCCCTTTCTCTCTTTGGGAAAAAACATACTCAACCTCTCAGACAATTAACTCTCTATGAACTACACTAGTACTCCTCCAATAGAATAATGCCCAGGAAACACAATCACAGGGCCAGCTCTGTTGGTCTTTTACTGAGTTCTGGGAAAGTCATTCCCACCAAGTATGATAGATATTTTTATTGAAATTGCCCTGGAAACTGCCAGCCAAAGAGAGATCCAGAGAAATTTTATGGTTCACAACATACCTTGAGCCCCTAAATAAAGATGTTGCAGAAACATGCTGTGTCAGCCAGTTTACTGAGGATTGGGCTTTCTTGCCATATGAAATGAAAGACTCTTTAATCATCGTTAGCTCTTACTTTAAAATTCACTGGCACGGTTCTTTCCGAGATGGTTCACTTCTGACAATGCTGCTTGTAAAGAAAAAACAAGCAATATCAAAGTTGAGAATCAGAGATGTTAATGTACTTAATTAAGGGGACTTCCCTGGTGGTCCAGTGGCTAAGACTCCGAGCTCCGAATGCAGGGGGCGCGGGTTCGATGCCTGGTCAGGGAACTAGATCCCACATGCCACAACTAAGAGTTCCCATGCCTCAACTAAAAAAGATCCCGCATGCCACCACTGAAAATCCCACATGCTGCAACGAAGATCCCGTGTGCCGAAACTGAGACCCGGGGCAGCCAAATAAATAAATAAATAAATAAAAAGTACTTAACTAAGATTGCACAGCTAGTCAATGACAGAGATTGGATTTTAAACCCACAGGTTACTTTACTATTTTACTTCTCATGAGATAATGTGAATGAAATGCATATACACGATTTCTAAATTTTTTATCCCCTCTGATACATTTTTTTAAAGATTAGTATTTCTATAGCCAGTGCTCAGTGTTTTAGTCAAGATTACAGTCAAGATTGCTCTTTAGAAGAACCCAAGCAAACTAGTTTCTAACTTGTCCTGGGTCATTCAGCTCTTAATTCTCCATATTAGTCTAAAGTGGCAGAAGTCTGACAATTCTTCCTATTCGCTTCTGGAATGTATATTTTGAGAATGAGTGCTTCTCATGTTCCAGTAATTCACACCAACTCAATAAAAACTGCCCATGATCGCTCCCAACTCATCCTTGTCACTCCATCTCACAAAGAGCTAACCTGCACATGAAGCACTATCCCGAAACTTAGTATAAAATTCATTTTAAAGAGTATTTCCATGTCTTATAATCTAGCTACATAACAATATGGGCTCTAATTTCCTTTTTAAAATGGGACATTAACCAAAAATTAAATCAGAATGTTTCCTCAGAATCTCCTGTCCTCTTTTTCTATTTGATGAAGCTAGCAGCTTGCATCTGCTCACCAAAGTGGCGAAAACATGACAGGAAATGAATCTAACCGCAGTGGATATGTAGCAGCACAACATGAGTTGTGTCTTCTAGGTCATCTGAAAGGGGTGCAGTCTCGGTAAACTGCAGCTGCTTTCAAATTTTCCAATAAAAGTTTTCTGTATGTGATTGTCTTTTGAAGAGAAAGAGAAAGAGAACAATTCGATCCCAAGAAGGTGTTAACTTAAAACATTTGCATCTAACATTCTAAGAAGTTATAAAAGTTAACAGAGGAATAGTATACAACAATAAAAAGGAACAAACTATTGATAAAACAATAACATGCAAGAATCACACAGCCATTTTGCTAAGTGAAAGAAGCCGGAGACAAAAGAGTATACGTTCTATGATTCCATTTATAGGAACTCATGCATGGAACTCAAAACAGTGGTTATCATAGTTATCTGGGAGGAGTATTAACTGGGAAGGGACAGAAAAAAACTTCTAGGTGCCAGAAGTGTTCTGTGTTCAATCTGGGCCGTGGTTATGTGGGTACATATGTACATGTGAAAAATCACTGGGCTACGTGCTTAAGATCAGTGTTCTTTAAGTTCTTACTCAATGTATGTTATATTTATTCTTCAATTAAAAAAAATTTTTTTAAGTTTAGCCCAGCCATATAGATGAAAGAAAGGTTATATAATTCATGCCTTGAACCTTACTGATAATTCTGTTTTCTGTGGTACACAAACTTTTTTTAATACTACTTACACTCCGTAATTCCTTACTTGCAGTGATGAAGTGCAAAAAGCTATGAAAACCAAAGTTTTCCAGCTGATTTGAACTGATGTGAAGCTATTTACATCTTTATTCATTCCACATTCTACCTACTGCAAATATTCACATGCCCCTCTGTGGCCATGCTGTTTGATTATAAGATGTCACCCACACCCCCACTGTGGTGTTACAGAATATACAGTACATGCACCTTATTACCTTTGTAAAACCTCAAAATGTTCTAAATTTCTAAACACTTCTGGATCCAGTGGTTCCAGATAGGATATTGTTAAGCTTTATTTATTTGAGGGTACATTTGAAAAGGTTTAACCAGCACCCCAGACCTGTGATTTCACAGATATCTTATTGCTTAAGATGAGGCTGAATTTATTTAAGTAAACTGTGAGCTGAATTATTTAAATAAATAAATAAAGAAATAAATCGTAAATAATAAGGTGGCTCACAGCCAAAATTATGGAAATGACTGAAGCTTAAGAAACATCTTTCCGGCAAGTTCAGAAAGATGTTAACGTGTCCATACAGAAGGCCAAGTTGCCTACAAAAGACAAAGGGTGAGGGTAGGGACTTTCTGTGCATTTTGCCCAGCACCAAGCAGGAATCTGCATTCAGTATCCACTCGACAAAGCCTTGTTAAACTGAATCTCCAACATCCTTCATCCTTTGACTTCTGTTACACACCATCCCTGAAAAGGAAAAATGAATACTTTTTTAAAATAAAATTTAAGGCCTTTGGGAAATAGTACTTTGGTTCCTTTCGGTTGGTTGTAAGAAAAGATAGAACCGCATCTTGGGTTTTAACTTTAGGACATGTCTCTACTGGAAGCCCTCAAAGACTCAAATCAATCACTAATTCCCTGCTGTTTATTCTGTTCATCCAAGAACAGAAATCTCACAACCCAAACCGCATGAAATTCGCCACTGACTCTAGGAAAAGATTCACTTTTTTTGTGCTGACTCTCCTTTGCACCATCACTTCTGAACGGCTGCTTTCACATTTCTTTGCTTGATTCCTTTATATTTTCCCCAAGGAAAAGAACTGATTGTAAGGATTCTGCCCAAATATATTCCGGAAGTGCTGTAAGTGTTTGCCTCATGCTTCTGTATCAGTTTCAGGACCGTCGTAAATCAACAGTCTGTGGATGGAGGTGCTCAGACCGAAATCATGCCTTTGAAAAACGCATAGCATCATTCTCCTCGAGCAGCTGCAGCCTTTTATTCATGGCTCAGGAGGCTTTCACACCTCCTTTTAAACCCAGCGCATTTGAAGTAATAAAACAGGGAGCAGTTTACAGGCAGGAAATATTAAAATATTTAATTGCTTTTTTTCTTGGCACAAGGCAGCCAGCCTCAAGCGTTCTCTAACACATGAAAAAAAGGACACCTGTCCATGCTTGAATGGACATGAAACAGGGGATTGCTAAAGTGAACACATCTGTGACCAAACCACCTTTAAACCCACATCAAGCCCATTTTTTTTTTTACTAGTTCTAACCATTTCCCTCCAACTACTTTTCATTTTCGTCTTCCTTCTCCTTGTCTCATTACAACAAAGCACAGAAGAGAATAAATCGATATCATGCCCGAGATGACTCCCTAATCTGTCTCAAACAGAAACAGAGCACAAATTGAACCTGAAACTCTTTCCCATTGTCTGATCTGCACTTTATAATCTAGCCCATTGAACCCTTCTCAGAGAAAATGGGATCTAAATGTGTGAGTACGAATGAGATCACTAAACCTTTTGAGAAGTCTATCTATATGATGGTCTAAGGCAACCTGAGGTCAAGTTCCAGCTCTGCCAACTGCTGGTTGAATGACTTTGGAGAGGTTGGTTAGCTTCTCTGAGCTTCAGTTGGCTCATCTGTAAAATGCGGATGGTCAATAGTGCCTCTCACATGAGGCGGTGGAGGAGGTGGGCATTAAACGAGATGTCCATTGTCAAGTGCGCAGTATTGGTGTTCGGCACTCTGTGAGGCCCTAGTGTTAGCTACCCTTTCATTATAATTCATTCTAAAGAGAATTGTTTATAAAACAAAAGAAGACATGGCTAACACTCTTCCACAAACAACTGACAGTAGTACAAGAGTATCTTGCTGAAATTTGAAGTGGCTTTCTACTGCTACATAACAAATTTCCACAAACTTAACTGCTCAAAACACCCTTTTATTAGCTCACAGTTATGCAGTCAAAAGTCCAGCAAGGCACGACTGGGTCCTCTTCTTCAATATCAGAGGCTGAAATCCATGGGTGAACCAGGTTGAGTTCTTATTTAAAGACTCTAAGGAACAACCACTTCCGTATTCACGTGGGCACTGACTGAGTTCATTTTCTTGTAGTTGTAGTACTGAGACCCTGTTTGCTTGCTGGCTCTCAGCAAGGGGCCTCTCTTAGCTCTTAGAGCTCACTCCTCTCCTTCCCTTGACAATTTCTCCATCTTCAAAGTCAACAACAGAGAATTTCCTTCACACTGAATCCCTCTAATGCTTCAATTCCCTCTGACTTCTGCAACCAGCCAGAGAAAAGTCTGCTTTTAAAGAGGTCATGCGATTGGGTTAGTCCAACTCAGATATCTCCCTATTTTAAGGGAAACTGATAAACTTAATTTCATCTACAAAAATCCCTTTTGCCATGGAATGTAACATAATCAGGAAGTAACACCAAGGAGCTGAGGTCCTGGGAGCCATCTAAGAATTCTGACTACCATAAAATTTTAATGCTGGAAGTTGGGATGAAAAACCATATATTATATTTCAAGGCAGAGCCAGAAAACAAGGTAGCAGCCTCCTAACCACTCTTTCTGGTCTCCATCTTGCTGCCTTCAAATTCAATCTTCATAGAGCTGCCTGCATTAAATATCCAAAAGCAAACTTTGTAAGCTCCTCATTGCCTACAAGAGCAAATCTAAAACTCTTAACCTGACCCACAAACCCTCCATGATTTGGCTGGTCTCTCAAAACTACCTTTGAAGCTCCTTGCTAATTCCAGAATCAAGCTTAATGATCCAGAAACTCCAAACTGCTTAGAGTTTCCTTCATCCACCATGATGATGCTCACTTGTGTCTTTATTCAAGCTGTCCTCTCAGCCCAGAACCCTCTATATTTTCACCGCCCCTTTGTCTAGGTAACTCCTCTTCATCCTTTAATTTTGCTCATGTGACTTCATTCACTCATTCATTCATCCAATAAATAACTACCGAACATCCACTCTATGACAAAGATGAGGCTATGGTGAGAAAATAGACTCATGCGGTCCCTGCTTTCAAAGAACAGACACTGTTGTTGGGGGTACAGGCAATTAAACGAACGAGTACAGCTCAGTGATAAGTACAATGAGTGGAGGAGGGCTGATGCACCCAACAGAGGCACTTAACCAAAATCGGAAGTTTTCTGGAGGAAGTGACATCCAAGTCAAAAGTCGAAGTAGGAGTAGGAGTTGGCCAGGTAAATGGGAGTTTGGGAGAGGAGGAAGTTCCAGACAAAAGCAATAGCATGATAACATGCAAACACACACTTGTTAGAAAGAACATGGCTCCTTTGAGGGACCTAAAATAGTTCCGTTTCACTGGAGTATGGAGTGCTGGGGCCAGTGTAGGATCTTGTCCTGGGGTAATGAGGAGGCATTGAAGCTTAAGACTAGATTTCTGTTTAGCGACATCTCCCCAGCTGGTCTGCAGATAATAGACTGGAGGAGGGGCTGACAAGAGGAGAGGAAACCAGCAGGGAGTCCAGGGCAGTCATCCATATCAGACATGACAGTAACTAGTTTTATGTAGAGGCAACAGAGATCAAGGGAAATGGAGAGATTTGAGGGAGGATGCCACCTACAGGAGCTTGGTGATGAATCAGCTATTGGGGATGAGGGAGGGTAATGCCCATGTCTCTGGCTTGGGCAACAGGGTGGATGCCAGTGCCTGTCACTGTCAGCGAGAACATGGGTGGAGGAGCGGTTTTGTGGGGGAAGATAATTGTTACCAAACGGCTTCTGGGATAGCCAGTAATTTACAGAGACTATTTCAATTCTTCCTAGCCCACCTGTATGATTCAGCTACATTAAGCAAGAAAAGAAGCTAATTTGTTGAGTGTAAGGGGAAGAAGGGAAAATATAGAAGTGACACTGTCACTTGTTCCCCCAATTATCCACCTCTGGTCCCACAGTAGAAGAGTCTCATCATCTGGGATTTCTTGTTCATTCTAGGTGAGGATGATGGAGAATGATGGTAATGACCCTTTCCTCTGATGTTGCGCCCTTCCCCAAAATATCTGCATGGCTCACCCCTGTCCTCCCTTCATCCAGAGCTTGACTTAATTGTCATCTGATTAGAGGGGACTTGTTGAACCCCCTTAATAAAGAGCAAAATCTCACACTCATACTCCAGCAGTCCCTAGTCTGCTTTTTCTCTATAGCGCTTTTGACAGAATGTGTGTGTGTATATATAAGAGAGATTGTCTTTTTCAGTAGAATCTAAGTACCACAAAGGCAAAGACTTTGTTTGTTCACTGTTAAATCTCTCTCTCTAAAACGGTGTTTGGACATAGTGGGCACCAGTAGATACTTGTCTGAGTAGACGAATAAGTGTAGGAATGAAAGTCTGTTGCTCAGAAGACTGACCTTGGCTGGAGAAAATTATGCGGGAATCCTCAGGATAAAAAGCGTATTAGAACCATAAGAGTAGATAAATTTTCTCAAGAAGAGAATACAGAGTTAGGAAAGGTCCCTGAGGAATTCCAACATTTACCAACCTTTAAACGATAGCCTGTAAGGGGAGGAGTCTGCAACAGAGTGAAAAGGGGCAGTCAGGGAAGCAGAAGAAAAACCAAGATTATTGGGGAGTGAGAGAAGCCAAGGAGGAGGAGGATAATGAAAGAGGTGTCAACAGTGACAAATGCAACCAAGAAGACAAATAAGAAGAGTTACAGAAAGTCTCCATTGGGTTTAGCCATCAAGATGCCATTTGTGGCCCTTATTGAGAACAATTTGAGGAAAGGTGAAGATGAGGGCCTGAATTCAGTGGACTTAGAAGTGAAAGGTGAGAGAGGATAAGAAAAAAGTAGTTGAGGGAAGTAAAAGTAGAGTGATGCTGGGCGGAGGAGAGTTGTTTTTCTTACAATGGTAGAACAAGTTTAAAGGTTGGTGGGAAAGACACAGTAAAGAGGAAGACGTTTAAGATAAGAGAGAGCAAAAAAATAACCAATACCGGGAGATCTCTGCAGTACAGGAAGCGAGGCTTCCTCCTTCCGGAAGCCTCCTCTGACCTCTCCCTGCCCCTCCTCCTCTCCATCCTCTTCCCTACAGCCTGTGTTAACTGTGCCTAAGTCTATTATTAAGCTTATCCAGTGAAATCGTAACTCTGCTTGTGTCACTGTTGTGCCACTAGGTTATGAGCTTCATTAGGTAAAGGACAACTTCTGATTCATCTTTTTATCCCCATGAACTAGCACAGAATCTGGTACATAATGAATACTCAATAGATATCCAATAAGAGAATGAATGAAGGAATTGATGGAATAGACTTATGACCCTCAACAAGTATGTACTGATTCTCACTCTGAGCCAAGCTCCACTCGGGGTTCTGGTCATTGAGCAGGAACAAAACAAAGCCCATGAACAAGTGAACTGAGGAAAGGACACAAAAATGTGGAGGGAAAAATAAAAGCAGGCTTGAGGCAAATGAAACATCATGAACCAGCACTTCATAAATTCAATAATGTTGATGCTTTAGAAGGGACACCATGCCTCTTCACAGCCAATTTTTTCCACATGTGAGGGGAGGATTTACTTACCATTTATTAGGATTGATTATAGTCTTGCTTCCTCATTTCCTGTTTTTCATGACACTTGTAATCTGTGAATCACTTGCTTGAATTTGCCTTTCTCCATAAGCTCTCAAAAGTGGATTGAACTGGTTTTCCAGCTCTTTACTAAAAGAAAGACAGATCCAAGCTCCCAGAGTACCATGGGGTTAAAGCCTTGACCATGCCTTATTCCAAAGTAACTTCTCACTCAGGACCTCAGTCATCATTATGTCCTCCTACAGGAATTAAATGGAAAAGAGGAAACCAAAAAAAAAGCAAGGCTTTAGGAGATATTGCTCAAACATTCCCAAATGGGAGTGCCTATGTTTGAGTCATTAGTGTGCATTCAGGAACACCCAAGCCTCATAGATAGGAGGGATTGAGGCATCAACACACAGCAACACTACTGTGATGCCAAGAAGCCGTTCTAGGTCACTTACACAAATGACACAAAAGTTGTCCAAACAAACAGATAAGGGAACATAGTAGTCACTGTGGAGCATTTAAGAAGCCACATCCTCAAGGCTCTTGGATATCGGTGTTAATCAAACACCTGTGTTCTCTTACTGTGGCCATATTTTCAAAAATAAGAATTAGGTCCTTTGTTGACTCTTTCTACTCCAAAACCTAGTTTCTAATCTTGGTTGACCCTTTCACCTCTTCCCCAAATGATATCATCCAATTGAACAATCACTTCCACATGGTTTGCTCCCAATTCTTCAGCCAAGTGCTCAGACCTGCGTTGTAATCTTCTAGCTGGATATCTGGATGTCCCTCCAATACCACAAAGCAAACATCCTCAAAACCAAACTCATTCTCTTCCTCTGCAAAACTAGTTCTTCCACGCAACTTCCCAGGTTCCATTAACGATGCCGCTATCCCACTAGGTGAAAACCTTCCCTTTTCGTACCTTTCCATCCCTTCCATTCTTCAGTTCCGTTGAGAGACTTTCTAAGACCCATTTCCAACATATCATTCCAACCCATCCTCCTTAACATCCAGCTCCTTTTATTCTCACTGCCTCCAGCCTAGTTCAGGCTCTTGTTTTTCTCACCTGGACTGTCGCAAACACTATCACTGGGGAAAGAAAATTTCACAACCAGATAGATTTGTATTCAAATCCTGGTTTCATCTCTTTCTAGTTGCGTGATCTTGGGCAATTTCCCCAAACCCTCTAATCCTCAATTTGCTCCATAAAATGATGGCTCATTTCAAGAGTACATAAAACAATGTAAGTTAAAGTGCCTAGCACATAATTGCTCAAAGCATCAATGACTCTTCCCCCCCCAAAAAAAGTGTTCTGCTCATGTCTTTTCCATACTCATAAACTTCGAATGATTTCCTTTTTTCTACAAAAACAAGACCCAGCTACTTACTTGCCCTCCACAATATCACCCAAGCTACTTTCCTAGCTTTCATCTCCCAAACTCGGCCTCTCAGTCATCCTCAAACATGTCCACATTTTTACTATGCTTATCTTTCCACCAGATATGACTTTCCCATTAATCTCCACCAGTCAAAACTCTACCTATCCTTTAAGAAACAACATAAATGCCACCCCCTCCATGAGGCCTAATTCTGATATCCAAATATGTGTTCTGCCTTTGAATGCCCACTTCACTTTCTTAACATCTACATTATGGAATTTATCGTATTCTGCTTCATACTATGATCGTAAGCATTCTGTCTTATTCTATGTATAGAACTGTGAAGTAACTTCTTATTCATCTCCAAAGCCTACTGCTTTTCACTTGTTTGATGCTCAGGAAATGAGTAGAACTGATTGTAAGTACACGTCCCTAGAAGAGTAGCCTTTATCTGTTAGACTACAAACTCGACAAGGGCAATCATTTTTGTCTATTTTAAACAATGATATATTCTGAGTACCTAGACTCATGCTTAAAATATAGTCAGTGCCCCCAAACTATCTACTGAATGACTTTATAATCCAAGATTATTTTTTTGAGCCAAGAAAAAAATCCCATATAATCCAATTTTTAAAGTCATGCCAATTAGTAACACCTAAGCTCTCACGGTCTCACCATCTCCCACCAGGGACATCATAACGTGTGTGATTGACATGAAATGGGCACCAGATGTCCACCCAGGGAGAGCACTCAAAGAAAGAGAGCCCGGTCCTCATGCCCTTGGGTGCCCTTCACTAAACAGGCTTGTCTACAACTGCCTGATGACACTCCAATTGCTCTATACACACCTTTCTCTCTGGCTTAGACACTGGGCCTGCAATTTGGCAGGGGCATAAATTAAAGCCCGAGAGAACAATCACAGGAACGCTGGCCTCTGAAGTCAAGGCCAGCCAGCAATATGATTCAGGCCCTGAATGCCGCCGCCCTCTGCTTCAGTCAGAATCCTGAGAGAAATCACTTGCCAGCCCAGCCAGGGTCAGAAAAACACCGCTGAGTTGCTGGCCAGGATCCCCAACAAGCACGCTGCAGACACCACGTTGCTAACTGACAAAGCTTTAAGCTGTGCCTCGGCCTGTAGAATCAGCCTGTTCATTCCCTGCAGTGGAAGGTGGGAGAAAAGAGGGAGTGAGGAGAGAAAAACCTTTCAAGTCAGACAGACCTGGCTCTGAATGCTGGCTCCCCCTCCTAACTAGCAGCAAAGCTGTGGGCATTTTATCAGCCTCCTGGGCTGCAGATTTCTTATCTCTAAAATAATACCTTCCTTACAGCATTGTTGCAAAAATGAATGGTGATCTACGTAAAGCATGAGGCACTAGTATTGCTGGTGGTATTATTGTTATTATTAGATTAGAGAATCAAAGAAAGTAACAACAGAGATTAAGCCAACATTCCTAACGCAATCCTAAGAATTCATCTTTACTAATTCACTAGAATATGGTTCATTTTGTTCCTTGGAAGGATAATGACAGATTTCTAAGAAAAATAATCAAGAGTCAATCCTAAGCATTCTAAAACCCAACTGACAAAAACTTGCAGATGAATTTTTGGAACTTACCCCTGGCAGAAAGTTCACTGGCTTGACCTCATTTCCCCTCAGCCCCTGAACCTCAAGACTTAATGAACGGTGCCCTGAAGTCCCTGTGCCTCTAAGTCCCTGCCACCCACAAGGATCGCCCCTCTTCTTAGCAGTTGCCTACTCCGCTCCACATCTTTGATCACCTTCTCCCCTCAACCAACACACACATGCCAGACCTCCTCAGTCATCCTAACCCATCCTCAGAACTCACTCAAACTCACTCTCACCCTCATTCCCACGACTACAAGCCTCCAGAGAGGGGAAGTGTCAAAGAAGGGGCTTTTTTTCACAGCAGCCATGATCTGACAAAATGCCAGTGAACTTGGCAATCACAGGAACTACACACTTACTCAGCTGTCACTCATTGTTCTCACTCGTTAGGTAAGTAAAGTCTCTGGTCCGATTGCATCTGAAACACATCTTTTCTAAGGTTTATCCTGTATCCTATATCTTACACAGATCCTAAGTACATTAACCACACAGATTACTAAATGTTATATTTCCCTTCTTGTGGGCCATCCCAGGTGATGTAGTCATGTGCTGAATTGTCTGATTTTCTGAGTTGAGCTCCTTATCTGATTCTGTGATACCCAAATTCAAACTAATTCTGGAACATTCTCCCCATTGGCTAGGGAAGGCAACATCTTAGCTTTTCAATTGTATGACCTGAAGTCTGGTGGAGCTGGCCTCTGTAACTGAAACTGAAATGGAGGAGTTCTTCGAGAATTATCTTATGCATCGTGTTCTATAGCATCCACTGTATTTGCTCATTCTCAACTTTCATGGAAAGTCCTCAAAATTGCCTAGTTTCATTCAGTCATCTCTTGTCCTAGCCTCAACCCACATCATTTCTCATCTATCTGTTGCAACCACCTCTTAACTCTGGTATCTGCCTCCAGGCCAACCCCACTTCAGCCCCATTCTCCTTCTCTGATATCTTCTTCTTAGCGGAGTGATTATTCTGGACAGCAGCTCTTCCTAAATTACTGCATTACTCACAAGCACTTAATGGCTCCCAGTGCCACAAACAATCCAAACTCCTATGAGTAGCACATGAAGCCCTCTGTGAGCTCATCCTCGCCATCCTTATTTCTTGCAACAGGCTTGCTCTGTCCTATGCTAACTACCGAACACATCATGCTGTTTCACATCTCCATACCTCCTATTATGCAGTCCTCCCTGCCTGGAAAAGGAGCATCTTCTCTCACCCATCTTCTAAACCTGGAAAGCTCTGAGGCCTCTTTCAAGAATCTGCTCAAACCTGACCTCACCGGCTAGAGATGCTATCTTCCTTCTTTTCACTCTCACTCTTCCTCATCCTCTTATTTGTGCTATTGTGTCTATCACACTGAATGGGCTTCTGTTTGTTTCTGCCTCAACTACTAGCCTACGAGCTCTTTGACAGTAGGAACCACATCTCATTTACCTTTGGCTCCTTAGTGCCATGCAAAATGCCTGGCACATAGTAGGTGTTCTATAAACTTTTATTACATTGACCTTTTCTCATTCCTTTAGGGAATCTTTTGACAAGAATCTGTCTTAAAATGACATCAGGTTGAAAAGACCAATACTGAAAGATTTCTTCCTACCCTAATTGCTTGGCATATCATTTCATATTCCAGGAACACCTGAAATATATTTTCTTTTGATTCAAATAGTTTTTCTTAGAAAGTCATCTCATTTTGCCAGTTTGAACAAGCCTGGAAATTTTGGTGTTTGTTTCGAAACTGAAAAGTGCCGTAAGAGGTACTTTGTGCACTTGGACAGGGTTGAGAAGAGACCCACAGAGATGATTAAAGGCTGGAAAACAGACTAAGAGAACTGGAAGGGAAAGCTAAAGGCAATTCAGGAATCGACGTCAAGCGTGTGAAGGGCTGTTATTACCGCGGAGGCTGACGAGCCCGTGATGTCCATATCCTCTCGGGGGAGAGCAACAGGAAACGAGGTGAGCTGCAGCATAGAAAACGTGGGTGAGAAAGAGAGGAACTTTCCTGGCAGAAGACATTGCTAAACACTGAAGGATCCAACAGGAATGATACCTCTTAGTCTTTTTTTCTTCAAAGTTATAGAAACATAGAAAACTTTCCCAACTATCTGGGATGTTCCACGTACACTACTACCTAAATGCAGGGATGGAATCACACAGTTTTAAGGGACCATCTCCAGATGGCACATAGATTTTTGGCACTTCGGTACACATAGTCTGACAGAGTCCTTCTCACTCTAAAATTTTGGAGAAAGTATCTCAACGGAACTGAACTCACTCAACTCTCACTTTTTTTTTCACTAAATCTTTACTAGGCCCCTTCTTGACGCCAGCGCCTTTGTTAGGTACCGTCACAAGGACTAAGGCATGGTTTCCTCTAATGGAGAAAAGAGCTGATTATCACCCATCTCTCATAGGATGTCCAGGCCTCAGCTCTCACCTACACCCTACCCAGCAAACACCCAAGCTGCCTGCATTCCTTCCAGTAACACCTGCCGCTAGCTGCTCTCACCTCCAGGCCTTGCGTATGTTATTTCCTCTACCTGTAATGCCGTTCCTACTACCTGACTTAGGGAACCCCTTCTTGTCCTTAAAGCACAGCTCGGGTGTTATCTCCTCCAAGCTGCCATTTTGTCAAAGCTATTATTCCTTTCACCCCCATTCTAGATTATGACACTCTTTCAGGATTCCTAACTGCAGGCATTAGACACAGACTCAAAGTAACTCTAATAAAAGAGAGTTGACTGGAACTGTATCAGGAGCTCAAGAGTACCTAGAGGCACAGGCTTGGAAATGCCCAAAATCCAAGGGAGTGAACAGCAAGAAGCAGAGGGCACATTTGCCTCTTAGCAAAAAGAGGCAGAAAATAGTTCCTGTGTCCTACTATCAAAGTCCTAGAAAAGGGTCTAATTGGCCAACTCTGGGTCCCAAGATTAGCCTGACCAACCTACGGCTGCCCTCGAGTGGGAGAGGAGGATCATTCTCTTCCATTTTCCCTAATGGGAATTGGTCACTAGAAATTTTCCTCCCACTTTCCTCGCACAAGGGAAGAAAGGTAATTCCCTCCCAAAGAAACTGGAATACAGTGGAAGAGGAAGTGCATGCTAGATGGCTTTCTCCCACACTCATCCCCTTGTGATGCAATCCTTAGTTTTCCTGTCTGTATTCCTGGCAAGCCTGTGTGCTCCCTGAGAGCAGGAATTGGATCTTTCATCCCTATCTCATACACTGTTGGGTAGAGTCAGTGATCAATAACCTTACAGATCAGACTCCTGATCAATATTTGTTGATGACACATGAAGGCCAAGACAGGATTCATCCCTGTGCCTATCAACTCCAAGCTCAGTGCTTCTTCTGCTATATCATAATAGTAGCAGGGATGATATCCATTTCTTAACCTAAGGAGCAGGTTGTTGGTTTTCTTAATAAATTGAGATTGTTATAGTAAGTCTTGGTTATGACTGGCAAAAAAAAGTTCTCAAACTATTTACAGAATTTAAGTCCATGATATGCAAATCCAAGTTTTTAAGCATCCCCTTTATCTTTGAGTCAAACTATAGCATCCATCAAACTTCTCAGACAATGCTACTCATAGACTTTGATTTTTCCCTAGTTAATGGTAGCTATAGGAGAATAAAATAACAAGAAAAATAATACCATAAGTTTGGAAATAAGTTCTAAGTATAATAAATAACTATCATGAAATAGTGCATGAGTGTTTCTATGGTCACTATCAGGCAAGTAAGCATGACTGTCTTGGTAAATTCATTTCAATACTATTGACAGTGTCTATGGCCATTCAAGCTTGTGACTTTGCATGGCTTGTTTAATCCAATTTCTATTTCATTCTGAATCATATTTGGCCCTGTACAGAGTGCTGCTTTCATTGAGATGAAAAAATGTACACCTTGTTAAGAAGAAAATAGAGTCTTTGGGAATTCATTGGCAGGATTTCAAAAGTTTAGGATTAAGATTGTATAGATGACTAAGAGGTAAATTGATCTTCCCTTGGAGATGCATTGTCATGAACATTGAGAATAACAGTCAGGTGCTTGGCCATGAATTAACAATGCATTTTGGCCTTATGTGATATCTATTGCCTTAGGTTTCAAGTCATCAAGGTCATATTAAAGAAGCTAGTTTTGGACACCAAGCTTATATATCTATACAAAATTGGCTCAGGAATCAGTCATAGGTCCTTCTTCAATAAACCTTTCACATGAAGCTCACATATTTTCCACATTTTCTATATAACTATAAAAGATGAATCATATAATAAGAATTCTGCATAATTCAGTTGGCTGGATTACATCTAGGTGTCTGGAGAAACAATGTCTGCTAATATTAAGCATTAAGACATTAGCAAGAATGTTACACAGATTCCTATTTTGAAGGGCTTGTCAATTCAGATATATTTTAAACTCAAATTTAAGACCAAACTGGCATATGATAGCAATTTGTGCATCTTTATAACCATGATTGCCCCCATCCCATCCCGTAGAATTCCACTTAAAAATCATTAGAACAGCAGGAGAGTTAGTACATTGGTCCAAATCTGGATTTACAGTTAGCTGCCCTCTGGATATGGAGGACTTGAAAGAAACTACCAACTACCCTCAAAGTATTTTGAAGTTGCCTTTGCTGATGAGAATCTATGATGGTGGACCAGTTTGGCAATCCTGAATTGTTTTCAGCGCAGCTGTGGATTACCTGTCGTTTCAATGGACTACTGTGTATGCTTTGTTTATTTTATCCCTTCTTCCTGTTGGAAAAACAGCTGGAGAACAGACATCCTGCTGTTCAGAGCCTCAGGCCTTGGAATATTAACAGGAAACCACAATAAGCATCTTCATTACTTCACCTGTGGCATAAATGGCAGAAAGAATGAAGCCCATCAGGAGGAACTGATTTAAAACAGAATGAAGCAGTTTGTGGACCATATGTCTGAACATCCAAGTAACTGCCACTGGCCTAATAAATTGGCTTCCTTCATGCAGAGTTCAACCAAGGGGAAGAGGAAAAGTCAGTTTCCTATAGAAAGGAATAAAGGCAAGCCTCAGTAGCCTGTGGCAAGAAATGGAATAAAGTATTTGGTGCATTAGACCAAGGAGTTTTATCACATAATTTACATCAGTTGCTTTTAGCTTTTAACAAAAGATGTGGGAATGGATGGTAGGGGTATGTGGATGGGAGAGAAGGAAGCTGATAGCCTTACAAGATACTTTCATGTGTTTTCCATCATGTATAATTACTCGTCCTAAGGCAAGAGGAATATTGCATAAACATCACTTCAAATATCTTCCTAGTTGTTTTTTTGTTTTTGGGTTTTTTTTTTTTTTTGCAGGGATGGGGGTGTTGCACAAAGAGGAGACGTGAGTATAAAGCATAAATGTCCCTGTTCGCCAAATGAAGAGACAGGGCGGAGAGGTTTTATGATCTGAGACTCTATATAATGTTTACATCATAGTGGGTCAGAAATACTCCTGGAAATGGAATTCCCTGGTGCAGATCCATCTTCCCCTCTGTAGACTGAGGCTGTGGAAAAAAATAATTCTGGAAAAAAACATTTACCCTTTAAACATAAAAATGAGCTACCGAACAGAAGGACAAAAGCGGGAATAATAATCTTAACATTCATTATTGAGGACCCATTGGAACGCTTCCTCATTCTACTGTACTTAGTAAACATTTAAAGACCTGTGGGGTGTTTAATTCTTAGAGCCTTGATACATGCAGTCGACCAACTTTACTAAAATACACTTAGGAAAGAAACTCCAGCAGCACAAATACGGGCAACAATCCTCAGAATCAGGATTCAGGAAATCCATTATACCACGTAATCACTCTGAGTCCGTGAATCAGACAGATCTAGGCACAAACCCCAGCCGTCCTACCTTTAGATGAACTTGGATAAGTTACTGTACAGTCCTGATTATTAGCCACTCCTCCATTTTTCCAAGGAGGAGGTTAAAAACTTTTCTTACCTATTGGGATTGTGTAAACTTTTAGGAATATAGATGAAATCATCAAATGTCTGCTTATAATATTTAATTTATTAATTTAGTCATGTAAATGCTTAAATCATAGAAATCTCGATTTAGGAATTTTTTTTCACTCTTATTTTACCAAACAGTTTTCTTCAAATTCTTGATTCGCAGCATTGGCATCCGTGTCACCTGACATGGTCTTCACGATGCACCATCTTTATTTCCGGATGGGTTGTTGGATGCTGTCATTGGAAATCTTATCCCAAACCACAATTACCCGTTCACATAAAATTAAGACACTTGCTTTGTTCATTCATCCTGTCGGTGAATATTTGTGCTGTTGTGTTCACTTAATGTAATATAATAACCGATTTCTCGCTTTTGAAAGGCCTCTCTTTAAAGGTTGTGTATGATGACATTCAACCCTTGCAGCTGTGAGATCACCACTGTACCCACACCCATCACAAAATTCATGAATAAATCTCTGTTGAATTTCTTTGCCTCCTTTTTTAAGGGATTCTGCAGGTAACATCTATAAGCTTTTGAGACCAGAATTTTCTGAAGTCATCTTAGGCCTATGTGACTTTAGAAGTTGAAAAAGAACCATACAATTCGAGAAACTTTATGAAGATTGAACTAAAGGTAATCCCCTCCTTTCTGAGGGTTAGGTTTGGAAACTATCTCCTCTCATATTTTAGCACATACAGTACTTAATCTCTCTAAGCCTCTGTTTCCTCCACTATAGAATAGAGCTAATAATAGTACTTTGCTCACAGAATGGCAGTGAGGGCTAAATAAGATGACACACTACAAGGACACTTAGCACCGTGCTGTGCACCTAGAAAGTAATAGATATATCAACCGCTACTGCCCCAGTCTCGGGTTCCACAAATAAAAAATGCAAAACTTGAAGAGTTATGTCCAAAGAAACCCACAAAGATTTAAGATGAAGCAGATGAGGACAGGTTAAAGGAAGCTGGATTATTATTCCAAAGGGGAAAAAAAGAGTAATGTAACAAATAAATTTCTAAAACAGAAAGGACTCTCAAACAAAGAGTAATAAGTATTTCTGCTCTTCTTCCTTACTCAGTAAGATGGTCACAGGATGCATCCAAATTACAGCATAAAGGACTTATGTCATATTGAAGGAAGAATTTCTATTCAGTGAAGGTTGTGAAAGAATTGAATCACTCTGCTAAGGACTATGAAGAACCTTAAAAAACAGGAATCATAGTTCTGTCTAAAGGCAGTATTATTAAAGGAATGATATGGTGAGGTCCCAATTAGCCCTATGTTTCTGCAAATCAAGATGAGCTACTGGGGACATCCCTGATGGCGCAGTGGTTAAGAATCCACCTGCCAGTGCAGGGGACATGGGTTCTATTCCTGGTCCAGGAAGATCTCACATGCCGCGGAGCAACTAAGCCTGTGTGCCACAACTACTGAGCCTGTGCTCCAGAGCCCGTGAGCCACAACTACTGAGCCCGCTTGCTGCAACTACTGAAGCCCGTGTGCCTAGAGCCCATGCTCTGCAACAAGAGAAGCCACCGCAATGAGAAGCCCATGCATCGCAACAAAGAGTAGCCCCCGCTCACTGCAACAAGAGAAAGCCCAGATGCAGCAATGAAGACCCAACGCAGCCAAAAATAAATAAAATAAAATAAATAAATTTATTTTTAAAAAATGAGTTACTATATGAAAATAAAGCATAGGGATGGAACACCAGTAGGAGAGCATGTTAGCCAGGCAGGAGCGGAGACTAAAGAGATGGCATTTTTTGCTGAGTTCCTGGGGCATCATGCAAATTTATTTTTTAATGTCTCTAATCAGGGGATTTCTTTCCTTTCACAGACTACCACTACTATTAGAAAAAGCATAACCTTCGACCTCTAAAGTCTTGAGTTCAAGTCTCAGCTTTTCTTCTTACTATGTAACTTTGAATGAGCTTCTTAAATTTTTTGATAGTATGTTTCAACATCTGCAAACGATGCATAAAAACATCAGTGTTATGGGGCTTTAGCAGGGATTCAGTGAAATATTTATGAAATGTCCAAGCTCAGCATCTGGCACCCCATGACAACTTTATACGCTGATTTTCTTCTCCCCCAAATTGTGCTTCTAAACATACTCCAGTTTCAGAAGCTGAAGTCATTACAGCATCATCAGCTGAGAGCCTTACACCTGAGGAAACATCAGAGCCTGGTTTAGTTTTAGGTAACAAATTCCTCAAAGACAGAACTGGAGAGAGGTGAACAAACTTCAGGGAGGGTGTGGAGTTGTAACCAACTTTCCCATGAGCAGTTGTGCTGGGAATGACTCTGCTATGTAGACATCCTCTTGAAGGGAAACTTATTCTTCCTTATAGTTGCTACAGATGTCTCCACAGCCTCCTCTTCATCCAGGCATAAATGGTTCAGAATGGTTTTAAACTCTCTAGCAAGGTATATTAATTAGGACAAGGCTTAGCTGACATTAAAAAATTACCCAAAATACAGTGACTTAAATGAGACAGAAATTATTTCTTTCTCACATGATAGTTTGGAGGGAAGTGTTGCAGGGCTGCTAGGACAGTTTTCCTCCCTCAAGACACGGGGCTTCTGCCTTTGGGTTCTGGGCAACATCCATGAAGTGAGAAGGGCAGGGCAGGGAGCACACCACACATCTTCGAGTTGCAAAACCCATCAGTCACACATACTTCAGATCACAACTCATTGGCCAAAATTTAGTCACATGGCCACACCAGCTACAGGGGACACTGGGAAATGCAGCCTCATGCTGGGAAGCCATGTGTCCAATAAAAGCTCAAGAAGAGAGGAATAATGAATATGGGGGCGAGACCACGAGCAACGTGTGCTCCATAAAATTAAAGAGGAAAAGTTGTCTAGATAGCTTACTCTTTATTCAAAGACGATCTAAATTTTTGAAAGTCCAGACAATATACCTTTTAACCTGAAACAATGTGGTATGGATCAAGGTCTGGATAAAAATGTGATGAATAAAGACCCTAGCAACATAAATTGAGGCAGTAAGTA
Organism: Eubalaena glacialis; assembly: GCF_028564815.1. NCBI lineage: Eukaryota > Metazoa > Chordata > Mammalia > Artiodactyla > Balaenidae > Eubalaena > Eubalaena glacialis. The sequence continues at coordinate 31,546,753 of NC_083726.1, read as the reverse complement.
TAAACCTTCCTGTTTATACAACAGAAACTTGAGTCATCAAGTCTTACTGAGGCCAAGCTACATCTGGGAAAATCTGAATATGCTGACCCAGAAAAGAGTTGGAGAAAAGAGCTGTGTTGGAACAATGACAGCGCTTAGCCTCAATCTTTTAAAAATTCAAAAGCTATGGGGACGGCCCCCTGAGCAAGCCTGGGCTAGCCTGGAGAACTCCAGAAGAAGAAAGAGCCCACTCTGACACAGAGTTTATGGTTTATGAAACACCAGGTCGGATGAAGTGGCAACACCCCCTATTCGACTGTGAGAAAATATCTCTTGGGCCAAAGAATAGTAACTCCTATTTGCAGTCAAGGATGGGTTTACCAGATGCCGTTTTGCAAAGTCTTATGGAAATCTTTTCCAGCCTGTTTAGGAGACTTCAATATGCTACTTTAGTTCATTGCCTGAGCTTCCCATTTATTTCACTCCTGCAGGAAATGCAAAATATTTTATCATTAAGTGCTTGTTCATGAATTTAAGAGTTTGTCCTAATCTCACAAAGGTTTTCATTCACAATTGGTTCTCTTCTCTGACTATAGAGAGTTTTCCCCGTTTTTTTCAACAAGAACAAGAGAATCCACAGGAATTTTTAGATCTTTCGAGAGTAAGAAGAAAGCCACCAAAACACAAGCAAACCAAAGATCAGTCCCAATCACTTGTTTAAAATCGACATAACTAAGAGGAAGTATATCCCTTGAAATATTCGACAGAGGAACTGGGGACATTTGCTATGAAATTAAAATAAACAATCTCTACTAGTTTTTTTAATTCTTAGGTAAAAGAATTGCTTTTTCTGATGGAGAATATTCTGGACTAAAGCCAGAAAATTCAGTTCACAGCCCAGATCAGCCAGTAGCTAATGGTGGACTTTGGCAAATCCCACAATGTCTTTGGACTTCGAATTTCTCATTTGTAAAATCAGGAAGTTGAAAGATATTTCTAAGGTCTTTTATAATTTTAATAGTCCTCAAGTTTATGAAACTGCTAGTTACTGAATTTTTTTAAAATTCCACAATCATAAATGTCCCAGAATCATATTAATTTTTTTCCTACTTCACACACAAATTAGTGAGTGATAAATTCCCCCCAACAATTAGGGGGAAATCCAGATTCTGAAGACATCTTGCACAGTTAAAATTTGTAAAGGAAGAACTAAACTCTCTTCTCAGGAGCTTTCTGGCCCTTAGAGGTGAGTGTGCCACTTTATTGATTCTTTGTGCCAAAAGGGTATTTGGATAAGGTAGCTGTTCCCTCCAAATGTGGATTATTTATGATTCATATCCTGCTGCCAGTAAAATGTTTATAGCAGGTGATCTCCCCATTAATGTTAGTTTCAAAGGATTAAAGCTAATTAAGGCATTGGTCTTGATTACACTTAAGTTAAATTTGTCCCAGTGACATTACAGTGAACGCCTGACTTCAGCCTCATCTCCTGAAGCATCAGTCCATCCATCTTCCATGTAGGCACCAGGGCTTTTCCTAAAGTACAGGTGACAGTACTTTGACAGCTCCATAAGTTCCATTCTGCGCTCTACAAGCTATGACATGATATTTCACTCCTCCCTGGCTTTACACGTGCTGCATCCAATGCCTCTAGGGTCAGTCCTCTTCATGGATATAAGGAAATATTAGTGCTAATACTCAATAGACCTTCCCTCTAGGCAGACATAGTTGCAGAAGCCAGATTCAGAAAGTAGAAGGAACTTATATGTAAAGAAAAGGGTACCACCTTCTCAGTAGGGAAGCAGATGTGCCTCAGAGTGTATGCTGGGTTTCAGGGCAAAAACTACACAGTTGTACCAGGTGGCCTGGTTTTTCTCATCCCTTTATTCCCTCCGCCATGTTCTTATTGCCTGCCTTACAGTTCCTGATAATGGATAAAGAAGATGTGGTGCATATATACAATGGAATATTATTCAGCAATAAAAAAGAATGAAATAATGCCATTTGCAGCAACATGGATGGACCTAGAGATTATCATACTAAGCGAAGTACGTCAGACAGAAAAAGACAAATATCATATGATATCACTCACATGTGGAACCTAATTTTAAAAAGTGATACAAATGAACTTATTTACAAAACAGAAACAGATTTACAGATGTTGAAAACCAACTTCTGGTTACCAAAGGGGAAACGTGGTGGGGGAGGGATAAATCAGAAGCTTGGGATAAACACACGCACACTACTATATATAAGACAGATAATCAACAAGGACCTACTGTATAGCACAGGGAACTCTACTCAATACTCTGTGATAACCTATCTGAGAAAAGAATCTTAAAAAGAATAAATATATGTATATGTATAACTGAATCACTTTGCGGTACACCTGAAACTAACACAACATTGTTAAGTCAGCTATACTCCAATCAAATTAAAATTTAAAAAGAAAAAGAATTGACTAAAATCTCACCTTCTCTGGGAAGACTTCACTGTCTTCTCCACCTCCTCCACAGTGACAGAAGTTTTCTCCTCTGTGAGCCCACGGTACCCGACACCTAGCTCTACTGTATCCCATTCTGTTGTCACTGATCCCCTATGTGTCCCTCAGTCCCCTCCGATTAGGACCACTGGTTTGCTGACTGTTTCTCCTCAGTAAACCATAGTCTCCTCATGGGTAAAAAAGTCATAGCTCATCTCTACCTGGGTTGCCTAGGACAAGTTCTGTTCCCTTTAAGTACTTAGTAAATGCCTATTTAAAGGAAAGTCTGTCTGGTTGATGTTAAAGCAGTTACAACATTTAAAATCCATGCAACCAAACAGCCTAAGAGTAGCATCAAATGTTGGCTCATGTTCCAAATATACATATTATACACAGCCATTTTCCTTTTAAAAGAAAGATAGTGGATTAATAACTTACATCCTTTTGAATTGGGATGAAAGTTTCATTTTCTATTAAAAATTTCAGAAGTACAATGTATAAAATAATTACTTTCTAAATATTGTTTTGTATTCTCTTTCTGTAAATTTCCCTGCTCCCACATCTCCAAAAACTCAATCTTTTCCCCCAAAATGTAAATCAGCTAAATTCTAAAATGAAGAACTGATCCTTATTGACTAAGAAAAATTTAGCCCTTTACACAGGAATGGAAATTCCCTATTTCCACAGATTAACAATCTAAATGGACATAAATCTTCTGCTATCTGTTAATGAGGACCAAGGCATCTACCAAATGTGTTAGATAATGAGGCTTAATTCAGGGTCTCTCAACTGTGACACCAATGACACTTTGAGCCAGCTAATTCTTTATCAGGATGCACAGGGTCATCCTGTGCAATGTGGGCTGTTTAGCAGTATCTCTGGCCTGTACCCACTTGATGCCAGTAGCAGTCTCCCAGTTGTAACAATCAAAAATATCTCTAGACATTGCCAAACACCCCCTGGGGGGCACAGTTGCCTCCAGTTGAGAACTACTGCCCTCAATATACTCAGAAGGTAGATATATCAGGCTTTAGAACCAATCATACAAGTAGCAAATACCAGCTCCATCGCTTAGGAGCCACGTGCCCTCGAGCAAGTCACTTAACTGCTCCAAGCTTTAGTCTCTTCATGTAAAAAATGGTGCCATTAAAATATATTTTCACAGCCCGTGGAAGACTAAATGTAACAAGGTACATGAAATGCTTGGTTAGCATAGTACCTGCTATATGGCAAATACTTAATACCAGAGTCTGCTTCAGATGTGGTCGGGGAGGATCACAGAAGAAGAGAGCTCCTCCCAGAAAGTCGGAACCAAGAGCCGCCAGATGCGCTAAGCAGGAGACTTACTCCTCCTCACTCCCTCTTCACTCTGGTCCAGCAGGATCTGATAACTGCTACAACCAAATGACTGAGAATTATTTGCATTCTCTCCTTTTCCAAATAGGAGTTTTTGCTACAGTTATAATGTTACTACTACTGGTGAGATGGGACCAGAAAAGTATGGACCTAAAAAACCCTATTCTGACCTCGTAGAAGGGACCAAGCATCACCCAGAGTTTCTGAACCTTGAATCCTATTGCAATAACTGGGTGGGATTTTTGAATTGAATCCCTTGAGAGAGGAGGTGAGTGTCCTCTGCATGTGAAAAAGAGATACACAGAGCTTTTTAGGTTTCCACCTGGACAGACCGTGGTAGAGATTGTAGGATGTCTCTAAATTTGTTCTCCACTTCTTCCTCATTATTAGAAGTCCAAAATTTTAGCTGGGTACATGGCTGCCCAAACAGTTCTCGGCTTCCCCTGCAACTAAGTGTGACTACGTGATTAAGTCCCAAGCATGGGATGTAAGCAGACCTGATGTGTGTAACTTCTGAGATGTGTCCTTAAAGGTAGGGAGCATGTCCTTTCCTATTTCTCTGTCCTGTTTTATGGAACTTGAATGTAAGGGCTATGCTTCATCCATGAGGATGAGGGTCATGTACCCAGTTCACCAACCTTGGTGAGATGGGCGGATGGAAGTAACCTGTGTCCCAGATGACTGAGAAGCCATCATCTTTGGCCTCTGTATCTATACCTTTATATCAGAGAAAAATAAATAAATCTATATCTTGTTTAAGCCAGTGATATTTTGGGGTCCCTATTATCCACAACAGAATGTATAGTTCAACTAATAGACTGATCTTATGCATTTCCTTTTAGCTGTAGACCTGAAAAAATAAGAATAAGAACTAAGGCAGAAAACTATCATATGATTCTTAACTCTAATTCCCCTGACCCCTTGAGGAAATGTGTCACTCATCCTCTGCCTATGTCTCTTGCAAATGAGTCTGAGAAAAGCAAAGGAGACAGTATAGGAAGTTGAATCAAAAATGGAAGAGATGTTACCAAGACTGAGTGATTGGTTTAGAAGCAGACCAGCGTGACTCACCTCCCTGAATACTGTCCTCATAGTGAGTCAAAGGAAAGATGCTTGAGAAAGAAGGAAAAGAAATTCAGAGATGCATCCTGAAATGGGCTACGCCAACTTTCCCAGTTATCCAGGTCCATCTTCATCCATAGGTGATTTCAAAGTGAAATGAGGACTTTCATAAATTTTAAATTTGGTTCTGAGATAAAGGAAAGGGAAATAGCATCTTGTTTGAAAAGTGCTCCTCGGTGCATACATGCCCACCCAAGAGGACTATGGCTCTCGCCCACGCAATTCCCATCGCTATTAACGAGAATTGTGTTGATAAAGCCTCAGCCATCACATTCCATCTTTTTCACAAGTCTGCTAGCCTGCACAATGTTTAGAAACCATCCTGGGGGTACCACAGTGACGGTTACAGCAAATAACTTGTGTCCTCATCCACAACAGACTTGCATAATCATTTTCATAGACCCCATTAGCCAAAGCATTTTGAGAGACATGTTGTTTAGCCCAATTTGGTAATAGTAACTACATAGATCAGTGACTGTTTGGGTCTGAAGTTTTGGAGTTAGAAGTAGACGGAAGAGAAGCATGAACTCTTTTTAGAAGAATTTACCTGAATTCAATAAGAAGTCACTGTAAATGACCCAAATGAACCCACTTCTCAATCTAGCTTGCTATATTAAACACATTACTTCTTGCCCCTAGCAGCAAGGCTGGTTACAGCCTAATTTAAATCTCTTACACATTATAATTCTCTGCTAAGTGGGGTAAAGAGCACATGGTCTCAGTCACCTGCTAAACATATGACATGGAGTGTAAATTCATTTATTTGAACCTTAATATTAAAGGACTTTCTTGAATTTAAATCATCCGATACCAAGTTATGACTTCAGTCCAAAACAGACATGCCCTGGAGAGTTAAGAGACCTTTTCAAAGACAAAGAAGGCTTCTAACCTGCTCACAATTAGCCATTACATGCTACTAGGGGTTGTTTAATTGGGACTGCCACTCTCAATTAACCAGCAACAAGTGAATAGAAGAGTGAGTAATCAAAATTAGGTACACATGGTACCAATTATGTACATTAGGGAGTGTGATGAAAGTATGTTTTGCTTTGCTTTTTCTTTCTTCTCTAGCTCCAAGAAGTTAAAGTAGTGAGGGAACAGAGCTCAAACATAACTTTTTCCTTCTAAGTGTAAGAAAACCACGTACATCGAAGCCCCTGCAATTCTTCACCTATAGTCCGCTCTAACTTCAGCATTTACTCTGCGTTGGAGCTGATAGGAACTCCCTCTGAGGGCCTCCGAAAGGACCAGGTAAATATGTTGTGATGCAAACATAAAGCTCATTCTTCTTTTCTTTACTGAGCAATAACAGAGATCATTTAGCCAAGAGACAAAATTCCCCTCCTGTTCACTAAAAAGCAAGAATATTCAGTTTCTCTGCTGTGATTCCCTAGGTTTCCGATTGGTAGTATTTTAGTGGGGAAATGGAAGGGAAAGATAGGAAAGCCACAGTTGATGATGCACTGAGCTGAAAAGATCTTCAGCTTAAATCTGTATTTGGAACTGGTTAAAATAGCCATCCCCCTAGAATTGCACTTTAAATTTGAATTTCCTGGACTGGACAGCTTTAAAATTTATATTTAAATGTGTGTTTTCAACTATACAGATTTAAATGGACACACGTATCTAAATATAGATTATTTTAAACTGGGGGGTTGTACCAAGCACTTGATATAATTTAATCATGAATGAAAGATAGACAGTAAAGAAAATGGGTCCCATTAAATACTAATCCTGTTTCATACCTTCATTTGTAGACAGAAAGAACTACAAGAATCCAGATGTATTGGAAACTATAATTTTTTCCCCTATAAATATCATCCAGCTGTTTCTATAATAGAGTCAACTGAAACAATTGTCTTCCTGTGGCTGTGTTTCTGGAGGTTCCACAGATTATGAGACAGTAGGAGAATTTGCATGACTTTAAACTCTTCCGTGGACCACAGAGATATCATAATGTGACGCTGATCTAAAAGTTAAGTAAGTTTTCATGACTGACCTTTCTTAAACTTACCAAGAATGCTGAGAATTTGAGTCTTTCAGTTATGGGTAGGGCCAAATCAAGAGTTCATGACTTTTTCAAGCACAGAGACAATCGTGTAGAGCAGCGGTCCACAAAATTTTTCTGTAAGGGCCAGATCGTAAATATTTTAAGCTTTGCAGTCCATAACATCACTGTTGCAACCACTCAACTCTCCCTTGGTACTGGAAGCAGACATAGACAATATGTAAACCAATGCGTGTGGCTGTGTAAACTTTATTTACAAAAACATACTGCAGACAAGATTTGGCCCTTGGGGTCTATAGTTTGCTGATCCTGTTTTAGCTCTAAATCCTCTGATTCTCTCTGATCATTTTTAATTTTCCATCTCATCACCCCAGAAAATAATCAAAGAGACTTTGATGTCATGGAGCAGGAGTTCAGATTTGAAGGGAATGGTCTAGAATTATTTGAGGAGCTTGATAAAAATATTGATTCATATGCCCTCCCCCTAAATTTTTATTTAGTAAATCTTACATGGATCCCAGAAATGTGAATTTTTTTGAAGCTCCCCAAGTTGATTTTGATTCAACGTCAGATTTGTGTTTTCTTGATCTAGATAATGGCCCCAGCTTTTCCAATAGCTTTCTAACATAAAGAGTATCACCTACTATATTAGTCAGGATAATTACTGCTAGCTGCTACAATAGCAAACCCCAAATCTCAGCAGCTTAACCCAGTAAAAATTTATTTCTGTCTCATAATCACTCTCCTCTATCTTATAGCTATGCCATCTGGAACTCTGGGGGGAAAAAAAAGAAATGAAGGAAGCAAACCATCTCAATGTCTTAGCACAAACATGACACACATGGCATTTCTGCTCACATTTCATTGGCCAAAACTACTCATATGGCTCTAACCTTAACTGCAAGGGAGTCTGGGAAAAGGAAAGGAGTACATTAATACTTGGCGAGCTCTAAATATCTCTGACACACCTGCCATGTTTTTATCTGACTCATCATCTGTAATTCTAGTATACCACCTGCCTCCTCCAGACCACACAGAAAGAACAGATGCTCAAAAATCTCTGGGCCATCTATTAAACTCTGAGCAACTCTGGAACAGACAGCTTAATATCCAAAGCTGTTACTTATATCTAGCTTTTTGTGAAGGTTAGATTCTTGAAATTCTGGAATGCAGCTCATTTTTATAAATCAAATTATGTTTGGGGATTTTTTTTTTTTTAATTAGCTGGAAATTCACTGTGTGAAACTAGGGCTGTTGTGATCTCCAGCTTCTGAGTTAGATATACACAGATAGGTGTCATGGCAAAAGAAAACAGTAATTAGCAGATTGTCCTCATGTTTGCAGTTACAAAGGTTGGATGTTGGTTTGTTTAAGTAATACTGTGCATATCCATGATAGTGTTAGGAAATTAAGAAGAAATGTAGAGACTGCCATCTCCAATCCAGTAGCCAGAGCAGCTGATTCCGTTTTCAAAAGTGGGAAAAAATATCTAAATGGGAGGCATCTGCTTGAATATTTAGAGACACAGATATCATTTCAAAAGTGATAGCCCTTTTTTTTTTTAAAAAAAAGGAGGCTTCCTCATGAAAAAGAAAAAAAAAAAATGCCATCAATCTTTAAGCTCTTAAAAGAGAAAATGGGGATTTCTACTAAAGTGATACAGATTTCAGCTAGATGTTTGAAAAAGTCCCAAAATATTTAGGGTGGCTTATAGCCTTTCCCACATAGAAACTGAGATAGCATATGAAACTATTGACTGAGGAAGGTTTACAGTTCTAGGAGGAAGAACTAATGAAGTATTTATGAAAATCACAACTTCATTTACCAACGATGGCTTATGGTCTGTAACTGTCCACACAAGTGATCTGCTTATTCAAAGTAAAAAGAAATGCTAATCAGTAAAAAGGTATTGTTTTTCAGTGCACAGCCCTTATTCAGTATAAACTGTGATCTTAAGTATGGCACAAGATGGTTTTCTTTAACAGACCTGCAAATGATAACTAAATAAAGTTGCTATTTAAACCTTGCCTCGTAACCTTTCATCTCAGAGCCCGTATCTGAATCCCTTGTTTATTAACCTGATAACTCTCACCACAGCTATCTTTCAGTTGATACAGCAGTCCCAGTCTCTCGGAATAATCAGTCACCTTGGAGAAAGCGCAAAGTATTTGCTCAGCCAATGTTGTAGTATTTGGCTGTTTCACCATCCCCAAGGGATCTTGGCTTATGTACAGCTATAGATATGACAAGACTATCTGCAATAATTTCAAGTGTTGGACTCTATCTAAATGCTGAAAACCCTTCCATAATTGTACAAACACCTAAAACCTGGCAAATAAACTGTCTTTTTAAATATAATGGAGTTATTTCAATGGATCCATTCCCCAGGAAACTATATGTTACAAAAACAGTTATAGCATTATGGCTTATAATCAGTGGCTTTCTCAGAATCTTCAATCCCACACCTTTTAAAGAAAATAAAACAAGATTTCTAGACTATTAAGCTGGGAAGGATATCCTTATTCATATGGAAAGAGTGAAGGTTTTTGTGAGTTTTCTTTTTCCTGTATTTTCTTTAGAATATTTACATGCCTGTAGCCTCTATATGGCAAAGTTACAGAAAGATTACATACAAGGTTCATTTCCAATAGAAAACAGGTCAATAACCCTTCTATAGATAAGGATTTCAAACTGTGAGCAATTATAAAAGTACTTAACTTAAATTGCTAATTAAGAATGATTTAACATGCAGAAATCAGGAGTTTATCATTCATATATCACAAAGCCTAGAACAAGTATACCATAACTACATGGTTTAAAGATAGAATTTGTTGATTAAAGTTTATTACAAACAAATGCTCTTTCCCCTGATTTCAAGATCAACAGGAAGATTCCGAGATTTTACCCTTACTTAGGGCTATTGGGTTCATAAGTCACAGATATTTAGAGCAGACATGATCTTGAGGAATTATCTAAAAACAGCTTCACTTTACAGATGAAGAAAAGAGCTTGTGAAAAGAGCAAAATCCAGGCTCGACTCCTCCAGTCTGATTGTACCTGGCTCTACTCCTGCATCCCCCATTTTCCAGCTGCACATCAATAGCAGAGGGTGGGTTTCCATCCATGTTTTGGGAAACTGATAACTAGAAAGTTGTTTGAGTGATAGCATTCATAAGCACTCGTAAAGGAAGCAAGGATTATTGGTTTCAAAATAACCCAACTGTTATTCATAAAGTGTGGAATGACAACTTTTTGCTCATCTGTTGAAATGTAGTTGCCTTAAAAATAACAAATATTTTCCACTTATCCCTAGCTCATTCTTGTTAACAGTGACAAATGACTCATTGAGAAATGACTTTTGACAGCTTCCAGTTGCCTGGTGGATTTTTATAACTGCCTTTTACTGGGTCAAGGAGCAGCCATGTGTAACCCTTTGGGGCCATTATTGGGTATAAACTCTGTGGCAACCGCACTTGCTACATCATTCATTTAATTGGTTCAAGTCAAATGCCAGGGAGACCAAAGTTAACATGCTCATAGACAGGATGCCTCATCACAAGCAGGAAAGAGAAATATCTGTGCTTGGTTCCAGGAAGAACCACATAGGAGAACACGTAGATGGCCAGGATCAAATCTATCACTGATACTACAGCTTAATCCCAAGAGCATGACCTACTGATAAGGAGCCCCTCACTCTTTTATTTCTGTATACAAAAGCCTACATATATGTTTCCATAGAATTATACAAAAGAGAATCCTTTGAGTCATGAGATTCTGGAGCTCAAATGTATTATTTCACAGGTGAGAAAAGAGATCATGTTTAAAGGATTTGCTCAAGATCACACAACTGGTTACCAGCAGAACTCAAGCGAGAACTCATTTCTCTTCATACCTATTCTAGTGTTTCTGTTGTTGTTGTTACATTTATGGTTCACCATAATTCTTTAGTACTTCTGACAGGTTCGTGTGTTAAAATGATCTTGCATGATAACAACATTTAGATCCCTAATTGTATTCTAAACTAGTTAAAATCTATTCCTGAAGAGTCTCTTCTATTGAAAAGTACTATGGTGACTTATTGTTGTGACCTCTCCTTTTCTCATCACTAAAAAACTAGTTTAAAACAGAGTGACAAATTTATTGCTATGGCCAATTGTGTTAATAATGTCTGAAATAAAAAGTGTTTTGTCAGGATGGAAGGAATATAAGGGAAATATTTCAAATTTCCTTTTGTAACGTTGATCCCATGATGATTACCTTTTGAAACATTGCTCATACTCTCACTTTGAAAATGATTATGAAATCTGTCTAAGGAAAAAGAAGGACCTGAATTTAAGGTTAACCTTGAGTTAAAAAAGAAAAGCAGAGAGATAAGATCAAAGGCAAAATCATCCCGCAGGGCTTCAGGATCTCTCAGGAAAAACTCTTCTCTTCCCCCAAATCTCATCAGTTAGAATAAAGCAAATGTACAGCTCTTTACTCAGCCAGATACAATCAAAGCATTACATTCTGTGTCAATAGAACAGGAATTTCCACAAATTGATCAGAACAGACTGATGGATAGAGGTCAAAGGTGTCCTTTTAAAGTTAGTTAGAACTTCTGTTATTACAGTTTTCTCTCTCGCGCGCGCGCGCGCTCTTCTTTTTTTTCATTTCCAGAAAGTAGGTGATTAACACTATAGTGCTGAAGAAAAATGTCCCACTGAGTCACAAAGCTAAGAAAGTCCATAGTCACTGTCCTAATATAAGTTTCTTCTGGAGATTTATAGTTGTGCTGATTCACAACTTCCCACACACACTGAGGGGATAGGAGAAAAGAGCATCTCCCTCTTGCAGTTAACTATAAAATGCATGAATCAAAAACAAAAAAAAAGTCATATGGTTACTTCAGAGAAGTTGGATTTTTTTATATTTACAGAAATTAAGATTCTCCCAATTAAATATATTTTACAATGAGTCACTTTCGGGCGGGGGAAGGTGGCATTGTGGAGAGAAAAGATTACTCCCTCTGGTTTTATATTTTTAAAAATCACAAAAGCAAATGCAAACTAAATTTCACAAAGATTATCCCAATGGATGAGCTAAACTTACAAATCATGTACCAAAGAACTGAATGGCACAGGCAAGGAGGCCCAGCTGTGATCAACAGTTAGCCACACAGGCTACTTACGTGGATACTATGCTCTTTCCTTTACAAGAAGCACTTTCTCTCAAGGGAAGGGAAGGGAAACTAACCTTTATTTAGGTCTTACTATGTGCTGTGCCAGAGGCGTTCACATACTGGATGTCTTTCAGCCTCAGTGTAAGCCTGGGGTGCATGATTGCCTCCACTGTCTACAGATAAGAAAGGCCCAGCCAGGGAAAAGGGAACCAAGGTATACTAATTACATCAGGTACATTCATTCAACAAACATTAATTTATTGATTAAGTCCACCTGGAGCCAGTAGAATTTAAAATAACCTGAGTTTGCTTAAAACTAAAATAAGAAATCTAACACACATGACTCAGAGATATGAGGACTACAGGAAGTATAAAACACCCATTTCAGTTTACCAGCTACGTCATCAAGGACTAGCGATCATGCCTAGAATATATAAAAATGAACTCGTTGTTCAGAATCCATATTTGTGTGTGAAATCCATCCAACACTACGCACCGTGCGTTAGAGCAACCACTAGCAATATGTAGCAATTTAATTTAAACTTAAATTAGTTAAGTCAATAAAACTTAAAATTCAGTTTTTTAGTCACAGTAGCTATATATCAACTGCTGATGGCCACATGTGACAAGAGGCTATGTACTGGGAAGCACAGATACAGAACACCATCATTGTAGAATGCTCTATTGGACAGCACTGTCGAACTCTAAACATTCTAGATTAGGAAAGGAGTTTAATATATAATCTTGCTTCAGATATTTTTGAAAAATACTGCTTTGTGTGTATAGCACTTCATGATTTTTCAAAGACTGGAAAAGAGGGAATTCCCTGGTGGTCCAGTGGTTAGGACTTGGTGCTTTCACTGCCGTGGCCCGGGTTCAATCCCTGGTCAGGGAACTAAGATCCCACAAGCCGTGCGGCACATCTGAAAAAAAAAAAAAAGACTGGAAAAGATTATTTTTCTGATCCATGCTGAGATTACCCCCATTCTGTGGTGAAGGCACATGACACCTAGGGAGGCTAAGTGACTGACAAGGTCATATATTAGCACCCAAGAGCAGAGGGGATAATCTCAGCATGCTAGAGCAGCATGTTCAGGGCATGGTACAAAAGCACACACACAGAAGGCAGCTGTGGCTTTGAATCCCAGCTCTGATACCTACCAGTTGTTTGACATGGAACAAGTATGGAAGTCTTCTGGGCTTCAGTTTCCTCATCTGAAAAACGGGAGGTGATAATGACAACCTTACAAAAAGAAGCATCCATCACCAGATGGTTAACTTGGTATGCTACCCAGTGTGACAGTGGTCCTCCTCCCGCAAGCAGGATTTTTCTTTTTTCTTTTTTAATCTTAATTTAAATTTTTTTTCAATGTTATATGCTACAAATAGGATCAACAGAAGTGGTTCACAATTTAAGAAGCTGATTTAGAGTACGTTGACATTTCCAACTGTTATATATACTCTCCTCCCAGCTGCTATATTTGTGTCACCTCAGAATTATTGTCAAGATTACATGAGAGTTTAAATAGCACATAAATCTGACATGCAGACATTCAATAACTGCAAGTCCCTTCTTCACCTTCTTCCTCTACCTTAACTTTTTTTTTAAGACTTCCTGGTATCCACCTGTCACACAGTTTAGAAGCCTAGATCCTATCCTGCATGGATAAATGACTTAGCAAGCTTATTTACAACCTGATAGTGTAACATATAATTTCCACAAGAATATACATTACATATTATGTTAAAAATCAGGAGTAAAATAAGATTAAATACTCAGAAATTTGTTTTTCAGAAAGCTTTAAGAGTGCATCTATTCCATATATTGATTATCTACCTAATGGAGAGGTGTATTCTAAAATGTTTCTTCTACTTGGCTTAGAAAAGCATCGCAGGATGACCCTAAAGCGGACTTATCTTCCTAATTATGTTGGGTTCAAGATATTAAACTTAATCTACATATCCGGAGTCAATGATTTATAATTCTAGGTCAGCTCTGAATTTTTCAAGCAACACTATATTTTAATTCATTTTAATTTTCCAAAAATATATCTGTACTGCATTCTCCTCCAAACAGTCCTGAAACAAAGAAACAATGAGAGAGTAGTCAGTCTCAAGGAGATGGATGCTTTAAGCATCTTCTGGCTGGTACTGCGACCACTTGACCTGAGAATAGGCTGACAGATGTGAATCTTAAAATGCCTGCTGACAGTCTGCCATGGATAGCTAACATTTTGCCTCTATAGAGGCTCCACGTAGATGTTTGCTGGAGTCTGATACCAATTCTGTGAAGCCTGAAGTAAGGAAGACATTATCTCATTTTTCCAGGTGAGAAATCTGAGAATCCAGATACTGGATTGATGTGACACAGATCATTATAAAACCAGGACTAGAACTCAAGTCATTTGACTCCTTGTCTGATGTTTTTTCTATTATCAAAACCACTGAATTAAATGAAGCTCTCATTTAAATAGACCTGAACACAGTACCTGTATTTCATCTATTAAATCAAAACCAGTATGCAGAGAATGGCCACATGACCAAACCATAGAGAGACAGCCAGTGAAGACCAGGGAAACCCACAGGGGTCAGACAGGCAGCAAGAGGGCAGCAAATTGGAAGAAGTTGTCTAGCTCCATCCCTCCAGCTCTGTAGTTACTTCTGTTGTCTTCAGTTCTTCATTAATCAATGGAAAGATATACAGGCAGAATGCATACTGCATTTACAGATGGCACAAATGTAGAAGGAATGATGTGAGCTCTGGTGAACAAAATCAGCATTCAGAAAGTTTTCAATGAACAATAAGACAAATCTAACGAAAGGAAACTTTTAGTGAGATAAATGTGAGACCCTGCTCTTATGAGACGAACTGTGTTCTCCCCAAAATTCATATGTTGAAGCCCTCACCCCCAGTACTTCAGAATGTGACTGTACTTGGAGATACAGCCTTTAAAGGGGTGATTAAGTTAAAACAAGGCCATTAGGGTGAGCCCTAATCCAACTCGACTGGTGTTCTTATAAGAGGAGATTAGGACACAGACAACCCACAACTGAGGGGTGACCATGTGAGAACACAGCAAGAAGGTGGCCAGGCCATCTGCAAGCCAAGGACTGAGTCCTCAGAAGAAACCAAACCTGCCAACACCTAGATCTTGGATTTCCAGCCTCTGGAACTGTAAGAAGATAATTTTTGTTGTTTAAGCCACCCGGTCTATCACATTTTATTATGACAGCCCTAGCAAACTATATAATACACTCACATTTGGGCAACAAACAAATATACCTATTGAGTATAAGATAGACAATACCTAGCTTAACCGTGTGCAGTGGCAGGAGAGAGAGAGAAAAGCTTCCGTTAACAGTGAGTGCTAGGTAAGTCCACCATGTGTTTGATGCCAACACAGAATGAATGAGTAAAGGTCTAATATTAGAGGCAGCAAGGTCTTGGTGTCACACAAGACAGTTTGTTTCAACCCTGTCATTTCCTCGTTGTGTGACTTGAGCTGGTCATCTCTCTCTGCGCTTGTGTCCTCATCTGTAAAATAGGAATAATCCCTACCTGACAGATTGAGAGGACCTCAGGAGATAATAGATATCAACTGCTTCACACAAAGCCTGCCATGGAGAAAACAGTAAATGAAGGCCACTGTTCTCTGTCGTAGCATCATCCTCAGCATCACTGTCAGAGGATGAGGGTCTCAACTATTTGGTGATGATCGGATCACATCTGAATATCAGTTTTGGCTCTTCAAACTCTACTTATAAAAACATGGTGATAGTAAAAACAACTGCAAGTACCATTTATTTGAGTGTCTGCTCTGTGTCAAGTGTTGTATTTCACCTTTTCATTTAATCTTCGCAACTCCCCTTTAAACTATGTGTCATTATCAACATTTTACAAATGAAGAAACCAAAACCGAAACACACAAAGCCAGTAAGTGGTGGAGGCAGGATTCAAAGCTGGGTGTGTCTGACTCCGAACGATGTTCTCTTCCCCTTCCTGTATGCTCAGAGCAAGGGAACTCGAAATGATATCTAATAAGATAAACGACTTGGGGATGAATATTAAGAACACTCCTGAGAACATAGTATTGTGTTTAAATATTGTAAAGTCTGTTATGAAAAGATTGATTGGGTTTCATATAATCAGTAGAACCAAAACTAGGAGTAGAAATCATGGGGGCAAGCGTACACCTCAACATAAAATTTTCTAGTAGAATAGTCAAAAGATGGACTAGATTTCTTTAACAACATTCGCATAACCATTTGGCGAGGAAGTTGCAAAAGTTGTTTTCAAGTATCAGCCAAGTAGTTGAAATCAGTGACTTCCGGGGTCCCTCCCAGACCTAAAACAAACTATGAATTTATATCCATGCATCATGGATGCGTAGGTGATAAGAATATCAAGATAGGAAAAAATCTAACAACTTGCAATTACTGAGAGCCCTAGAACACAACACCAGATGTTCAACCACAGGGACTAAGGTGTGCGACACGAGTCCCAGAAGAAATGGAGTGCCAGGCAGGGAAAGAAGGACGGCCACAACATGGAGAAGCATGGTCCATTGTTTTAACTACTGAGCTACAAACCGTGGGCAGAGGAAACAAAGCAAGGTCCTGTCTGAAGCATAATGGTTTTAGCGATAGATTCAAATTCCCATCTCACCACTGGCAAGCTGTGTGTCTGTGGCCAAGTTACACAGTGAATGCTCACTAAATGTTGGTTTACATTATTGTTATTCCTGAGTATAGATTTTTTTCCCAGGATATGGGGCAGAGCCAAAGCTAATCATAAGCTACCCTTTCTCAGAAGACTACAGCGATACAGAAGTAATGACTTCAGTAAACCGTGGCATCTTCTACTTTTAAACAAGAAAATATGAAAAATCTCTACTTCTGAGAACTGATACCTACTTATGGAAGTTTCTGAACTTAAGAAAGGATTAAGCTTAAATTGTGGTTAAAGTTTCCTGTCATAGTTCTTCCCTTATGTGAAATAATTTATAGGCATAGTTCAAGTCAAAATGCATTTACCAGTAGGAGCTGTGGGGAAGCTTGCAGGTTCCACAACCATGTTTTCTGGGTTCAAATTCCACCTGGATCACTACTAGCTGGGAAATCTTGACAAGTTATTGAGATCTCTGGGCCTCAGTTTCCTGGTTTGTAAAATGGAGCTAATCATAGTACCTACTTCAGAGGCTCATTATAAGGATTTGTAAAGCAGTTACAACAGTACCTGCCTACATAGCAAGGGTTACCTATTACTATAATTCTGGTTATTTGTCAGGCATCGCAATGGGCAAGAGAGACACAATGATAAATAAGGCAAGGTTTCTGATCCTAGGAGTTTCTGGGCCAGTGAAGAAAACAGATTCAAAAGCAGAATTCCAATAAAATGTGCCAAGTTCAACAACAGCTTAACCTACTACTGGGTATGATGGAGGCAGAGACAAGAAGTAGCTAATTGAACCTGAGAAGACTTCCTGGAGGAGGGAATACCTGAACTAAGTCTTCAAGGATGAGTAGATGGCAAAGTTCTGATGGAATCCTTGGAATCTTTTGGCCAAAAACTATTTCACCCAAAGTGTTAGCAAATGAAACCCTTTCCAAATGTCTTAACTGATTTAAAAATAATAATAATAAATAGCCAGCAGATGAAGAGAACTTGATCATATCAGTTGAAATATGACAATTTTTGGTCTAGTTTCCAGCTAGGTGTTACCCAATGGTTTATGTGAATGAATTTCAATTGAGAAGTACTGCCCAAATAATTGAGAAAGAAAAAAGTCACTTGGAAAACAGGTACTGAAGCTCACATCTTAGAATACTTGACAAAGGAAAGAATATACAAAAGAAGCTAGTTGATAGTTGGCTAAATATGAAATAACTAATGAAATGTGACCTGTGATCATGCCAGCGAACTGAATTCTCTTTAAGGGCAGGGATTGTTTCTTACCCTCTTTGTCACCCCAGCTCCTAATGCAGTTCTTGGCAATAAATTTTTGATTAATTAACACATGAACAAATAGAGTTGAATTACCGGCTTTAAAAACAATGAGTGATAAGTCATCTTTGAAATGAACATCATAATATTGATAATTACCAACTTTTGTTGAGCACTTGTTATATACCAGGCACTGTAGTAAGATGGCACATGGGTTGTCACCATTTTGTTTTGGGAAGTCAGTACTATTTTTATTCTGACTTTGCAAACATTCACTAACTTAACAAATATTTATTGGGGGACAAATACTTTCAAGGCACTATTCTGGGAGCTGTGGCTAGAGCAGTGAACAAAAGAGACAAAGTACTTCCTCTCATGGAGGTTGCATTCTAGCGAGGAAGAAAAACAGTAAATAATACAGTATAGCACTATAATAGAATATAATAGAGATATCTATAATAGATAGAGATAATTAATCTCTATTAATAGATTAATAATAAGTATAATCTATTATAATGTTATGTATAATATAATATATAACATGTGTTTCTTGTTGAATTCCTCAGGAAACTAGACTCTAGACCATGGGGGAAGTGAAAGAAGCAAGATTGGGCAGAGAGAGAAGCTGGGCTGTGATTCAGGCTGAACAAAGTCCTCAGCCAACCTCACAGGGAGCTCTCCGGCTGGGATGACCTTGGGTCTAGGCATCTGGGCCTTGTTACCTTCATAGTGACCAGTCTTCGGATGCAGGCTGACTGAGATGAGTCCATGACCTTGGGTGAGGTAGCTCTCTTCTGCCAAGGGCAATTCCCAAAGAGGGCTGACAGCTGAGGGCTGAGCTGGCAACACTCCCAGTAGCTGGAGATAAGTCCTTCAGTCTTAATCATGATGCTCTTGACTTAATGTCAGTCTCTTGCCCACTAGAATGTAAGCTCACAAAGGCAAGGATCTGGTGTTTTTTCTGATGTGTCTCAGGTGCCTCAAACAGAGTAACTGCACATGACAGGTATTTCATGGTGTTTGTTAAATTAATGAATTAATGGTAGAAAATTATTATATCATAGAACATAAACCTAAACCAAACATTTCTAAAGGATGAGGTCAAGTTGGCATATAGAATACTTTCAAATAATTTGTATTTATTATTGGTACAAAACTTTGAAAAGTGTGTTTCTTTTTGAAATATTGGTTTAAAACCTGTGATCAGTGATTTGAAAGTTTGCTTATAAGTTCAGTTTAATACTTGATTTTAATGGCTATGTTTATGGACTGAATTATGTCTCCCCAAAATTCATATGTTGAAGTTCTAACCCTCAGTAATTCATAATGTAATCATATTTGGAAATAAGATCTTTAAATAGGTGATTCAGTTAAATGAGGTCGTTAGGTTGGGCCCCAATCTTACACGATTGGGGTCCCTGTAAGAAGAGGAAATTTGGACAAAGATGTATATGCTCACAGGAAAAGACCACGTGAACACAGAGGAAGAAAACAGCCATCTACAAGTCAAGGAAAGAGACCTCAAAAGAAACCAACCCTACAGACACCTTGATGGCATACTACTTAGCCATAAGAAAAGAAGGAAATCCTGTAATTTGTGACAACATGGATGAACCTGGAGGGTACTATGTTAAGTGAAATAAGCCAAAGAGAGACAGACAAATACTGTATGCTATCACTTTTATGTGGAATCTGAAAAAAAAAAAAATTGAACTCATAGAAACAGAGAGTAGAAAAGTGGTTGTTAGGTGCTGGGGTATGGGGGGAATGGGGAAAGGTTGGTAAAATGTACAAACTTTCAGTTATAAGATGAACAAGTTCTGAGGATCTAATGTATAAATAACATGGTGACTAAAGTTGATAACACTGTATTGTATAACTGAAATTTGCTAAGAGGGTAGAACTTAAATGTTCCCATCCAAAAAAAAAGGTAAATATGTGAGATGGTGGATGAGTTAATAAACGTTTATCAAATCATCACAGTGTACATTTTAAATATCTTACAGTTTTATTTGTCAATTATACCTCAATAAAGCTGAAAAAATAGTGGATGTGAGTCCTTATTTTAAATAATACTATTGATAAATGAAAAAAAAGGTATCTTAATTCTTAATAGATCAGGTTCGATCATTGCTTTTCCCTTGTCACGAGTCTCATGTAAGGAGTAAGCAAAAAGCCGCCTCTACGGTGTTATTGTTGTTCACGTGTGCTTACATTATTAGCATTTTTTTAATCTGCAATTTCTCTGCAAGGGACATTTTCAAGCCATGTGTCTATTTGGTGAGCATTCATTCAGTGAAAACGAGATGATATAATCTGAAAAGCCACTTACTAAACCCTGCTTTGAAATATTCTGCAAGCAAACAAAAGAGTGAGACTAATGGCCCCCTCCCCATCTCCATTCCCCACTCAGGGAAACTTCCACACTGTTCAAGATGCAAGGCTATTCAACATACCGACCCAGAAATGCTGCTGGGGAGTGCCGGCACCAGCCACTCTATACGTGCTAGTAAGCTGAATCCCTTTCTTACATTTTTAGACAGAAATAAATAACAGTTCTAATATTTTCTTCCCAGACCCTGTTGCTGTCGTTAGCCAACCTCTAAGATGCATGAACCTCCACCCTGGAGACCAATCTACTTGAGTAAACAAAGGGAACAGCTGGTTTTTTAATTACGTCTTAGACAAAAGCCATCTCTGCCCTGGTTCTATTATGCATTGAATTATCGAGGCCCGGAGTGACCTGCCATTCTCTGAAATGTCTCTCCAACAACAAATGCCAGCCCTCACACTCCTCATTCAAGGGCATTCACTCTTCTGTCAGTTCTGCCACCTGATTGCCCTGCAATGTGTCCCTCTCAAGCAGAGACAAAATTGTGAAATCACCCAGCATTCCCTAAAGGAAATCTAGGGTCGAGTGTTATTCTTTGGTATTTGAATCTCTGAGTTCAACCCAGAGGATGCACAATTCAGAAGCAATATAATTGAATTTCCTTTCACCAGCCTGCCCGGGCTTGTTTGTCACTCATCAGAGCCAACGTCTTTGTAAAGGGCTTTAGGAACCACATCTTAATGTCACTGAGCAGATAACATATTAACTGTTAATTGACACACAGAAATGCTCCAGGATTGTGTTCCTGTCTTTGTTAGAGGATGATAAGTGACATGATTTACCACTGCCATTTTTTCTTCCAGTTTTCAGAGAGGTTATAATCTGAACTCCTCTCGTCCCCTAAGTGTCAGGTCAAGTTACAGTTTGTCTCTGTTTTTGTGGCAAGATTGGTCTTATTATTAAATTATACTAATATCTTTCAGACTTTAAATTATTTTTAAACTAATTTTCCCTTGTGGTAATGGTGTTTTATTTTGGTTTGTTTTTTTTTTTAATCATACCAAAAGAATTTCCCTCAAGGATATCATTTTGTCTTAGAATTTGTAAAAGACATTATGATTTTAAAATGTTTAAATATTTAGCTCTAAACCATTTCTACTTCTTCAAACTGTCTTCCATCTTTATTAAGTCCTCATAGACATTCATATATAATGTTAAGTAAAGTGTACATACACTGCCTTTTTTTTTTTCAGCTTTTTTCAATTCAATATGTTTTTATGTATCAGCCAACTAAATGAACTTAGGCATCCTTCATTTCCCCATGTTTAAAATAAAAATAATGTCTGTCTCTCAAGATTGTTTTGCAGATTAAACTATGCTAACGTGGTGAAATCACCAACAAAACGAGGGGAGCATGATTAAATCTGAATTTAATGTGAATGTATTGATAGAGTCCACAGAATTATAATTTTTAATAATAATCAATTCCCTCATATTATTTTGAGACAGTTTATTTAGCCAGTCCCCTGACAATGTCCAAAAGTGAAATTGCTAAATGCATTTAGCATAAATTTTATCCTACTTGCTTCTGAAATGGATGCAAAGTAACTGGAATCTGTCACCTTTCTCATTAATCTGTTAATAAAAACAGGAAGAAAACCTTATATGTATACAATGCTTTACCATTTGAAAATTTCTTCCACTCACTTACTTGAATCTATTATAAACCTTATAAGGTTGACAGATGTTATCATTCACACTTTACAGATGAGAAAAAATCGAGCTTCAGAGGGGTAATAAATAACTTGCCCACGGTTTTGGTTAGATTTAGGTCTTCACATTCCAAATGCAACATTCTTTCTACCACCGCACGCAGCCTAGACACACTGCTCCCCAGAAAGAATTGAATTTCAGGGTTTGCTCATTGTTTATTTTTGTGAGTTTAATCAGGTTTCAAACAGGCCATAGCTTCTTTTAATTTGCATTTTGTTATTTGCAAACTAGGCTGTATGATTTGCTCCATGTGAGCCTATTGAATGTTCTATTATGTAAACTGTCTATTCACACTCTTTGAATAGACAGGAAGTAGAATCTTTCACCACATCCTCCTGAGCCTGCATCTTTGGCCTTGCAGCAAATAAAAAATCTTTTGCATTCCCTATCATGCTCAGTTAGTTGACAATAATCCCCCAATGAAATAAACCTGTTGGAAAAGACTTTTTTTTGTAAACATAAGGTCTGCAATAAAAGTTATGGGAACCAATGCCACTTAGTAACTTTTCCTGTACCCTAAATTCCAGTGATCAGTATCCCTTGGGGTTTTCCTCCTTAGGGAAACAGAATGCTTTTGTGTGTACAGACCCAGCCAAAGTCCACCAAGTTAGTCCCACGTCTCACCATTTCATCACTCAAACTCTGGATACCCAGACAGGTTGCCCACGTGTCTTTCAGAGAGGGAATTTCCTAGCACCATGGTTGACCTCCTCCACTACCCCAGACTGCCTACACTCTCAGGGTTTGTCCAGAGCCTATCTGGCCTTTGAGACTGGGGAGGGCAGTCAGTTTCCCAGGGCATTCGTTCCTTACCGTCTGTCTCAGGGAGGGACTTTTCTTTGTTTGTTCCCAACCTGTAAGCCCTGACAACTTCAGCCTGAAGGCAGTGAGGCAAAGTGATGTTTCCCAAAGGGAAACGAAGGAAAAACTGTATCAGTAAAATCTCTCTCTTTTTAAACTCCTGACCTTATGAAACATTGGAGAGAACAAAAACTGTTGACAGTCTTAAATATGTTGAGTACAATACGCCAGAATTAATTCTCAGAGCTATGTCTTGGCTGTCTAACTTAAATGATTTGGTCATTACCTTTTGGAAAGGCCAACGTGAACGATAGAGTTTCAGTCATTGAGGGATGCCTGGAAAGAAACAAGGAATTGTTTTAGCAGTAGCATCCAGCCCTGTAGACCAACACATTTCTGCCTATCTTTGTGAATTTCTCGCACAATAATAATAATAGTGATAAATTATTTCTTAATTGATATTGGTGCATTATCAGTACATTTATTGATACCATGTGCTGATATCCATCATCTTACCTGAATCCATAGGAAGTGTCAGGGGAAATACTATGATTCCTCTCCATTGTTTTAAATGAAGAAACAGTGGTTCAGAAAGTTAAGGTGGTTTGCCCAAGGTCACGAGCCTGGCAGATGCAAGACTAGAAACCAATGCTATGACTCCCATGTTGGTATTCTACTTCATCTCCTAGCTACCAAAGGGAAATATGGTACGTATATGCATGAAAATGTGTCCTTAAATCTATAAAACTTCCATTATAATAGCAGCTTACTTCTGTATATGTAGTTCTCTTGTCAACTTAATGCATTGCTTTTGCTATTCTCCTTAGGAGCTCTTTTTAAAATTTCTTTGCTTCACCAGGTCTACTAACACCATTTTGCAATGCTAACTGCCCCCAGTGAAAAGCACTCATATTAGTTAAATAAACAAACAATTTGATTCTAAATCTAAAAGCACAGTCATAATTGATGAATATGTTGTTACCCAAGGGCTTTAGCTGGTTACTGCACACTAAGCAAAGATATTCATCATCTCTATTTTAATTAAGCATGTATTACTAAATGAAAAACTTCAGGAGCCATTTTTCCCCTTTTCACTGTCATAGCCCTGTTTTCAAAGTTTTCCATGTTTTATTTTAAATGCAGTCTTTTCAGTGGCACTTTGCTGTTTTTTTCCATTTCTATATGAAAAACTTAAAATACAAAGCCATCTGAGTCTTTCCACCTTGGAAATTAGAGCAATTTTGTTCCATCCTCTAGCATTCAAATTTTGCTCCTTCCTGTTTAGGTTGGATGACTTTTCACTTAGAGGAACTGAATGTATTCCGCTGAGTTCCCCTCACAATCTCCACCATGTGTGGTCAATTAAATCCCAGCAGAATGGAGGAGTTTTTCATTGAAACTACTGCACTTCCTGGGAAACAGCAGGGTTTACATCTAGTTTCTAAATATTGTTGGATCTTCATGGGGCCAATTTCTTCTCAACAGCCTCAGCACAGCACACATGGAGTTAGACATGAGCCCACCTATATCTAATTCGGCAACAAACCACTCTTTGAAGGAACCGCGCTATTTTCATTAAAGTTCTCAGTCATTCCTTCTCTTCATAGGTTTAGCTTTATTTTCTGTAAATACTTTCATGCAAATATGCACCTGGATTTTAAAGCGGATGCACCATTCAGAAAAGCCTATATAAAATTACTTCTAGCAAAATAAAATTGGAACACAAAGCAGATGCCTGGAAGACAATTATGGAAAAACGATGAGAGTCAAATGGTGAAAAGATATTTTACACTTATTTTAGTAGAGGATTTGTTGTTGATGGCGGTGGTATAAAACCGTCAGAATCAATTTTTTAAATGTGATAAAGAACCGCAATCCTTTGTGGTTCTTTTTGGGAAGTGTTCCTTAAGTCCGATCATTGAAAAGTGTTTTCCTTTGGTTTTAGATACCTATTTAAATGTGCCTGAGAAAAACTCATCATTGTTAGATTATACATAGAGGAAGAAAGTATGTTGTTCATACTGGAGAGGATTCAAAAAATGTTTCACAATAAAACTACATTAACATGGATTTTCCTCTTTGACTACTGTGTATGTAGCCATTCATCCTGGAGATATTAGCAGTTAACAATTGCTAACAAATTCAACTGTAAATCAGTTTTCAGGGGCTATGTTTCCCTACTTAAAGAGTAAACTGTGTTTTAGACTTTGGGATATTTTTTATATTTACATTTACTTATATTTAGTTTTGTTTGTTACTTTTTATTTTGCTTTCATGCAGAAAAGTTTTGCTCTTTATAGTTGAGGCTCAGTGAATTACAACCTCAGCAACACAACCACCACATTTTATTAACACTTTGTCTTATATGCATGCAATCTCAAGCAAAATTATTTTCTGTTAAAATCACATAATTTCAATAATCCCTCCCCTAAAGTATTTCAATTAAAAAAGGTATACTGTACTTGTTTGAAAATGGCAAGTCATCAAAGAAGAATAAAGCCAAAATAGGAGAAACGTTACCTTGTGACATAATTCCAAAAAAAAGACCAAATTACTCAGCTCAATTACAATTGCATGTGCTCCCTACCCTTAGGTTAAAAACATCAGATAAAAAAGTGAAATTCGGACTGATTTTACCAAGCAGTGGCAGAGCCTATGAAAGCCTTTGCTCCCTCATATAATGACTTGAAACAAAAGGAACTGCCTTCAATACAGCTGATCTGAAAAAGGTCTTTCCAGAATAAACGTTTGCAAGGAGCTAAAAGAATCAGGCTTTTCGAAAGGCCCTATTGCTTGCTAGGGTCCAGCAGCACTGGCCTTCCATCTGTTCCGCAAATAGGCCCAGCTCTGTCCCAGCCGGGCATTCACAAACTCTGTTCTCTCTTCCTAGGATAGGAGTGTTTCTCTGCTCAGCCAACTGGGTCCTTCTCCTTCCTCAAGCTTAAATATCACCTTGCCCAGAGGTCTTCCCACAACCACCAATCCAAAGTAGTTTCCCAGCTAGTCTCCCTCATAACAGTTCTTCTTCATAGCACTTGCCATATATATACATCCAATACCTCATCAAATTTAGAATTCCAGCAAGTGTTAGACACGCCACTATATTACATATCACAAAGAGAAAGAAAAGGGTATGGCACTCTTTCATTTTTAGGATGTGTCCTGATGTCAGATATATTGAAATATAGGGGAGGACATGTGTACCTTAGAATCAATGGGATATTACATATGTGTCTATATATAGATCTGTGTCCCCCACTGGTCAAAAGTGACACACTAGTAGGCAAGGACCGTATCTATACTGTTTACCCTGCAGGCCTAGCAACCAGCCCCTTGTCTAGCACGTGGTACATGCTGATTGAACAGGTAAATAAGTGGATGGCCAGATGGTCATGAAGATATTTTGCTGTTAAATAACATGCTGCGTGAGAAGGTCTGATTCTCAGTCACACATCCATACTTTTTGTACTCAGAAAAGTGACCTTAATTCATTACAGTAAAAGATATGAAATATGAAATAAAAGAATTTCCTGCAACCACTCCTCTCAGCAAGTAATATCCTCTTATAACATACACCCGATGATTATCAATGTTTCTTCATCTCTAGTTCAACTCACTTCATAAACTTACAGAATCTGATGATTGGAAGAGATCAGAGAGTGGTGTGGTTCAACTCCAGTTAATTTCTTTCACCACATGTTACCTCATCTGTACAAAGGCAAGATTAAACTAGACAATCTCTATTGTCCCTTTTAGCTTTTGGACTCTGGGTGGTGCAGAAGTTAACAGCTGAAGAGTAGGTTCATTATCTATTCCATGTTGTCTGCATTGTCTTAAAGAATAAAAAGAAGAAGAGGAAGAAGAGATTATTCAGCCAGCCAATATTTAAACCCATGCTGGCCTGTGAATTCATTTTTCATGGATTAGATACATTTTCTTAATTACTTGGATATGTTTTACCTGAGGAGTGTTCAATTCTACTGTAGCCCAAGAGGAATTCTCCATGAGAGCCAAAAAGAAATATAGACACCTATTTAGCTTCTAACATTATTGCTTTTGCAAAGTAAAAATGCTCTTGGTGAAAATCCAGCTCTCACCAACACTATCGTTAGTGTTCTCGAGCCTTCAGTACCGTGTAGGTATAAAAATGCATATTAACAGGAGATTAACTAAGTCATAGTAACAGCAGAAGGTGTGTGTTTTGGCATTCTCTGCAATTATGTATTAATTGCTTTGTGGCAGTATGCCTCTCTTTCCGTTTATTTTCAGTCCATAAACCATGACCTCAGCTGATCTAGGATAGTAACAGAGCCAAAGTCTTGCTAACATAATGAGGGCAACACCAGTGAAGCTACCTGGAGAAGATTCCAGGTTACCGGACAGGTTCAACTTAATGCTAATTTAGGCATACAATTGTTTTAAAGTTCTTCAGTATTCTTAGCTAAAAAGAAAGATGACAAGTACAGCAAGTGTTATTGCTCCATTGCTTTTTCGCTAGGTGTGAGACAACGTTTTGCCCTATTAAATCAAAGCAGATAATGTTACAAAGTCATTTCCAGATTTCTAGTTCAACCCAGAAGGTTGATGCTTACTTCGAAGTCTCCAGAATTGGATCAAATTTTCAATTCAAATGAATAGAGCAACTATGCATCCAATGCCTCATAAATCTCCAAATTTAGCTTGAAGCCTGTTCCCTTCTTCCAGATGGCTAGCGAGGGGAATGCACAGAATTAGCAAACAAACCCAAAGAGACATGGTTTCTGTATATTCAATGGTGTCCCTCTCTCAACCAGTTTTTATTGAAGTTGGCATTACTAAACAGAAATTACCCAGGTAAACAATAAATTTTAAGTATGTGGAAGGTTTTAACCCTTTAGGGATTTCCCCTCATAAGGTCATGAAACTAGATTTCTTTTTTCTTCAAAGCTAGAAGACTAGGTGGACAGAATCAACAAGGAAAAGTCATTTGCCCAGAAGATATCGGGTGTCACCTCACCTCCATTATAAGCCAATAATACTTTAGCTTCTCAGGGATGGCTTGTCACCTCCCATCAGGGACTTAGCTCAGACCTTTGAGATTTTACAGGATGGTGAACTGCTTCTGACACCCTCCCTTCACGCCCCAGAGAAAAGATGTGTTAGGTAAGGTTGAAGAAATTATGAAGGAAAGAAGAGGATGGAATCAGACATCACGTTTTTTTCTCTTCCATCTCCAAATTTTTTAATATCAAAAATATTTCATAAAGATATGGGGTATATGCATTAGATGGAAGTAGCAGACAGGGAAAATATGCAAGAGCATAGGCCACAAAATATTTAATGATAACGTACTACTTGCTTTTTCGACTCTTCCAATGACCTTTAGGTCTTACTTGGAGAAGCTCTATTGTTTTTTTTCTATATTTGCTTACTAGTTTTATTTTTGTTTTTCCCATTATCATATCTTTATAACCCAAGAAATCAGAGCCTCAAGTCAGATGGAAGAAATTTTCCTCTGAAGGAACTGAATTTCACTTTGTTTTTTCTCAAGTGATCAAAATGCATAAGAATTCCCTCCATAGTTCACTCAGATAATCCTTCCCTTCTTTTCTTTGCTTCATCCCTTATCTTCTTCCTTTCATAACCTTTTAAATATTTTAAATATTTTAAATATTTCTTCTCCATCTTTTCCACCTCTAAAATCTTCTTGATCTCAAAACGCTGTATCATGAATATGGCAGATGATTAAAAAGGTATGTATTAGAACTGAGCACAAGGTGAAAAGTGACAATATCTCATGTTTACAAGCATATGGGGCACATGGAATGCCATACACTTCTGGTTATCATGCAAATTGGTACAACTCCTTTGAAAAAATACTTAGCTGTATTGATTAAAGCTGAACATACACATACCCTATGACCAAGAATTTTACTCATAAACACAATAGAAATGTGTATAGATGTGCACCAAAAGACACATGTTTTTTTTATTGCTGCACATAACATAGGTGAACCTCAGAAGCATAATGTTGAATTAAAGCAACCAGAAAACTAAAAAAAAAAGAACAAAAGCAATAAGGAAAGGAAGAAAGAAGGAAAGAAAGGAAGAAAGGAAGGAAGGGAGAGAGGGAGGGAGGGAGGGAGGGAGGGAGGGAGGGAGGGAGGAAAGGAAGGAAGGAAGGAAGGAAGGAAGGAAGGAAGGAAGGAAGGAAGAAAGGAAGGAAGGAAGGAAGGAAGGAAGGAAGGAAGGAAGGAAGGAAGGAAGGAAGGAAGAAAGAAAGAAAGAAAGAAAGAAAGAAAGAAAGAAAGAAAGAAAGAAAGAAAGAAAGAAAGAAAGAAAGAAAGAAAGAAAAAGAGGGAAGTTTTCAAAAACTGGCCAAAAGAGCCGACAATGACAAGAAATCAGAGCAATGGTTATTTTGAGGGATAATTTAATGACTTACTAATGGGGCATGATGGAAGTTTCTGGCTTATTGGGAAAGCAGTTTATCTTAAACTGGATGCAGTTTATCTGGGTGTGTTTACTTTCTAAAAATTCATGGACCTTAAGATCTGTACATATTACTGTATGTAAATGATACCTTGATTTCTTTTAAATCCATATTATCTGGGATTCTGGTTTCTCTACTTCAGGAAAATGCTCTTTATATCCTTTTCTTACAGATCCTTTGGCTCTTTACCAAGCTTTGTTTCTCTCCTGAATAATTCCTAAATTCTCCCTAAATTGTACAGCTTAGAATATGACCTATCATCTGAACGATCTGACTAGCACTGACTCTAACACAAATCATTATATAATATCAACAGACTTCCCTAGTCAAGCTTGGAATGGTGGTTGGCGGCAAAAAGTAAAAATTATACATGAATGAGCTAATAATTTTTAAATGGAGATAAGATGGAGAAAGAAATCATCACAGCTGTATTACATTTAACAAGTATGGGAGGGACAACAGTAATAACTGTAGATTGAGTCTGACTGTCTTCTGGCTCAAAGTAATTGGCTAAAACTTCCTGAATTATGTTTCCCTAAAGAAAGGTTGAAAGGATAATGGTTGACAGGTAAAAGTGAAGATGCTAATATGATCGCGATTGCTAACATTAATTAGCTCCAGATCCCTGTGTTTAACCACTATCATCCTGTCTCCGTGTTATACACCATTTTAGTGTGATTCTATCCATGCAGGGTTCCACATTTATATTTATATATTCCAGTGTCATTCTTGACCTTTTTCAACAAGACTGCAATGTTGACTTATGCTCAACTTAGTGTCTCTTCTAACCCCAGATCCTTCTCTGACAGAAAGTTACTTTTCCACAGCACATAATATAAAAGGTTAGTCACCAGAGTGGAACACAGTGTTGTGTATGAGTGAAATTAATTTGTAATTTATTTTTCTGACAGTTGAATGTACATTACTATTATTCACATTTGGATTTCTGGCTGAGATTGGATTGAGAAGATATAGACCACTTTTTGATTTATATGAAGAACCATGAGGACATAATGGGCCCTGCTGGGACCAACACATTCTCCAATAGTATCATGAGGTTTATACTGTGAAAGATCCACAAGATATTTTAATTTCTTCCCACTACTGTCACACATCCTAAAAATGTCAGATATATACCAATTAATGCCGATATTAATAGAAGAAAAATATTAGAAAAAGAAAGTCTGCTCTAAATATATATTTGCACAATATATGCTTGTGTATCCAACGCCAAATGAAATTGATTTCTTAAAATTACCGAGAGCTGGTTATATCCATACCACTCCTCTAAGTCACTAACACAGATAATCAAAACATGGTCAAGGGCTTCCCTGGTGGCGCAGTGGTTGAGAATCTGCCTGCCAATGCAGGGGACGCGGGTTCGAGCCCTGATCTGGGAAGATCCCACATGCCACGGAGCAACTAGGTCCGTGAGCCACAATTACTGAGCCTGCGCGTCTGGAGCCTGTGCTCGGCAACGAGAGGTCGCGATAGTGAGAGGCCCGCGCACCGCGATGAAGAGTGGCCCCCACTTGCCACAACTAGAGAAAGCCCTCGCACAGAAACGAAGACCCAACACAGCCATACATACATACATACATACATAAAAAGAATGTAAGCAGACAAGAATAGCATTAAAAAAATAAAAAATTAAAATAAAAAATAAAAAAAAAAACATGGTCAAAATTGCTTTGATGGTAAGAAATTTTTCTTTTCCCAACACTTTCTGGGTCCTCTAGGTTATTAGTTATTATTCTAAACAGTAAAACAAGAATTATCTTACTCATATGTTTCCAAATATGTGACCCATATATAATATTCATTCTGTAAATTAACCCCTTTGGAACTCCATTCTATCTTAACTTTATTTTCCCATTTCCTCATTTTTCACGCCTATTTTAAATCTCTCATTGCATTGCTGGTGCTTATGTAAACCATTTTACATACTTTCCCGGGAAAAGGCAGTTATGCCAGCTGGGGTCCTCTGAGAAGCAGACACCACAGTGTGATTAGACATGCAAAGGTTTGATGGGGGGAATATCAGTGAAGGATAAAGAGGAAGGAGCAGAAGTAGCCAGGGGGAGGCTCCCACTGCCAGATGCAGGTGTGATGCTTCTGAAAGAAAGAGAAGGAAGGAGGTCTGGATAGGAAGAGTCTCAGCCTGCAGGGCAGTTCTATGTAAATATCGGCCAGATGCATGGGGAGATGATGAGCCAAAATTGATGTTAAAAAGGTCCCAGATCCCACTGTCATTTGGTCATTGGCTGGGGATAGCCATCAAAAGAGTGGCCACTGGGATGGATTCTAAGGAAGGGCAGCTGAGGGTCTCCATCAACTACACTTTGCTAGCAGGCTCTCTTGAAGGAGATGTCAATGGCAAATTTCCACAGACATCACAATAGTATACCAATAAATAAATAAACAAGAAAGTATTCACAGGTAAATACATCTCCATCATTTCAAAACTGTCACAGTAATTCTATCCAAAAAAAAAAATCTTTCTTAAAACGTAACATTCTGACGCTTTCAGTTTATGACAGATTAGAATCACACATCAAGATTTATAGTGGCTGAACCATGTTTAAGCGCACCTCCTTAGCAATAAACCAAAATCTATAGGTTGTGGAACTGTGCTTTCCTGACACCTGGGATATTGGATTTGCTGCAACACGTAATTGTTCTCAGCTATTTCCACTGTGGTTACTTTTCATTGTGCCACCCGGCAAGATAAAAAGGAAGGGAATCTGAGGTTTTGCTTTCCCTTCTGTTTCCATGGACACGGGTTTATAATTTTATATGAAAGTCAAAATCTGTCACTCTTATGAAGTCTGTTCTTGGAGCTACTTTGCTAACAGCTTCGACTAATACAGTAAAATAATTAGGAATCAGCAAAGAAAGCACACAATGTGAAGGGAAATGAGCCCCTTCTTAAAGATGTACAAGGCAGGGGTGGGGAGATGGCTGTGGAGTGAGCCCACGGTTTAGGAAAGGGATGAAATGAATAGAAGGCAATAAAGTACTAAATGAATGTGGGTGTTTCGGAGCACTGGATGGTATCTCAGCATGCAATGTGGATATAGTTTACTTTTAAACCAGAAACAATAGAATTAATGTTCCTTTTAAACATAACACAACCTAATGGTTAGAACTACATCCGCCTCCTGCTGTCTCTTATACAAATACGTGACTATATCAGCAGCACAGTTTTGAGAATCTTGCTATCGAGACATTTACCATTCAAAAAAAATTCACAATTAACTTTAGCCTAATTGATTTTGGCCCAGTCCACTCTTTTGCAGGTCCCAGATCTGTGGAGCTGTGTCCTATGGCTCTTATCATATAAGGTTTAAAGAGGCCTTACCACGTGTGAAGGACACAGACGGCAATTGATATAAAGAACCTGAGGGATCTTTGTTTTGAAGGAATAGCATATTCAAAAACATACATTTTATTTTCAAATTATAAAGAATTCTTCATTTCTCTGGGAGGATTCATTTCACTAGTACCACGACATTAAAATGATTAAATTTGTGTACTACTCACGTTCCTGAGGTGTTTGGTGTGGAAGTGGGCCGTAGACTTCGGAGCTGCCCATCTGATTAGGTCAAACCCACCGGGATAATCTTATTGAGTAACTCAGAGTCAATTAATGTGGAACCTTCATTCCATTTGCAAAAGCCCTTCACTTTTGCTACATAATGTAACCTATTCACAGGAGTGAAATCCATCATATTCACAGGCAAGGGATCATACAGGGTATGTGCTCCAGGGGAATTTTAGGGGCCATTTTAGAATTCTGCCTGCCACAGGTAAAGACTAAATCTTCACTTGATAGGTAGTGGTAGATTTTTAATATAACTGGATTTAATTATTAGTCCAAATTCTATGCCAGATGAATATCATTACACATTTTTAGCTAGATTTAGGAGCTCCCATACATATAGACTTTGATTAAAGGTAGACATGGTAACTGGAAATTTTATTACCATCTTAGTAACAGTATTTTTTTCCTCTATCATCCCAATCCTGAGACAGTGTGCTCGTGTGTGTGTGCAATATTGGGGGGTGAGAGTTAAGGGGTGCATTTTGTCTAAGTAGGAAGGTTACTATTTAAAATTAATCAGAAATACGTCATCAACTGCTTGACAGAGGGCAAATGAGGTTCAGAAAATATTTTTAATGAAAGACTCACTTCCAAATTTCTTCTTCAGAGTATGTGTGATCTCATTCTTCCATATGAATATGAATATATATGTCTCCTAAATGCCATATATATGAATAGATAGATAGAGAAATAGAGAAATGGATCATTCAATCTTCTAGGCAAATTTGAACACTGTTTGAGGAATGTCTTCATTTTAAGTTAGACACTTAATACCCTTTAGGCCAGAATTACCTCTCCATGAGGAATCTCACTGTAACAATTTTTTCTGACATAAAATTTGCTGACGTAGGCAATGAAATTTTCTATTAAAATAACCGACATATTTTACAACAACCTTTCAAATATCACATTTGAAAGCTTATCAAGAATTATTTTCAAGATCCATCGTGTGACAGACACTGTTCTAGGCTCTGGAAAATAGCCAGATGCCTATTTTCTAAAGACGATAGAGTACAAGCAAGTAAGAAAACAAATGGACAGGATAGTTGCAGATAATGATATATGCTATGAAGAAAATGAAACAAGCTGATTGAATGGGATTGAAGTAGGGGCAGCAGAGATGAGGGGAGGTTAATTTAGACTGTGAGATATGTTCTCATTGAGGAATTTACGTTGTAACCTGGACAACAAAAATGAGGCCAGCCAAGAGAAAAGCTGAAGACAAGAGCTTCTAGGTAAAGGGACCAACACGTGCAAACATTTATGGCAGAAACAATCTTGTTGTGTTCAAGGAATAAAAAGAAATCAGGCAGTGATGGAGTCCAGTGAAGAAGGGGAGAGGGAAAGTGGAGGTCAAATCATGGAGGTTAGGTAATTTATTATTTTTTTAATATAAATTTATGTATTTATTTATTTTATTTTTGGTTGCATTGGGTCTTCGTTGCTGCACTCGGGATTTCTACAGTTGCAACGAGCGTGGGCTAGTTGCGGTGCATGGGCTTCCCATTGTGGTGGCTTCTCTTGCTGCGGAGCACAGGCTCTAGGCACGTGGGCTTCAGTAGTTGTGGCGCATGGGCTTAGTTGCTCCACAGCATGTGGGATCTTCCCATACCAGGGATCAAACCCGTGTCCCCTGCATTGGCAGGTGGATTCTTAACCACTGCGCCACCAGGGAAGTCCCAGTAATTTCTTATAAGTCACGTGATGATTCAGTTTTTGTTTCTAGGTGCAATTGATAACCATTGTAGGATTGATTTGTTTAAAAAAAAAAATCACTCTGGCTGCTGTATCATGAGTGGTATTTGATAGAGCCTCATCTATATCCATTGTTTATAACTGGAAACAAAAATGTATTACTAGTCCAAAGAAAAAAATCAGTCAATTATTTTCACTTTTAGTATTTATTTTTGTTTTTAATGTATCAGTTAACAGGATACCTTTCTACTTGGCATAAATCTTGTCCTTAGTTATTTCTGATAAAAACCTTAAAGGGAACTTTCAAAGAAATGTTATAAACATTTATTTCTCCACTGGCTGTTATTTTAAAGAATCCAAAGGAAACGTGAAGCCCAAACTTGTCCCTTTATAAATTTGCTCTTCTTCTTCCATTAATTTGCTATGATTTGTTATTTTAGAGTTGCTAAGGAATATAAATATGATGATATTATAGTCTTCCCTTTCTAAGCAGAAAAACCAACATTAGTACACCTACTTTGGAATGAAAAAGGATAAAATGGTTTAACGATACAGGAAAACCAAATTTGACAGGATGCTTTTCTTTTTAATAGCCTATTTTCAACACTTGTCTTATAACTAGTTTTTCCGGCTGTATTTTGGTATGTGTGAGCATGTCCAGTCCATCTCTGCAACAAACCCCTAACATTTTGTTCACTTTAGGTAGCTAGAGTTTTAGATATCCAAGCAACTTACTTTGCAGTGCTAAAAACAAAACAAACAAACAAAAACAGGAATATGCATAAATTTCAAAAGATTCACTCCTTCAAACAGTATAGAGAGTGGAGCACAAAAAATCTAAAATCAAAAGTCAGGAACACAGAGACATTCTGATTCCAGTAATAGCAGACTACGTAATGAGGGCAAGTTCTATGGTATAAATACTTCTACTTGAAAGCATAGCAGAGTCAACAAAGCATTGAAAAAGGACAAAGATCCAGGAAAAGGCAGAAACCCAGAAAGAAAACTTTAGCATTTGGGGTCACTTTTCCCCTGGAGACTTGTGCCAATTCTAGATAAAGTGGCTGAGAAACTGAGCTGGAGTACTTTCGACAGTCTGCCAGAGCTGTAGGAACAAAGTTTGGGGCCAGGGTCCACCAAGAAGAAGAGTTCACGTGAACACTCTTTGCTCTCTGTTGAGACCCTGAAAGACACATCTTAAGGATGAAGCCAGAATAGACAGGCTTTTAAAGGATTGCAGGACACCTTTACATCATCTCCGGAAACTTACCATAACGCAAACACAGTCAGAAGCATGGCAGAGCAAATGTTAATTCTCTCTAGAGAAAGGTAAGATTATCCTAGACCTCAGATTATTTCTAAAAACAGTTGTGCACAATGTCCTAAATACAACAAAAAATAACCAGGCACAAGAGAAATAAAATCACATAAATGGAAACAGCAGAATAAATAGACAATAGAAATCAAGCAACAGTTACTTCAAGGTATTAGACTTATCAGATGAAGACTTTAAAATATAATATTTACTATTTTACGATGTTGATGGAGATAAAAGACAAGACTGAGAAATTTGGCAGAGAATTGGAAACTAGTAACAAAGAGCCACATAGAAGCTCTATAAACTTCATTGAAAAGCACAATTGAACTTAAGGATGCAGTGGATGAGTTTAACAACAAATTAGATGACGCAAAGAGGAAATTTGTGAAACGAGGGTTAGATCAAAAGAAATATTCAGAGTAAAATGAGACATAAAAGGATGGAAAGACACTTAGCTGATGCAGTGAGAAACTCTAACATATAATACGATTCATGAAGAAGATAAAGACCAGTTGGGACAGAAGCAATATTTAAAGGGTAATGACTGAAAACACCAAGCCAAGGATTCAAGAATTCCTCTTTAATGATGCGATATAAAAGCTTTCCATCTGAGACAAGTCACAAGACAAGGATGCCTCCTATCACCACTTTTATTCAACATTGAATTAAATATACTTGCCAATAAAATAAGGCAATAAAAATTAATGGAAGCTTTAAGAATAAAAAGGAAAAAATATAGCTGTCATTATTCTGAGACAATATGATTATATGAATAGGAAATCCAAAAGAATGTATAGTTAAATTATTAAAATTAATACATAAGGTTGGAATAGTTGCTGAATATAAAGTTAAAACATAAAAGTTAATTGCATTTCTACAGACTAACAACAAATAGTTAAAATTAAAAATTTTTTTAATTTAATTTTAACCCTGAAAATAGTGATTCATTCAAAACAATTCCTTAATAAATATTCTTAACAAGCAAATAGAAAATACAAATAAATAAGAAAGTAAGTGCATCTGATAAAAGGGCAAAATATGTCTTAATCTCTAAAGTTCACCATCTTCTCCACCATTTATGTACTCCAAGCTGAGCCACAACAACTACAGGTATTGGCTGAGGATCTTGTGCTGATTCGGATTGTATCAGGCACTTGGAGGATGGAGAAATGGTCAAAGTTGATCCTTCTTTGCCTTCTTTTCAGTCTGTGTCTGATAAGTCTAATACTTTGAAGTAACTGTTGCTTGATTTCTATTGTCTATTTTTTCTGCTGTTTCCAATTTATGTGATTTTATTTCTCTAGTCCCTCATTATAGCTTATAGTCTATTTGTAGAGATAAGGCTACTGCAGATGCAATCAGCTACAAAAGAGTGTAACTCTTATTTATTCATTTGGGCATTTCCTCACTTAACAAAAGAATATTGACTTCCTGCTGGGAATCAAGCATTTTTTCTGAGACATTAAGAAATATGAAGAGGAATAAGACAAAATCTTTAACATTAGACCAGACGAGTCTGAAGGAGAGAGACAGGAAACAAGGTCTGAGGACACAGGGAATGTTTTGTGGAGGACCCAGGAACTAAGCTAAGCTTGCAATGGTGGAGAGAATTTGGATAGAGTCAAGATTTTAAAAAATGGCAATGGACATGGGGTGGTCATGCATTCAGTCTCACTAAACCAGAAGTTCAAATGGAAATTGGGAGAAATATGGATGGATTCTTTAATTTAAAAGCCTAGCAGAAGAATCTAGAATTCAGGCAGGTCAGCAATGGGGATGAACTGTGGGCTTTTTACACATGGGAAATGTCAAGGCACACCCATAATTACCTTTACTCTCCATTTCCTAGAGTTGACAAGTATTCACTGTGGATCTATTTTAGGTAGATGAGCATGGTGGTTAGAAGCATTGATTTCAGAGCCAGACTGGCCAGTTTTGAACCTGCCTCTGCCACTCACTAACCATAGGTGACCTAGACACTTTCCTCGTATGGAAAGTGGGATACTAATAGTATTGCCTCACAGATCTTTTATAAAAGTTAAATGAATTAATCCACATTATGACTAGCCCAATGCCTGGCACAAAATAAACACTATATAATGTAGCTATAATAATTATTATTGTCTGCTTTACGTCCAGTGTTACCCTAAACACTGTGATAGATGTATTTTTTTAAGTCTCTCCCCTCAAAGACCTTATAATTTACTTGAGGTTCTGGTGGGGGAAGTTGCCACTGAAATGTATGGGGAAGGATACTTAATACCATGAGGAAATGTTCAAATACATTGTGAAAAGAAAAAGAAAACAGTAAATAAAGGAAACTATAATACAGAACCGAAAGGATAATCCCAAATATCTTTTTTGATAGTACAGACAGGATTCTTAAAATTCTAGAAAATACTAGCTACTATCTCTGGGTACTGGGATGATGAGTGATTTTAAGAAACATTGTTGGATTATCAACTTGAAGAAGAGGCAATGGGTGTAATGGAGTTCACAGGCTTTAGGACCATAAAGAAGCAGGTAGATGTCTCAGCTAAACCTCTTGCCTGTGCAAGCTTGAAAAAGTTTTGTTCTTTTTGTCTCTTTGTTTTTAACATTCTCAGCCTCTGTTTCTTCATCTACAAAACGGGAGAGTGCCTGGCACCTTGTAGATGATTTACACACTGTGGTTATTTCTGTGGGGTAAACTAACTTCCTCATAGCATTCATTCACAGCTTTCATCGCCAGCCACACAAAGCCATCATAAGCCCAAGTTCATACCATTGACCACTCAGTGTAACCAGTGCTACAATGTGATCACATTGGTCTCAGACATTTTTTAAATATCCAGTGATGTCCAAGGCAACAGAAGTATGTATTTATTTCTGCATTCATCTGGCAAGAATTCATGTTGAATACCTGAACTTGCAGTACTAGGTGCCAGGTGATAGACTTTGTAGATATCTTGCTTGTCACAAAGTATGAAATTAAAATTCATTTTCAGGACTTCCCTAGTGGCGCAGTGGTTAAGAATCCACCTGCCATTGCAGGGGACACGGGTTCAAGCCCTGGTCCAGGAAGATCCCACATGCCACGGAGCAACTAAGCCTGTGTGCCACCACTACTGAGCCTGAGCTCTAGAGCCCATGAGCCACAACTACTGAGCCCATGCGCCACAACTACTGAAGCCCGCGCACCTAGAGCCTGTGCTCTGCAACAAGAGAGGCCACCGCAATGAGAAGCCCGCTCACCGCAACGAAGAGTGGCCCCTGCTCGCCACAACTAGAGAAAGCCCACGCACAGCAACAAAGACCCAACACAGCCAAAAAATAAATAAATAAAATTTTTTTTAATAAAATAAATTTTTAAAAATTATTTATTCATTCATTCAATGACTATTAATGAATTGTATTTACTATGTAAGCAATGAGTATGAAATTAGTTTATCCCCAATCCATTTCTTCTAGCCTCTTACAGAAACTACATTTGGTTCTGCCTTGGTTTCAAAAAGAGGCCTAAAATTATATTTACCTTTGACTATAAATAGCATTGGACTAAGCACAAGACAAATAAATTCCGACCGATCAAATCCTAGCAGCTCCTATATGACATTTCAATCCTTTCATGCTGTTTTTGAGCTATTTAGGTTGAGATATTTCAGGTTTACTTATTTTAAAAGCAAAGATCAGATGCTGTCTCATATTTTGTCACAGTTTCAGGCAACACTGGAAGTTTAAAAGTTTTCATTTAGTCCGAAAGGCTCTTACTTAATAAATAGTCAATGCCAGATAACCAGAACTTGAAGTAAAAAATAAAGACATACAGAGTCTTTTTTCCTTCACAGTAGTTTTTCAGACAATATCTATTTCTGAAACCCATACAGAAATAGAAAGATTCAAGAAATGTTCCTCTTATGAAAAGTGTGCCACCAATCCATAAAGGTATTGTTCACAGAGTTGTTATAGCAAAAAGTTTAAAACAATCTAAATATACAAAATAGAAAACCAGTTAAATAAACTATTATATTTTCAAAAACTGGAATATGCAGCCATTGAAATATTGTAGACAAATATCCAATGACATGGAAAATTCTACAAAATAAATTGTTAAATAAAAATCAGATTACAAAATAATATTTATAGGATGTTTCAACCCCACCATTTTGACCCAGCTGTTTTTGTCTCTGAAGAAATTTTGACCCTGAGGATGTGTATAGTACAAACATTTTGATCAGATTAGGCCAATATTGCTAAAATTTTCATCAAGAAATTAGGTCCCAGAGCAAATACCACTAAGCCAAATTATTCCTTGATCAAAATAGTACTGCAACTATTTTTCAATATTTTTTCAATTTTCTTCTTTATTTAACTGAGATTATTTCATTGACATTAGTTGTTTTCCATCTAAATTGTAAATTATAATACTTATAAAATCATAATTTCATTCATCAATGAGGTTTTTGTCATATCAATTTTTATTGATTTCTTTCAATCTTTGTGGGTTTTCTCTTGTAGCCATTATATCTACCAAGTTCAGTATTCCTGGGTGAGAATTTGCAGATCTAAATATTGTTAAGAAAATCTTATTCTTCCATTAATTTTCAGTCAATAACAAATTTTACCATGTGTAATTTAAGATGTTGTCAGTTTTATTCTATGGAGATTATTTGTACCAGTAATATTTAATGCAAATATCATTATTCCTCAATTAACCCATATGAAAATTATAAGCAACTTAATAGAGAAAAGGAAAGGGAAAGAGGTCAAGGAAGAGAAAGAAGATGGGTGAATGGAAGAGAGAGAATAGGTGAATGGGAAAGGCAAGAGAGAATAAAGGACGACAAAAAGAAACATGCAAAGAAAGAGACAGGTCAACACATAGGAATAATCAAAGCTGTGGGATCAAAATGGTGAGATAGGATATTACTAAAATATAATAATGCTATCTCTTCAAGCTTAATCATGCCAATGCTTTCCCTTGACAAGATAAATTCCTGAAAAACTCCTCCAGAACATTCTTGTATTTCTTACTTTCGATCTCCCTACATATTGATCTGCATCAGAGAAAGGATGAATTCACCACCTCAACGAAGGATCTTTTTACATGACCATATAGCAACCAGTTAAAGTAGGTAACATTTTATTAATATTTTATTTGTTCTACATGCTAAGAAGTTAGCCTAAGGTTGTTCATCAACATGACTGGGTATTTGGACATCAGCCTGTTTGGGGTACACAGAGGTTCTGCTGGATATCCAAAACCCCATCTCTCAATATCAAATATAGTGATCTCCATGGTATCAAAGATAAGGCTAAGATCAAGGTAATGAATAAATCAAATGCTGGGTCTTGGTCTGCAACTAAGGGTCAAGGACATGGAAGTGAATGAAGGAGGAAGGAGGAAGAGCACAACAAGGTAGACAGAACAAGGGTGGCATCCCCCAACTGATGTATTTACTTCCCAGGGCCACTCTTAGAGCCAAGAGAGGTCTTCATTTCTGCCCTTTTTCATCCCCAGCTCCCATGGAATTAGCTTTACTGCCCCCAGATTATAACTTAGACCAATAGTGTTCAAACCTCTCACACATTTTTTGAAGGTACACACTCCA
Organism: Eubalaena glacialis; assembly: GCF_028564815.1. Classification (NCBI taxonomy): domain Eukaryota; kingdom Metazoa; phylum Chordata; class Mammalia; order Artiodactyla; family Balaenidae; genus Eubalaena; species Eubalaena glacialis. The sequence continues at coordinate 31,505,115 of NC_083726.1, read as the reverse complement.
AAAATATTATGCAAAAGCCTAACTTTTTAAATCAGGAAAATTTTCTATTCTGGAGCTAGAACAGGCAAGGAAAGGAACAGGGTTGGAGGAGTGGTAAATCTCACACACTTAGGTACTTTGCTCCTCCCCACTCCAAACATTCCACAGTGACCTCAGAAGGAGCCCCAAAGAACCCAGTTTGAACCCCACTGGCTTAGACTATGAGCTGTATTCTAGAATCTCTGAAGGTAAATTTTACAGGTAAGCTTGCAAGTGTAAAGATGCCACATCTTTGGCAGAGCTTTGTAAGTTGAACCAACTTATTACTCTTCAAGGTTTATTGTATTGTCTTTGTTTTCTAGTTAAAAATTTAATTTTAAACATCTCTTAGAAGTTCACCATTGATTTTAACTTACATTATTAAAAATAATAATGATGATAGCTAACAATGATGTAGCACCTTCTTCTTTCCTGACAATGTTTTAAGTGCTTATGTGTATTAATATATTGAATCCTCTCAACTCTGAGAGGTCAATACTATTATCTCCTACCTAGAGATGAAGAAACCAAGACACAGAGAAGTCACCAACTTGTCTGAGGTCATATACCTTGTTAGTGAAGTGGAAATGTATTTAAATCAAAATCTGATGCATGTTTCATTTGAAAGAGTAAGAAATTATACATGAATCCAATTACGGAAAAGTTTCTTCAGTGATTACCAAATCAAATGGCATCTTCTTAATAGTCCATCTCAGGCAATTTCCATAGAGTCATGGAAGTTAATTCTCCAGGCTTTAGTCATAGAAGGTCATGAAAATTTGATCTGAGTGATTCAAGAGCTTTGTAGGAGTCTTTGAGTCTTGGTAAATTCATTTCTGATATGAGTAATCTATGACAATAATACTTGCCTAACAAAGTCTTCTTATACAATCCACTGATAAGATAAAATCTATCCCAAAATATAATTTCCAAATTTTTTGCTAAGAGTCGAAGGGGGAACTAAAGTAAAATATACTGTCGTCATCAGGGGCATAACATAAACCAGTAAAAATAAAATGAGAAGATATTATGACTAGATTAAAAAATACTAAGAAGTGCTGTGAAAGATTGGTAGTGTGGGTGGAAATTGTCAATGGAAGATGAGATTTCATGTGGATTTTGAAGAACCTCTAGAATTTCACTAATTTCTTTAATAATAAATAAATATGTATTGAGTGCTTAACAACAATAAAAGCTTTAACCTTGATTTTGAAGAACTACTACAAGGTCATTAATTCATTAAAAAGTCAACAACCATTTATTGACTACCTAACAGTATTAATAACCAACACTGTCCTCAGTAACACAGAAATAAACAGAACTGAAAGTTTTCTGCTCTCTTGGAGTATATTCTAATGGAAGGAGGCAGATGATAAACAAATGAATGAATAAGAAAAATTACTGGATAGTGATAAGGAGTATGCAAAGATAGTGTGATATGATAGCCAGAGTCTGGGTGGCTACTTTAGATTAAGTACTCGGAAAAAAGGCATCTCTAAGGAAGTGATATTTAAGCTGAAACCAGACTGACAAAAAAGGACCAGTGTTCTGAAGACAAGAGAGAAGAACAGGCAGCAGGAATGGATAGTGAGAAGGCACTAAGGTGTGGTCAAATTGGGCTGATTCATAGAAAAGAAATAGGCCCAGTGTGGCTGAAGCATCAGGGTCAATGGAGGAGAGTGATGGGAATTGAGGCTACAGTTGTGGGCCTCCCAGGGCAATGATGAATTAAATATAATGAGAAAAAACTGATAAACAAACAATAACATACTTCCATGGGATAAATGTTATGGTAAAGATAAATATTGGCAGCCTCCTATTAGAGCATAGAGGCACCTGACCAAGACTAGGAAATGTGATATTGACTTTAAGCCCTAAAGGATGAGAAGAGTTGGCCAGACAAAGCAAGACTAAACGGCATTCTAAGGAAAGTTCTAGAATAGCAAATAGTTAATTGCAGCCAGAGCCTAGAGTCTGAGGCAGGAGTGTGGTGAGAGATGAACCTGGACACATAAGAAGGACAAAATGATAGTCATAAAACACCAAACATCATGAAGTTATTTTTTAACTGAGTAGATCAAACAATAAGCGTAATGAATATGGATATAACATATAACAAGTATGTAAATACATTAGAAAGTGGCCTTCAACACTAGTGGCCTAGAGTTCTAAGCAATGAGGACTTCTACCTTATTTCTAGCTCCCCAGAAAAAATAAAAAAAGATACTAGCTCTTTGCCAAGCTCAGTCACAAGATTCAGTCCTTGTCTGGAAAGTTCTTACTTTCTGTTGACTATTGTCAAATGAAAGTCAGTGAACGCCCACTGCGGTAGTTTGTTCACCAAATATTCTGGGGCCCCTCTCTACCGTGTCCCTCCCTGAAGAAGGATTATATATCACTGCTCTGATGGACTCAGAAGTGATCATGTGACTTGCTTTAGCCAATGAAATGTAAACAGAAATGAAATGTGGGTCACACAGAGGCTTTCAGAGCTGGCAAGTGGTTTGCCGTGTTTCTTTTTCCTCTGCTACAACAACCAAGTGTTCCAGGTAGAGGCTGCTCCATCAGATGACAGGAAGTGGAGCAACAGCCAATATGGAAAGGACATGGTGTAGAAGATACAATAAATCCGCCTATAAATCACTGAGGTTGGGGGGTAGGGGACTTATTCGTTAATGCAACATAAACTAGCCTATCCTGACTAGTAAATTCACAAACACAGACTTCCAGGGCAGAAGGGATGAGGCAGGAGATGCTGAGTAACACCAAATAACCTGCAACCCTTTGGTCAGGTTACCCCACTCAGGGATTTCCCCCACAGATTTCACACCAGAACCATGAAAATGAAGTATATTTAATTTTACATTTTCACTCTCTCCCTGCTCGTGACCAAACAATTCAGTACTAATGACTAACTACTCTAACCAAAAAAAAAGTGTGACAGGGGATGTAGGCAGCCTGTCTGTGCTCCGTTTTCACAGCCCACAGCTATAAATAATACCATTAGGAAAGCACACATTGCCTTAGATGGAAGGCACAAAGAAAAGCACTTTCTCTGATAGTTTAGCAACACATTCAGATTTCATGTCTCAAGGTAAAAATAGGCCTAACAAATGAATTAAATTTGGAAGCTGAGCTGAAGTGAAGAGCACTGGCATTATGAAACACGCCATAGGAGGAAAGAAAGACTTATAAGGTGCTGTTTTCTCTCTGCTGGTGAGCAGGATAGAAGGGTGAAAAAAGGATTTTCCTGAGAAATAAAAATAATCATCAAGGGTTTGAAGTTAAAAATATCACCCTTATTACATTGGTAACTGAAAGGAACTCTGCAAACCGTGCAGGTTTCAGCAAAGAATAAAATAAATCTAGACAGATAGGATATTCTTCTGAGTACTTTCAGTATTAAGAAAAAAAGGGGGGAAAGATCCAAAGAAAATGGTTGTCAAAGAATGTTTAAAAAATACGTAAACTTCCAGTTCAATAACTCATACGTTTTGATTGTTTAGTTTAGTTTATTTTTTGGTTTTGGTTTGTTTCAATAAAACCCACCCATTTCTATTATGCAATTTTCAGTTCTATATTTAATGTTTCTGGTACTTGAGCAAAAGAAGTGTTAGGAGATACTATATGTTCCAAAAGACAAGAAAAAGTCATCAATCATTAACCTTTCTTAACGCTGCAGTCTAAGGCAAGTACATCGCTTATCCTATACCACATGCAAACAAAAAATACTAAATTGTCTTCTATGTCAAAATATGCTCTATTTATCTGCAAGCATAAATATATCTAACATTCGATATATTCATGAGGGTAAGAATCATTTCTTGCTCTCCTTTGTATCTCTCTCAGGGCCTACTAAGTGCAGTGGCTAAAACCCGATAAGTGCTTAATACATATTTTTAATTGAATAGAGTGACTTTTCTCCATCAGCCCCTCTTTGCTTTAAGTGGCCTACCACGTATGAACTATACACTATGTTGATGGAAAATTAGTGTAACTTTTATGCCAGCAAAGCATCAGCAGACAATAACACCACCATCTGACTCTATGTCTAAATCTGTATTCCCCAAACTGCACGACTGGCATCATAAAAGTGAGTTAGGATAACTCAATTTAATCATTTCACTGAACAGCTGGAGAACTGCCTGAATATGCCAGCAGTCCTGTGGCCATTGTGATTTGGCCAGATCTCAGTTCCCAAAACACTAAACACAGGTGAGGCCTTTCCAAGAGACCCAAATGGCTTGGGGACACAGCTGAGATGACTCACAGCCATGATCACGAGAAAGCAGAGGGCTCATGTGTTCGTTGTAGAAACAGGCTTGGAACAGCTTATTCCTGGATATCTGGACAATTCTTGTGGTCAGCCCCTTCAAGCGTAGGAGATCTAAGTAATCAGTCATCCCAAGCAGTCAACAATGATTGTGCAAATCCTCAACCTTCATAACAAGGGCTTCTTGATTAATCTGTGAATAGTTCTGTTCTGCTGCTTTAAGGCCAGCTAGTGTGTTGGAACAAAGCACAGTGGAACTGTTGGAACTGAAGTGTCAATGGTAAAGAACTTACTGATAATGCCTTCTTCTAGCTGGCTGTGAAGTGTCTCAGGACCTAAATTAAGACAAAATAAAGCAGACTAGGATTTATAATCTTTGTTTTTTAAACATACCATGAACAGTATAGTTTTATCTGAGGTTTAGTGACTTCAGGGTAATTTATGCAAACACTTAAAGCACAATTGGAAGTTTTGAACTCACATTTCATACTGAACCAATTCAACAAACATTAATGAATGCTTACTATGTGTCGAGTAGTGGGGTTGGGTACCAAAATATAATGATGAACAAATGAATAGGGTGCTATTAAGAGTTCATAGCATTTGTTGAATGTTGCATGAATTTACCTTCCATTGATTCCACAGTCAGGATACCACTTCTCCAATTCCAAAAGACAAGCTCTCCATGAACCAATGAAATTTTCAGGCCAAAAACATTTTGAAATAAAAACACAACTCAGAATTAACCTCAATGAATATGATTGCTTAATCATCTATAGTAATGTCATTGACAATCGGCCATTGTTAATGAGCCTATGCAGAGACCTTGAACCTAGAAGGAAAAGAAAGTCAACTGACTGTAGAATCTGGATATAGATTTATTCATTCATCCATTTATTTATAAATTTGTTTATTCAACATATTTTATTGAGTCCCTAATATGAGTACATCCTGTTCTAGGCATTGAAATACCATAGTGAACAAAAGAGATAAAGCCTTCCTCTCTTCAAGCTTATATTCTAGTGAGAGAGACAGAAAATAAGCAGGCAAGCAAATAAAAATATATAATTTCACTAAGACTAACTGCTCTAAAGATAAAGAAGGATAAGGTAATAGAAACTGATTGATGGGTTTGGAGGTGAAATAGATGGTGAACATCTCAGCAGGCTGTATTTTGGCAGAAAGAGAATACATACATTATAAGAATACATTTAGCTTCCATTATTTTTTTTAACATCTTTATTGGAGTACAATTGCTTTACAATGGTGTGTTAGTTTCTGCTTTATAACAAAGTGAATCAGCTATACATATACATATATCCCCATATCTCCTCCCTCTTGTGTCTCCCTCCCACCCTCCCTATCCCACCCCTCTAGGTGGTCACAAAGCACTGAGCTGATCTCCCTGTGCTATGCGGCTGCTTCCCACTAGCTATCTATTTTACATTTGGTAGTGTATATATGTCAATGCCACTCTCTCACTTCGTCCCAGCTTACCCTTCCCCCTCCCCATGTCCTCAAGTCCATTCTCTACATCTGCGTCTTTATTCCTGTCCTGCCCCTAGGTTCTTCAGGGTCTTTTTTTTTTTTTTAAGATTCCATATATATATGTGTTAGCATACGGTATTTATTTTTCTCTTTCTGACTTACTTCACTCTGTTTGACAGTAAAAATATGGAACACTTCACAAATTTGCGAGTCATCCTTGCGCAGGGGCCAGGCTAATCTTCTCTGTATCGTTCCAATTTTAGTATATGTGCTGCCGAAGCGAGCACTTAGCTTCCATTTTAATTAGCAAAATATCAAGAATATTGCTGAAGCAAGGGGCTGCAGAAAAATAAGAACAGAACCAATAGGTCTTAGCTCAGTCTCCAAGACTCCCCAAAATCCTCAAAATGGTGTCACAGCTGCCTGTGATACAGTTCGTGCAAGGTAAACACTGGTATTTTTTGCAGAGCAAATTCAAGGTGTAGTAAAGTTATAAGCAGCTTCTGAGATGCAAAATAGGATAACGTGCCAAGACAACAGCCTTGCCAGACATATCGTTGCATAGAGAGAAGATTTTCCAGATCACTTTAATACTTCCTTTAGGGTACCAAGAACTTAGATTATAGAGTTCTACCATGGTGTGGAAAGGATGCCTATCCTCTCACAGCTAAGCCATCACTATGGCAGACAGAGGATGTGTCTTAAAGGAAGTGGAAGAAAGTCTGTCCTTTTATGGACATAAGATGGTGAAAAAGAGAGAGAAGAAAAAAGACAAGTAAACACATGCCTTCAAATTTTTTCCATCTTGGCTTCCACCATGAAAGGAGGTAATATGTCACACATGCAGTACCAATGAGAGCCACTACCCCCAATTTAGAATCTGAAATGGGACCACTTAGTAGAGTATCCAATCTAAGGCACAGTCACTCCAAGAAACCTTAGCAGTGTGGTTAGGTAAAGAAGCCTTGATATTTCGCGTTCCCAAGCCACCTGCATTTCCCCATCGCTTGGATTCAAAATGAAATCCAACAGGCCAACCATGGAGCCCACCACAGAAAAGCATAAGGACTCCACAGCTGAAGAGGACCCCAAGAACAGAAGGCCAGATGGAGGAACTGCTAGAGACTTGGTGGCTGACACAAAGCAGCCAAAGTCCACACTGGTAGCATTTCCTGAGCCAAGAGAACAGCCCACAGCTTCATATGTTGCAGATCTCAGCTCTGAAAGCTGGGAGAGAATTCAGTAATCAATGGCCATGACCTTGGAGCTCAGAAGACATCACACCTTAAAGAATCCCAAATCTTCTCCTTTGCCTCAGGGCTACACAAGTTTGAGCAATACTCACCTTTCCACTCACACCAACTCAATGTTAGAAACGGGGCAGGAGGAAATAGAAACTCTCCAAGACTCAATATTTTTCTTCATATGAGAGACTGAGTATAACCTAAAGGGGTTATTTAAATTGTCAGATTGAACTAATTTTAAAACATACTGGAAATTTAATTAAGTTTTCCCACAAACCAGCATGTGGGAGCTCAGGAAGGGGACAGGCAATAGACAAAATAAAGGAGTCATGTTTCTCTGCACATCTGAATTGTCGTGTGAGTTAAGTCCTGAACCCTGCCACACAAGTCACACATTTCATCCGACCTCTCTCTCTGATTACCTGTGGGACCCATGTCCTAGGGTTGGAGAAAGAGCTGGTGCAAGAGACTTGGGTCCAAAATATGCAGAACTGACCTAATTCTTTCTCAGGGTAGTCAATCATTGTATTCAGAATTAAATTAAGAAGTTCCTTTGAATGGAAAAGGCAGGAACTACTTTCTGAGACCTAGTTGTTTAATGGGTGTTGAAATTTTTTTCCAGGGATCAGAGAGTCAGAACGTGGCCAACGCAAGACACATCATCAAAGAGACAGTGTCTTCTAGAATATAATAGATTCAGACATTTTATGAGGAAAATATAATAGATTTCAGACATGTTTATGAGGAAAAAAAGATGGGAATCATCAAAACTCCCATAACAAGTACCTCTTTTTATAAACTTGCACCTCAAATTAATTTAGTTTCTTAGTTTCAAAAAATCACAAATGAGTTCAAGTTGGAGACAAAAAATAGGCTCTTAAATATCAAACCTTGTTTTTCTTCTTGAGAAACTCAAATATAGCAATGAATAGGGATCAGTGATGTAGATGTAATTTTAGGAAATCTCCTGACTTTATAAAAGTCCAAATATTAAGATAAAATAAGATGAAAGTACCTATTTTTAAGCAAATATGAAAATAATATAAAACAAAGATTTCCTAAACTAAGAGATTCTTCCTCTGAAGAGGAGGAAGAAAAAATTTAAAAAAACAGATTCATTGAAAACATTTTAAAATATTTATTTCCATTTATACTGTTTCTAAATTTGTTTAAAATATATTTGTGCTAAAATAACTGAAAATTAGCTTCCTGACAAAAAATTCAGCTTAGAAAGAAAAGGAAACAGAGGCTTAACCATTGTTCCTTTACAATTTCTGCCTAGTTTAAAAAATAAAAATTTTAAAAAAGTCTGTCTTCATTGTTCTTCTAACATCTTTTCATAACCAGCTTTAATGTGATATTCTATTACATCTTCTTAAATGAAATAATATATCTATCTTTTATCCCACAAATCAATCAGGTATAACATGTAGTTTATACTTTAAATTTTTCCTTTGTAAAGATACCCAGAGATTTCCTAAGAACCCCCATGGAGAGTGAGAAAGCATGATTTGTTGTTAAGAAAGCCACTTGAAAGAGCTTCCAGGTGAAGTTTTTAAAACACCCTCTCACCCAGCAAAACTTTCCATATTGTTAAATCTTATAACCTCTGGTAACCTGTAATATTTGGAGGTGAGGAGGTGACTGATCCCTCACACTTTCCCAAAAAAGCCCCCTGCTCCCACTTGCCTGTAATCACGTTTTAATATTGAACTTAATCTTCTTGCTCACAAATTACAAGCCTATAACAATTACCTCAAGAGTGGCACCAGGAAACAAGAGTGCATTATTACTGCACAATCATCCCTTAATATTTCCAGTTTACTCCTTTCATTCCAGGCCTTTGCAAAAGGCCTCATTTATTCTTAAATTCCAGGAACACGGGAGCTAAGAAAAGCTTTGTTGTGTGGCAGAGAGCTCCAGATCTTGCATTCATGAGGAAGGGGAAATCAAATGGGGCCATCCGTTAACAGCTCAGTCCAGAATCCTTATGGAAACTCCGCCTCTTCAAATGACCGATGGGCCTGGGCCTCTCAGACTGCAGGCTGTTTGCATTCAGTCAACACTTCAATTTTATAGGCCTGTGGAGCCAAAGATTACAAGACTTTGGAACTCCAGGCTGCCTCTGTCTGGCTACACCCTCTGTTTCTGGAGCCCAAATCTTTTTTAACAGCTCTACAAAAACAAGCAATTAGGGTAAGTTCTGTTAATCTTCTCCTTTGGACCTAGAGGTAATTACGAATTTTGAATCAACCAGTGAGGAAGCAGAAGGACCACTACCAAAGCTTGGAGCTATTTAGGAAAGATCAAACTGTACATCAAAGGCAGTGATAAGGACTGACTCCAGTCCCTTAAAAATGTCCTACTGTTGTTTCATAGGAAGTTCCATATAGTGCTAGGCTAGATTTTTAAGGAAAAGAAGAAATGTATAAATTAACATGAATGAATACTAGAAAAATGTTGGCTATATTCCCTGCACCATACAATATATCTTTGTATCTTATTTACTTTATACATGACAGTTTGTACCTCTAAATCCTCTTCCCCTATCTTCCCCCTCCCCCCTTCCCTCTCCCCACAAGTAACCACTACTTTGTTGTCTATATCTGTGTCTGTTTCTTTTCTTTTTTTCCTTTTTTGTTATATTCACTAATTTGTTTTATATTTTAGATTCCACATATGAGTGATATCATACAGTATTTGTCATTCTCTGTCTGACTTATTTCACTAAACATAATACCCTCCAAGTTTATCCATGTTGTTGCAAATGGCAAAATTTCATTCTTTTTTACGGCTGAGTAGTAAATTAACTATACCTCAATTAAAAAAACAAAAACAAACAAAAAACACTAAACCAACTAAACAAGTGAATATAAAGACTTCTTTAAAAAATGAAAAGAAAAAGTCAGGGAGATATTTTAAAAGGCTCAAAATATGTTAGAGCATCCATTGTTCTATCTTTCTGTTACCAGATGGGTAACTGCACATCTGGTTTCTCCATACCCAATAGCATGCACCTCTTCTTTTCTCCTAATTCACACTGTTAATGTACTTCAGTCTATTAACAGATTTGAAATTTAGTCTAGGCAATTTATGTTAAATTAAGAACAGGATGGTCTTTTTAGTTACTCAAAATAAAATGCTAAACACTGGGTACAGGAAGATTCATAGCATCTCTTCCAAAATAGGATTTTTAAACTGCTTTTTATCTCTAATCTGAATTATTATATATAATAATATACAGAAAGCCAGGGGTCCTTAGGGAGAGGCAAGGAATTCATTTCATTCTTGTCAACAAGTATTTTGCTATAAAATGTGTCAATGGTCAACTCTGAGTTGTCAATGGTCAACTCTCCACTAACCTGGCATCTTTTCAAACAAGTCTGTAGTTTTTCTGTAAAGATTTTGCATGGATATGCCAACTATACACTTCTTGAAACATAAACACCATAAATGTTAGTAGGGCTACGACTGCCACCAAGAGAACAGAGAGTTCCTAATTTACTAATGGGTTGAGTTTCAAAACCTCATTTTTTTAAGTACTTGGAGCGTAGAGTGAACTTTCCCATAAAAACATTGTTGTGATTATTCCATCCAAATGGGTCTGCCTAACAGCGCTTCACTCACGCTCCTCCATGCCCTGCCCCTCTGACTTGCCTCTGCAGCTCCCTCCTCTTGGAATGCCCTTTACCCCTCCTCTCCTTCATATCCAAAGGCAACTCATGCCCTTGACAACCAGCTCAAAAGCTACCCCACCAAGATTCTCAACAGAAGGAACCAATTACTGGATCTGCAGAACTGAAGTGCTCTTCATGGCCCCTCTGTAGTGGATATTGTGGTCATTTCCCCCCCACATCCATTCTACCCCCTCCAATCTGTGGTAACAGCCATAGGGTTTCAGTGAGACTGAGCCCACCCCTATTTCCTGGAGTGGGGTCTGTGCCAATGAGGATAATCTCATCTCTCTCGACTGAATCTTTGATCCAGGTAATCTAATCCTAAACCAATAGGTATTTGACATTTTCCTGGCCACATGGATTAGTTCAAGAGATGTACAATCAGCACAAGTTTTAGGACTTTTCACCAATGACTGTGGGAGGAGACAGTCTCTTCCTCGACTTGAAAGTCACGGATAATATGGCTCATGTTGCTGTGGGCATACCTGTTGTTCCCATCAAGGAAGCCAGAGTGAAGTTGACACACAGAGGAGGGCAGGAGAAATAGAGCCAGGATCCTGACAGAACAAGCTCCCCAAGCCTGACCTATCTCTGAACTTTCCAGTTACATAACTGGAACTTTCCAGTTTCCAATCATTCCCTCAAGCCACTTTGAGCTGGGTTTTGTTACCTCCAATGAAAGTCTATTACTGATACAGCCCTTATCTCTTTCTACTTCATATAATATTTTTGTGTACCAGTTTTATATTCCCTATTGTACCTATTAATTTTCTGAGACCAATACCACATCGAACCTATCTTTGTATCTGCCCAAGGTGTATATACACATATACGTAACTATGGGTTGAATTGAGCCAACTAACTCAATTTTTCTCAAGTGAAAGCCAGTTATGTGAGATGTTAAAACATTTTATAGAGGGAAATAATTCTATCTTTAAATAGGATTGACAAGCACTGGATTTTAAAAAGAGGGAATAATTTCTTTACTACAGTATTTCTTAAAGTCCTCAGTATACTATACTAACATACATTGACAAAAAGTAGGATTTAATATATTTGTCAGACTTATTTAACTCCTTATCTCTTTCATGCTGAACATCTTGAGGAACTAATGAAACAAAGAACATACTGGGGAAAATGCTATTGTATGTCAAAATGTATCTAAACTATGTTAAGAACTCCAACTTGATGAACTTTGCTGAATAGGAAGGAAGAGGAAAAGGAAATTTTCTCCTTAATTCCTGAGGTCACTGTGCTCACTACATTCTGATCTTCCAGAGTGCTCACTTCCTTTGTCCCTACCTACAATAAAAATCTTTTTTCCCTTCAAATAGTTGAGCTGTCCAGAGGAAAGCAATCTGACTAAATTGTGAAAACTCAGTCAAGCCTTCATATCTCCAATTCCTACAGATACTGTATTTTATTATATTTCGATTAACACCATCCCTTCAAAACTATCTCTAAAAAGCATAGAATATATGTCAGTATTACAAATGGAAGTGTAGGATAAACATTTTTTAACAGGTGTACACATTTAAATGAGATCATTCTATGGAAGACCTTTGACCTTCACTATAGGAAATAAGGGACACTTCGGTTGTCAGCATCATCATCATCATCGTTAGTTTTAATAATGGTAGTTTTTAGTAACCTCTGGGGGTTACCAGAGGTGGGAGTTGGGGGTAGGTGAAATGGGTGAAGGTGGTCAAAAAGTACAAAGTTTGAGTTATAAGTTAAACAAGTCCTGGGGATGTAAGGTACAGTATGGTGACTATAGTTAACAATACTCAGAGTATATTTGAAAATTTCTAAGAGAGTAAAGCTTAATAGTTCTCATCATAAGAAAAAAAGAAACATGTAACTATGTGTGGTGGTGAATGTTAACTACACGTTTTCTGGTAATTATCTCACATTATGTACATATATCAAATCACTATGCTGTACACCTAAAGCTAATGAAATATATGTCAATTATACCTCAATAAAAATAGTAATAGTAATTTTTATGCTGTTCTCATTCTGTAGGCATTGGCATTGTTTTCATAATTAGTGATATTTCCTTAAGGGTATTCGTTCCAAACAGTCTTCTAAGGTTGTTCTATTTATATCTCAGTTTTCGTTGCCAAACAAACCACTCCAAAACTAAATGGCTTAAGCTTTTCGTGACCCAGGAGACTTCTGACCCACCAGTTCCAGTACCATCCCTGCAGTCCTTCCAATCCTTATGGACATTGTCCCACAAGCCCAGCCCTCCAGTGTCCCGGGAGATGCCTCAGTCCCAAGCCATGCGTGGTGCGCAGGGGCAATGCCCCTGCTTAGTGCTGGCCTTGACCCTGAAAGCCATGCGGCCACCAGAGACTGCTCTGTCTCAATCGGCATGAGAGCAACAGTGAGGAACTTGGAAAACCTGGGGAAACAAGCACTTCCTTGTTTGATCTCCACCCATAGTCAGCGGCATAATAGCAGAGGGTATTTCTTAGTGGATTTTTACGCATCAACATCTGTTGAAAGTAAAATGGAATGTTTTTCTCAAGACATTGATGTAATTAGATCCAATGCTGTAGAACATCCGCTAACCCAGGGAGTCAAAGAGTAGGAAGGGATTTTCCTTGTTCCTCTTGAAGAAAAATTATATCCCGAGAGGAAGAAGTAAAAAGATTCACCAGATTGCATCTTTACTTTTTAATTCTTTCACTCATGAGCACCATTAATCTAGTTTACAGACTTGACCTTTATTCATTTAGAAATATGTTGCAGGTGCAATTTGAAGGTATTCTTGGAAGGATTTTTTAGCCATTGCTCCCCTTTGCTGTGAGAGGGAGGTGATATCGCTTGCTTAGAGCAGCTCTGTAAACCCACGGTGACTGCGTACCATTCTCGACGTCCCTTGCATTGATTAAATTACTTTGCCAACAAGGACTTTTTGTCTTACAACGAGTTCCACCAGCTCTAAGTCAGGCAACGATATCAGTAACACCATTTTGTAGAACAAAATTTATTAAAACTGCCTTAGATTGCTAGGTACTTATTCAAGCTCTTTAAGCATGCAAAAATAGATTTTTAAAAAATCACTGTAGTCTATAAGATTTTGATCTGGGCAGTAAATGTGATATTTTAAACCAACCAACCAAAAAGTGAATAGTAACTGGATTATAGGACCAATGATTTATTTCTCCCAGTTCTTCTGGTCTGGTTCAGCTTAACAGGCACTGAAAGGTCTAAGACGGCCTCACTCACATGTCTGAGGTCTCAGTCAGGACAGCAGAGATGGATGGCCGGTTTCTCCACGTGGTTTCTCCTCCTGCAGGAAGTTCGTTTAGGCTTCCTCAGAAGGTGGTCTTCAGATTCCCAGCAGCAAGAGAGCAAGCCCCCGAATGCAAGTCCTTTTCAAATATCTGCTGCGTCACGTTTGCCAATATCCCCTCCGGCAAAATAAATCACATTGTTAAATTCAGATTCAAGGGGTAGAGAAATAAACTTCCCTAATTGATGAGAGGAGTGGCAAAGTCACGTCATCAAGGGGCCTTTGTGTAGTGATGAAAGGAACTGTCATGGACATCTTCTCAAATCATCTATTTCGTCCCCACTCTGGTCACAGTGAAAGCTGAGATGAGCAGTCCCCTACGGAGCCTTGCACAGACTGCTACCCAAACAATTGTGAGCAAATAAATGCATTTTGGGAACATTGGTTCTACTGCAAAAGCTAACTGAAACAACTCCTGAATCCACACGGTAGGTTAAAGTTCCAAAATTTTTTGTTTCCTTTTTAAAACTCATTTTATTTATTTATTTTTTAATGCAGAAGTATTTAAAAGTAAATTAGAGACATCATGTGACTTTTCCCCACAATTTTATTAGGCGAGATGGAGAACAAAAAGTTGTTCACACATGAAAGTCAAGTATAAATTAGGTGCTTGAAAATTGGGGCATGCGTTTCCTGCCTTCTACACCCTACTCACCAAGGAAGAGAAGGAAAGAGGGTTTGATGGAACAACCACTAAAACAAAACGCACATTTGATGTAGAAACATTGCAGGAGAAACCACCATGTAACGTCATCCTTAATATGACATACTAAGACCCAACCATAAGCAACACATATCCTTATGAAAGCTCTCAGAATTCATAGCACAGATTGCAAGGCAAAGAAAAAGCAGGAAAATAAGAGAGGCTGGCAACTCTGCTCCAAGTTTGAATTTTAAAAGGAAACATGTCCACTTTCCTCACCCACCATTACTCAAACTGTATTTTCAAATGAGTCCTTCATCAGAATGTAGCAGAATAATTGCCGGTGTAGAATTTAGGACACCTGAATTTTGGTTTTGGCACTAACGGGCTGATTGATCCCAAATAAGTCAATTGACCTCTCTGGATCTGTGCTTTCACAACTATTCACTGTCTAAATGTTGCTCTTCTAGAAATTAAATGAAGTAATTGACCCAACCTCATACCTCATACTGGAATGCTGGGCAGTGTAGCATCATAGTCAAAAGCATGAACTTTGTTATCAAAAAGAACCAGTTTCAGGTCTAGCTCAGTAACTGACTAGCTCTAGAATCTTGGGCGGGTAACTTAAATTCTCCGTTTCGGCGTCTGTAAAATGAGAACCAATAATTGTATTAGAATCTGTTAATTATGAGATAATGCATATCATATGCTCAGCATATGTCTGGCACATTAAGAAGTGCTCAGGAAATGTGTCTTCATGCTGTTGACAAGAACCTAAACCATGTCTGCTAATCTTGTCCATACTCTCATAAAAATACTGGCCACATCACATGTTCCACGAAGGAATCTTACAGTTGTCCCCCATCACGACCGCCTCAGCTCTGCTCCCATGTCCTAGGGCCAAAGCAGAAGTTGAACATTTGAAATCGACAGAACATTCTGGATCTACTGCTCTCCTTGCCCAAGCTGTTTTACTTCCCTTTTTTTAAACTCTTAATTTCAAGTCTGAGAAAGAGCAAGAGATTTGGGATCTGAGTTTAAGGGAGAGGAAAAAAGTAGACTGTACAGAATAACTCTGGCTTCTTCCCCAATTCGTGGAGGAACTCATAGCCCCGGTTCCCGGGGGAAAGAATGTCTTGCAGTCATCTGCTTGAAACTGGATACTCAGTTCAACCAGTAATTCTGGTCTCTCCATTTTTTCCCTTCATGTTCAAGGTATCAAAGGAACAAATGATGCCTAAAACATCAAAATGTTTTTAATTCTTCACCTTAAAACAACTCTATCCATTCACAAAATGAGAAGTAATTCAGAGTATATTTAGGCAGGTAGAATCTGCTATTCAGTCTTTAAGGGTCTCCATCTTACCTACTAAGGATAATAACAAAACAACAATAACAATGTTGGCGGGGGAGGGAGAAGACGGAATTTCATCACCCTTCACCTTCGTCTAAGCCACTAAACCCCCAGAAAGTATTCCTAGGGTGGCAGGGCCAGTGCTGGAGAACAAACCAATGCCCACCAAATGAATAAATAATTAAAAGTTATAAAAGAAGAGAATAAATGGGTAAATAAAATATATTCTATCCTCCTGCTTTGACAATTCTACCTTCTTAATAACAAGGAAGGCCAGGTTTAAATTCAGGATTCTTGGAGCCCTCAGAGTTCCACAGTGAAACAGAGACACAGGGAGAGATCCCTCCCCTGAGCCCTGCCCACTCCCACCCCCCCAGGGCCCGGTTGTATCCAGCACCGCAAGCAGCCTCAAGGCAGGTTGGGGATAACCCAGCCCCCAGATCCAAGCAGTTCAAACCCTGCCTGACAGCTGGCCCTTGGCAACCCCACACGCCTATAAATGCACAATAAGTCTGCAGTCAGGAGGATAAGCCCAGCCACATGGGCACTGAAATCGGGCCTGGGGAGTTCACAGAGCCTAGGCACTCAGATGTGGTCTTGAAACAGAGCGTGGACTTCAGACAGGTCTGTCCCCTTGTCCAGGATATCCAAGACAGGACCCCTTAGAGCTGGGGGCTCAGGACACGGGCACCTCTTGCCTGGGTCTAAGGGTAACACCAACTAGACCACAGCCTTCTCAGGATCTTCTCAGACCTTCACCCCAGGGAAATTCTGCCTCACACCTTCTCCCACAGGCAGATGGCCTCTCTAGAAGTTTTCTGAGCTTCAACTTCTTTTAGGTGACACCTCGGCTCCCACAACCTTCTCCATAAATCACAAACAAATGTCAGGCAACCAGCTTCTTCCTAATGTCTCATTCCTGACATTATTCTCTAAGTCTGAAACCAAAGCCCAAGTTTCTCATTTTCTCCAAATTCAGAAAACTTGTCTTTTCTTGACATTTTATGCTGCCCCAGGGTAATTCTACTCATTCATCCTTCCCCCAAGGGAGAAGGGAGAAAAAATATGTACATAGGTGTGAAAGATATACCTACAATGAAAAGATATAAATATATATAGCTCATGTACACACAATGACTATCTTAAACTCATCGCATCTCCCTCACTTCCTATAAAAAATCAGGAGACTAATGCCTAGTTCCTTTTTTAAATTAATAATTACTCATATCCAACTTTGCCTCTTTATTCCTGGGCCCTGATTATTTTCTAATTTTATTTGTATTCCCCTTTCTTTGAGGTTATCCTTACCAATAGCCCTAAGAGTGGAGTCTATTCAACCAAAAGTACCAAAGTTACCATGCTGGCACCCCTTTCTCTGAGCCCAGTGTCCCTCACTCTTCCACACAAAAGACTGTCAGAGAGCCTCCCTGGCAGCTGCCTTTGCCACCAGTCATTTTCTCTTCCTCATCCCCACCTGCTTTCTCTCTTTCACTCATGTTAAGTTGCCTCTCCTTTGTTCATTTTTCTCAAATGTCTTTGTGCTTTCTTGCATAACTCTCTCCATTCCAAAGAAGCATCATCTTCACAACCAGGATTGGTTAAGAGCCCTCCTCACGGGCAGTGCCAATTGTCACCAAGGCATGGGGAAGGTACTCGGGCAGCCCTATAATAGCTCCTACACTAAGACCAGGCTAGTTCTAGAAAGATTGGGGTGAAAACCAGGGCCAGCTTCATGAGCATGCAGCCGAGCTTCATGGGCCATGTTCTTGGTTTAATGTTCTGATGTCACCATCCTAAAATTCTTAATAATGTTGTCTTTGAACTTTTTTAATGAGGTCAAATAGGACAATGGGGTGAAGAAGTACACACACTAGGCCTGTCCATCATTCCCTGCCACCCCATTCACACACGGAGCATTTGCGATGCCCCATGAGCACAGAATTCATGGGCCCCTGCCATGTTTGGGAGTTCAGAGCGACTGAAAGCAAGTACAAGGTAAGCGTGTTACATCTATGGCTGTATAAGTGAGGGTGCTACCACACCTAGGGGCCACGCTTCCACTCTGTCCAGAATTTACTCCAAATGCAGAAAGAAGGCCAAGGCGTTCTAAAAAACCCAAACAACCAAGGAACCCTGTCATATCTTTGGTTACTCCTAGTACTTCCCTGTGTTCGCCAACCATTTACCCTGAAAATGATGACATAGCAAAAGGGGGGAAAAAAGGTAACCAGTAGTTCCTTTGCCTTTTTAGTCCTTCTTTACCTATCAGTAAGCAAAAGGTAGAGTGTTGGTAGATGTTGCATATCAAGAAATAAAAACCATTGAGTTAGTTTTGTGCAGCATTTCCTTTGTTCTGGCAGAAACAAAATACATATGCACGTATCGACTACAAAACATGAAACGTATAATTTCAGTGATTCCACATACAAGTAAAATGCTCTTACGTTTGCATTTAAAACTGGCATTTATATTGGCATTGCACAATATAAAGATTAACAGTAAAATTAATGCTAATAATTTTAAATGCTAATGTCTCTTTACTTAGAATTACATTAAATGGCAAATTTAAACCACTATGACAATTTGAGAGAGAGGCTGCAGAAGAAAGAAAAAAGCTGTATATTTAAGTACCTTTAACTGTATCTTTTTTCCTACTATTTGAACAGACGTCTTCATGTTTTCTTTTTGGACCAGGCCATGCAAGTTATGTAGTCATCCCTGATGAATAACAAAAAGAAAGTGACTGGGGCAGAAGCTGGACTGGAAGAGGTCAGAGTTGGGCCATAGCCCAGCAGGATGCAGACATTTGTCAAAATGCCCTTTTTGACACCAGAATTCCATCCTCAAACACCTCCAGTGGTGTCCCATCTCATTTAGAGTTAAAACCAAAATCTTACTATGGCTCTATCCCATTGCTACTTCCCCTGCCCATCTCCCTGGCCTCATTTCCTACCACTCACCTCCCCTCTCAGCTCCCGTCAGCTACCCTATTTGCATTCTCCCACCCCAGGGCCTTTGCACATGCCATCACCCTCCCTAGAATGCTTCCTCCCCACCCAGATATCTGGAGCTCCCACTTCCTCAAATCTTCATGTATCTCATCAAATGTCACTGTACCAGAGAAACCGTGCCTTACCATCTCATATAAATGCACAATACTTCATTGACACTTCTTACCACCAGGCCTATCATATATGTATTTATTTCTTTATTTAAATGCTTGGTCTCCTCACTGAAATGTAAGCACCACGAGGGTAGAGAATTTGTTTGTTTGTTTTTCACTGCTATGTACTCAAACTAAGACAGTGTAAATATTTGTTGAATGAATGAAGCTAATACACTTCCTAAAGTATGAAGTCATTTAGATTGAGATAAGTAAAGCTTCTTTAATATGAGGCATAAAGCTGGATGGGTTTTCATATTACAAAATAATCTCTAACTTGGATCCACAAATGGTGCCTGATGTCCAAAGTCAGGAAGCATTCTGTTTAGGGAAAACGGCCCAACGAAGGCGCCAAGGAGCCTGGGGCTGGAAGAGGGGAAATGGACTCTGCCGTTAATGAGCTGTGCAATCATATGCTGTAACCAGAACTTACAAAGCCTCAAGTCTCTTAGCTAGGAAACAAACATGATTTAAGAATTCCTGCCCTCTTTATCTCACAGGTTTTTGCATGTAATCAATGAGATAATAAACATCTTTTTGCAAAGTTGCAGTGTTAAAGAAATGCTAGGGAATCACACTTGCCCTGCTAATTAAGGAAACAGTGGGCTGAGAAGAGGGGTATGGGGGAGGGGATAACGGGCTGTTGAGCCATTTAGTTAAGCCCGGTATTTAGAGAGACTGGAATGAAAGAGGCAATGCAGAACAGCAGATGCCGGGCCGTGTTGATCTTTCACAGGACGACCCCCATACATCTCCCATCTGACAGGAATGTCACTGAGCCCAATTAGAATTAGCCTTTCACATAACACTCAAATTCCTGGACTTCCGAGAACAGCCATATAAGGGAGGAACAGACAGTACAGATAAGAAGAGAGGAACGGAGAGGCAAAAGGTTACAGAAAAAAATGGAGATTTTACATTCCCGCACACAAAGGACAAGATGTTTCAACCAATCCTATCATTTTGGAAAAGATCTGACTAGGGAATATTTACCCAAGTTGTAAGCCTGTTCTCTTTCCCAGCATTTCTATGTGGGGTGGGTTTTTTTTTTTTTAATTAATTTGTTTTTACTTCCAGACCTTATTTTTATTTGCTTTGTTTTTATTTTTTCTTATCGTTGTTTAACTTTTTATTGCCCTTTGCTGCACTCACGATGCAAGCTGATCTATTCCCAGCACGAAAGCTACTTTGTGCTCCCAGCTGAGTCTCCATCCACACAGAGCAGAACTCTTCATGTCAGGATGCTCGCCTCCGCTAGAATGTATTTTTAAAATTCATTTTCATGCTAACAATGCCCCTGCAAAGATGGTAAGGTGTAGAAAATCAAATTGTGCATGATTCTTAATCAGGAAACTGAAGCATTTTTTAAGGCGCCCTTAGATGCTTCAGATGAACCTTTTTGGTAATTTGAGGGCTCCAGATAACTTAAGCAGAACATTTTTTTTAATACAAATAAAAATGCTCCAACTTGTACCAAAGAAGGGAGGTAGAAGTGACTGTCAAAAGTGGGCAGGCTGACAGCATTCCCTGACGGGGGAAGCCCTGCAGTCTATTTTTAAACCAACCTGTGTAATTTCGTAGAGAAGTCACCACATCTCCTGATAAAGCTTTTGGGGGTGGCTGGAGGATAAGTCTGCAGTGCTGGAAATGGCAGGGCCGCCCACATTGAGAAGGAAGAGCCTCTAGATTCTGCCTTTTCGCAGGACCAAAAAAAAAAACCCTAGAAGTGTGCATTTCCTCAGTAAAATGGAAGCAGCCTCTAAGAGAGAAAACACAGAAGCCCCAGATCTTCGAAAATTGGTATGAATATCACCTTATTAGTGTTAGTAATAGGCAAGGGATGTGAGTGAGGTAGAGTTTGACATGGGGAAAAATTGGTAGCAGATCATAAATAAACATGGTTGTTTAATGTAACTTCAATGAGAAAGATTAAATAAACAGTAAATACGATAGAGTTTGAACAGTAGTGCTTCCAATACTCCAGTAACTGGTCCTCAGAGAAATGGTGAGGATAGAGATTTGTCTTCACAAGGAGGACACAAAATGATTTAGCAGAGAGATTATAGAGTTCACCTCCCAACTTTCTTTTTTTTTTTTTTAATTAATTATTATTATTATTATTTTTTTGGCTGCCTTGGGTCTTCGTTGCTGCGCGCAGGCTTTCTCTAGCTGCGGCGAGCTGGGGCTACTTTTCGTGGTGGTGCGCGGGCTTCTCATTGCAGTGGCTTCTCTTGTTGTGGAGCACGGGCTCTAGGCACACGGGCTCAGTAGTTGTGGCTCACAGGCTCTAGAGCGCAGGCTCAGTAGTTGTGGTGCACTGGCTTAGTTGCTCCGGGCATGTGGGATCTTCCCGGACCAGGGCTCAAACCCGTGTCCCCTGCATTGGCAGGCGGATTCTTAACCACTGCACCACCAGGAAAGCCCACCTCCCAACTTTCTAGTTGACTGTAGTCTTAATTATTTAACCTCTCTGAGACTTAGTTTTCCTCATCTCTAAAATGGGACTGATCACATTGTACCAGGTAGGGTTGTTGTTAAGATTAAATAACAACACAGAGTAAGTGGCACTGAACAAGACCACAGTGAATGGCATACCCTAAGCCTCTGTCAGACCTTAAATTTGTTGAAAGAGCACTTAGTATGAAGAAGCAGAAGGAGTTTCCTGCGGGGCACCATACTTATTCTTCTTGGAAATTCTAAATGACCAGCTGCCTCCTCCACCTTCTGGTAAGACCAATGCCTGGTCCTGATTTAAGATCTAAGACCAGTTAGTACCCCCATCATCCCAACATCCACTCCCCCTCTACACACACACAAACACACACACACACACCTCAGGCCACAGCCAAGAGCACACTGTGCCAGTACCCAGCCCTGATCAACTGACCCTGACACGGCCCTGAAGGGCAGTTGTTTGTCTGAATGGAACCTCTTATTAAAAATTAATTCCTGTCAAACCCGATTACATATGAACATAGCCTCATTGTGATGGCTACTGAAATTTCTGGAAACAAACATAGGCCCTACTGTCACCAAAAGCAAAGGGCATTTTAGGACAATTCTGAGTCTTGATCTACGAACATAGAGATACAGCCAGCGGATTCCCCAAGGCTCACAAAGGCATTTGTCCCCCAGGGACAGCCATTTGTCCCACCCTCCTCCCCCCTGCTCCTCCCTGCCCAACACCCACGCCCCCATTCCTTGAGGCATGTGTGTCAGATGAGAAAGCTGCTCCTTAATGCAGATACCCTATCACCACCACCACCACCACCTAATCCAGATTCTACACTTCTGATAGCGTGGGCTTGCCCTTTGAGAGCTTATGGTCCCTCCTCTGTAAATTCGGAATAATGGTGATAACACCACCTCCCAACTCACAGGGTTGTTGTGCGGGATTGAATGAGACAATAGCTGTAAAGCACCTGGAATATAGAGGGCTGGCCCTCAATAAATTACCCATCCCATCTCCACCCTACCCTGTGCATTCCTGTACTGGGATACTGTCTTCTGCAATGTTTCTTCCACATTTAGGGCACAAAACTGGGGGCTCTCGTTTTCTTAAGAGAAATGGGTTGAAGAGAACAGGTTAAAATACCCTAGACCAGATTTACACATCCCACATATCTCTAACAAAATTTGATTTTTCTCCTTTGCATTGTTTCTTCTACTTCCATCTCATGAGATCAAGGAGAAGCCAGAGTTGGAGGTAGAAAATTCATCACATCCTCCTCTTCTCCCTACTTTTCATATCTTCAATATTTTTGCCATCAACAAGTTTAATCTGGCATTGCGTGATCCTCTAATTGTGGTGGAGAGAGCCCCAGCTTCTAAAATGGGTGCTACCCTACTGACTGAGACAGAATAAAAAGAGTAACAATGCCCAATGAGATAAGGGTGCATGTCTGAAAGAGGGCAAGCAGGCAATATGAATCAGATATAAAATGTGTGAGGTCATTGACCCAGTCATTCCACTTCCAGGAATTTATCCAAAGGAAATAATTAAGCCAGCATAAACCAATGATTTTCATTATTGTATTGCTGATCATAGTGAGAAATTGTAAACAAGCTAATGCTCCTCAATAACATGTCAATCATATAAATTATTCTACATTCATACCATTGAATACAATATAATAAAAAACATCTTTTTTTAAAGACGAAATAAAGCTATACTTAGGGAAAATGAAAGAAGTTCTTTATAAACTGTTGAAGTTGGAAAAGCTGGTTGTGGAAAAATATGTGACTATAATCCTGTTTATGTAAAAATACAAAAATCCCTTATGCATACTTTTAACACCCAAAGTATGTTTTGTCAAGCTTTTGACTGGTTTATAATTTTTCACTATGGTTATACTAAAAATCAAAGGCTAATATAGGAAGAGAAGTGAAAGGATTACTAGCCAAGATCCAAAGTGTAAGAAAAACACAGTTTGGCTTTTAACGCCACGTGAGAAGAAAACAAAACAAAACAACCAAACCAGCCAAACAAAACAAGGAAAACTGTAAATCAGTCAATCACCATCAATCCCTAAGAGCCTGCCTGCTGGGGAGGGGAGGAGGGTTATTGCCCTTAAAGGCTGGAGAAACAAGAAAGGAAGTGGGAAGGATTGCCAAATGAGTAAGGTTCTGAGCAGCCATTAAAACAAAAGGAAAACTACATCCCACTGATGTGTAGATTTGAGGCATAGAGAGGACTTAAGCAAAGTAGGTGGATCTCCTAGGTCATCAGAAGGTCACAAAAAGACAGAGGAAGAAGCTCAGACAGCCTCAAGTCCCACCTTACAAGAGAAACTAGGGTTAGGCCACTTTTTTGACTTCACTTAAAGAGTGAGTACATATATATACACTACCAAATGTAAAATAGATAGCTAGTGGGAAGCAGCCGCATAGCACAGGGAGATCAGCTCGGTGCTCTGTGACCACCTAGAGGGGTGGGATAGGGAGGGTGAGAGGGAGACGCAAGAGGGAGGAGATATGGGGATATATGTATATGTATAGCTGATTCACTTTGTTATAAAGCAGAAACTAACACACCATTGTAAAGCAATTATACTCCAATAAAGATGTTAAAAATAAAAAAGGAATACATGTAAGAAAACTAGGGAAGAATTTTTTTCTTCTCTTTTTCCCAGTTACATATTTCATAATAAATTTAAAATAAGGAGCAGTAAAAAAAAAAAGAAAGAAAAAAATTTGTGTGAGTAAATCAACTTGTAGGGAAGAAATGGGGAGAAGTGTGGTTTTAGGAAAGAGATTTTTTTTTTTATGTTTTGAAACCTATTCCTTAATCTGAACTGATGATCAGCATTTTTTAGGATTTTATTATTTTATTTTAGGTACACCTGTGATTTATTTTGGTAAGAAGAACAAAGTTCTTGACAGGTGCTTAAATAAATGGATTTTCTCCTTTTCTTTCCTAAAGTCACTCTTGTCTTTAGAAGCCAGTTCTTATGTTTTGCTTGGTTGGTTTGGTTGTTTGGGGTTTTTTTCATCTCACGTGGGATTAAAAAAGCCAAAATTGTTTTCTTTCACTATCTCAGAACTTTGGGTCTCAACTAGTAATCCTTTGACTTCTCTTCCTGTATTAGCCTGTTTCTTAGTATAATTATAAGCCTCAGTGTATCAGACAATCAGACTTTAAATTGGCCCTATCCTGAGGCTGAACAAATCATCTTGAAAAGTCAGACTCAATATAAGAATCATGCTACTAAGTTAACATCACTAAGGCCCAACATCAGAAAAGGAAATATTAAGAAAGAAGAGGTTTTTTTTAAAATAAATTTATTTATTTATTTTTGGCTGTGTTGGGTCTTCGTTGCTGCGCACGGGCTTTCTCTGGTTGCAGCGAGCAGGGGCTTCTCTAGGCACGTGGGCTTCAGTAGTTGCAGCATGTGGGCTCAGTAGTTGTGGCTCATGGGCTCTAGAGAGCAGGCTCAAGAGTTGTGGCACACAGGCTTAATTGCTCCGCGGCCTGTGGGATCTTCCCAGACCAGGGCTCAAACCCATGTCCCCTGCATTGGGAGGCAGATTCTTAACCACTGCGCCACCAGGGAAGTCCCAGAAAGAAGAGATTTTTTTTAAAAAGAGAAAGAGGAAAAAAAAAAAAAAAAAGAATTGGAAACTGTTTGACTCAGCTGGCTCAAGCATCCAGCCTTCCTGTTTGTCCTCAGAGTGGGGAAGAAAAAGCCTTTGGTTAGAATAACCAGCAGCAGCAAAACCTTGCGATTCTGAAATACAACCACGCAAAATGCAAAGTGTATTTAGCAAAAAGGAAGTAAACTGCTCAGAAAAATTTGTGGTAGTGCAAGGAATTCTACAGATTTAATAAATTACAAAGAATTTAACAAATTTTATCATAAGCTTTCAAAAGCCTCTCATACAAGGGTCTTCCGTGGCGGTCCAGTGTTTAAGACTCTGTGCTTCCCCTGCAGGGGGCGTGGGTTCATTCCCTGGTCTGGGAACTAGGATCCTGCATGTATCGAGGTGCGGCCAAAAAAATTTTTTTTTAACTGAAAACAAAAGCTTCACACATGTCTCAGTGGTCTCTAACGTAAACACATCTCCTACATGGTAGCATCTATTTCTATAGATTTGAGTTACTACTCTGAAATGATGTAATCTTCCATCTGGGGCAGCTTCCAAATACCTTTCCCAAATGATACAGGAACAGAATTCAACCTCTCCCTCTCCTTTCTTCCATTCCTCAAAGACCATGCCATGCAGGGCTGCACGTTAGCATCCATAAACCAGGAAATACTTAGTAAACAGAATTTGTACTCCATTTATTCTGAGTTTACTTTAAGAAGCTACTTATCTCTTTTAGAAGGACTTCGCTTGCCAATCACCTTTTGGAAAAGGCCTTAGAGAGGCACTCCCTGAGGACGTGCAGAATCCGAGGTCAACAGCTTGTGTGATAGAAATAAACAACTAAACTATCTCCATCTTAAGATCTTCCCTTTTCCTTCCAAAGACAATCATTCTTTTCAGAGCAACTGAAAAGCTCAGCCTCTGTGTTCCGGTGCTGAATCAAATCTAGGAGACAGAGTTTTGGATGAAGTAGAAAAGAATAGCTTTATTGCTTTGCCAGGCAAAGGGGGACACAGTGGGCTCCTGCCCTCAAAAACTATGTGTCCCAACTCAGGAGGATTTGATGAGGAGTTTTATAGCAACGGTTCAAGGGTGGGGTTGCTGATAAGATTAGGGCCTGCACTCCTCTAATCTGGTCTCAAGCAATCTTCTTGATGAGCGTCTCTGGTTCCTTTAATGTAGCCTCAGGTGGTCTTTCTCTGGTATGAAGAATGCTGACATCTTAAAGAGCTTAAAGAATTTGTTATGTGTATCCCTTGAAGTGGAACCAGGACCCTGCCCCAAGCCTGCACTATTATTTCCTGGCTTCCCCTCCCTTGTTTTTGCATCCCCTCCCTTCCCGTTTTAGCAACTGTTCGAATTTGCCCTTTGGAACTCAGGGAAGGTCATGGAGGCTGGAGTCAAGAAAGGGGGGACAGAAAGGCTTCTGTGCCCAGGAACCCCACAGGGTCTTGCTTGGTTCCAGAACTGACCATGTACTCAGGTGTACACACATGGAGGAGTGTACATGAACACACATACTTGCATACACACATCGAAGTGTCTCCTCTGCTACATTCTTAGAAACATGACCATAATTTCTTCTTCAATGATGGGTTATGCTAAAACACCTAAAATCAATAATAATTTTGAGGTAGAAAGGCCCTGCAAGGTCATATTATTCAACACCTCATTTTGCAAAAGTGATGAAGTTGAGGCCGAGGTAAGTTAAATTCATTCCAAAGAATTTATATTCCCTAAGAATTTTGACACAAGAAGTTTCTCCATCTCTGATCTCTCACGGTGGAAAAATCAAAGGCTCTTAGGTCACGTCAGCTTCAAATCCCAGCTCCACCCTTTACTGCCTTGGTGATCTAGGTAAATCAATCTCTCTAAGCCTCCACTTGTCCATCTGCAAAATGGAGATGATAAGAGTTGAAGGGGTCCAGAATATACCACTGTGAAGAGTTTGTTTCCTAGACTCCCTTTATCTGCCTAAAAGCAGAGCCTTCCAAAAGAATTCAACTGTCATAAACACCCTTCCCGGGAGTTTCACAACCAGGGAAGATTGACTTCTATCACTGGGGAGAAGTCAGCAGTAGGATAAGAAGTCACTCTAACAGACATTGTCACAAAAATACCGTATCTCCCATTTATTCTCCTAAGGGACCATTTATCTTTCCTAAAAGTCATTTGTTTTCCCATAAGTGCCCTTCTCCCCCTCCCCTTCCACTATTAAGATGGTATATAAGCCCTAAATTCTAATCACTTCCTTAGTCATATTTTTCTGTGAACTCCTGCAAACATACGTGAATAAAAGTTTGTCTTTTCTCTTGCCAAGCTGTCTTTTGTCAGTTTAATCCACAAGCCTCCAATTATAGAACCTTAGAGGTTAGAGGAAAAGTTTTTCCTCCCCAACAGAACTAACATGTATTTGTTACTTAAAATGAGCAAGACACCATCCTAACACTAAGTGTATTAATTAATTTGTTTCTTGCTATGTCCCTATAGTATTTTCATTTTCCAGGTTAGAAAACTGAGGCATAGAGAGGTTAACCAAATTGCTTAAAGTCAGACAGCTAGTAAGTGATAGAGTTCAGATTTGAACCAAGGCTTCCAGCTCTAGAGCCCTTGTACTTAACCACCATGAGAGAGTAATCTCTGCCTCATGAAGAGAGTACCAAAGATTAGAGGAGATAGTCTGCATATAGGACACAACCTGGCACAAAGGAAGGGCTCAAAAAATATAGATTCTGTTTTTACTATCAGAAAATGATCCATCAATATGCTTCAGATGAAACTAGAGCTTTTCCTGTGTCTCATCAAGGGATTAGGGTAGAACAAGGAATCTAATCTGTAAGTAATATAACTAATTTGTGTTTGAATTAGCTATAGTTTATAGCTTGACTGATGTATGGAGGGTGTTGGAGTTCCTGAAAAAAGACAAGGAAAAGAGAGCCAGAGGACAGAAATTTGTCAGGATTGCTCAGCACCATCCAATGGACTTCAACATTCCAGTGACTAAAAAAGTGTGGGTTTGGTTTGGTTTGGTTTCGTTTCATTTCGTTTCATTTCGTTTGTCTTACCACAGAGCAGGAATATTTGTCTTGACCCTAATATGACCTGGATGAAGTATGCCACAAACTCCCTGGACTCTGATTCACTTGCTGGCAGCAATCTTGCAATGAGGGATTCAGCTCTCCCAGTGCCCTCATCCTCATGCTGGAAGGGAGAGACCAGTGAGATGGGCAATATCCACATCACTGTGGAGGAGGACAAAGCAGATGTTAAAAACCCAGGCTTTGGAGTTGAGCAGATCTGGGAACAAAGACCAACAAATGACTTAATTTAAACTCTCTGAATACCTGTTTTCTCATCTGGAAGATGGGAATTTCATATCCCTATAAAACCTACCTCAAAGGATAGCTGGACCAACCTCATGGTAAGAGCTCAATGTGTACTCTCCAGTAAATTTATAAATTGGCTTTGTGATTCAGCAGCCTATTGCAGGATGTCTTCCATGAGCCTTCCCTTCCCCACACAGAAAAACACATTCCCCTATTCCTCTCAGTTGCCAGAGTTCTGCTTCTGGATCTCTTTTATGGAAATAGGTGACATTAGTTTCTATGTGCCAGCCAAAGTGCTGAACACTTCATGTACATTTTCTCATTTGATCCTGATAACAACACCACGAGGTAAATACTCTTATTATCTCCATTTTTCACCGATGAAAAGAGGAAAAATTTAATGAGGTGCAGGAACTGATCTAAGATTATACATGTAGCTAGTAATGAAGCTAAGCTTTGAACCTACGGGAGTTTAAATCCAGAATCCATGTTCTTAACTTGACGCTATTTGTCACTCTATACCCCACAATGATTTATGTTCATTATTAGTTTCATTTCAAGGCTAAAATGTCAAGATTTGTATCTAATTTATCTTTTTATAGCCTCCAGAACGTTCCTTGAACACAACAGTTTGTCTTTTTTTAAATGAATAAATGAATGAATGAATAATTATATACCATAATTCTACTCCCCAGAGCTTTACAATCATAATTTATTTGTACTAAGTGTTTTACATCAATTTCTCATTCAATCTTCACAACTCCATCAGCTAAGTGTTACTATTATTCCCATTGTTCAGATGAGGAAACCCCAAGGCTCAGAGAGACTAAGTAACTTGCTCAAGATCATATGGATAATAAGTGATAGATCAGGAAGACTGAACCCATTGATGGAGTTTGTAATCTTCATTCCACAGCTGAGAACCATATCCAAACTGAGATATTCTATGGTCCACTCAGCCAGCATCTTTTTTTTTAAACTTTTAAACTCTTGATTGATTTTGTCAAGGACTTAGGAGAGCCTTAAAAATATGAAACTTTGAATAAAAATCAGTGGCAATCCCAAAATGTCCTTATGAGAAGGATTTGGGAGTAGAAATTTCATTGGAACTGAGGTTGGGTGGGGAGCAAGAATTTTTTGAAATGATCATAAAGCTATATTTTCATAGGAGTCTCACTATTTTTAATCAGATTCTATTATTATTCGTGGATTGCCGATGGATATTATGGGGCACATTAAAGGGATAATCACTCTTCTGTTTGAGGATATATTAAAAACTGTGTGTTTCATGAATCTGTATGTGGACCATTTATCATTTTCCAAAAGCAATGTAGACATCAGTAAAGTGAAATCTCAAATTTATAAATGATGCCAAGATTTTCTGGCAATTGAAATACCAACCTGACAAGAATAAACCCTGGGAAGATCTCACAGAGCTGTGTGAGTGGGCAGAGACCATTGACGCTCAGTAGAGGCAGTTGAACGTAATGCCCACAGGAAAAGAGAACCCACCTTGTTCTCCGGAGACCAAGGCCTCCAAGTGCAGACGTGATCCAGGAAAAGGATGATGGCATCATTGCAGTCCATTCTCTGCGGAAGGCGGTCCAAAGTATTGTGGCAGTCACAAAAGCAAGCATCATCAGGAAGGATGTTAAAAACAAAATAGAAAGCACAATCTCTGAGTGCTCACACACACGCACACACATATACACACGGAGACACCAGAATTCATCCGCTCCAGAAATACTGGGTTGAATTCCAGTCATTAAACCTCAAAAATGTCAAAATGAAACTGGAATGTATCCAAAGAAGGTCACTTAAAATTAGTTAATATTAGGGTTTGTAAAGAAATCAGAGAGACTTTAAAACACGTCAGCCTGAAAAGACAAAATATGAGAGTTGGTGGGTCAGAATCTATAAAATTTTTTTTCATTTTTTTTTTAGCTCAGAGGGTTCTGATAGAGTTATAGAGTGAACACAGTCCCAGCACAGCAGACCTAGAAGTCCTGGTGAAATTAAAGTATTTCTAGGACAATTTATATTTTCAAATGCTATTCTATAGGACAGGTAATAAGCTAGAAAAAAAGCATAACTCTAAGAGAGTCTAAAGTAGGGAGCTCATAAAAGCTTATGGTGCAGTTAGAGCTAACTTATATGCCCCATCTTTTGATGTCCATGTTATGAAAGACATCTAGGAGGCTCCCAATCACACTGTTCTTTGAAGACCCTGAGAGTGGAGATTCTAGATTAAGTTAACTACTGGCTTAATACATATGGCATATCTGGTAATTCCCAAAGTGGCCAATCAAAAGAATCACCTGTGGACCTTTTATTATAAAACAGATTCCCAGGCCTCACATCTAGTGATTCTAACTTGGTAGGTCTCGGCTTAGCAACCCTAAGAGAAAATCCTTTCCATGGGAAAATCCAGAGTGTGATAGGATTGGTTGAACTTGCATCGTGTCTTATCCCTGAACCAATCACTGAGATGGGAAAATGATGTACTCTTCTTGCCCTGCCCTGGGTCGCAGGGGTAGGGTTTTCGCCAGGAATGCAGTGGGTAACTAATATTCAGTCTCCCCTTTTTCCCAAGTAACAGAACCTCAATTATATGTTAGGGGAAGCACATGCCCAGCTAAAAGTCTATATTCCCCAGTCTCTCTAGCTATGGCCATGTGGCTAATTCTGGGTATTGAGTACATAGAGTACAAGTCTGGTACATGTTTTCCTGGAAGCTTCTCTGATGGAACAGACTCTGCAAGAGGGGCACTCTTTTCCCTTTTTTCCATCCTCCTTCCTACTGACTGGAATGTGAATGTGATGACCAGCATGGAGCCACCTTCCTGTGACTGTGGGGATCAAAGCTAGAAGAAGCCTGAGTCTCAAATGGGCCTGTGAAGTGGCCCTACCAGGTCAGGATTTTACACCTCCTGACTTTTACAGACGAGAATAAATCCTCATGAGTTTTGATAATTTTTAGTTTTTGTTCTCTATTATAGGCCTCTGAACCTAATTCTCCCTGATACATAACAGTAAGATTCTGTAACCAGATGTGTGATATTGTGATTTACAATAAGAAATATATATATTGGTCTCTGTCCCCAATTCCTGACAGAGGGCTCTTGAGACCCTTGTGATTTCCTGGGTGATAAGACTACCTTTTGTTCTAATAAGAGGACTCTGGGTGGGCTTTTGGATGAGGGCCGGTCACAGGAAAGAACAAGCCATGAATAAATGCTTGGAATTTTCAGCCCTGCCTCCCATTATCTTGAGAAGGGAAAAGGACTGAAAATGGAGTTAATGATTGATCACGCCTACACGATGAAGCCTCCATAAAAATTCCAAGAGTATGGAGTTTCGAGAGCTTCCCGTTTGGTGAACACATACTTACTGGAAGACTGACACACCCCCAACTCCACAGAGGCAAAAGCTTCTGCATTGGAGACCCTAGACCTTGCCCTATGTATCTCTTCACCGGGCACACATCCGTATCCTTTGTCATATCCTTTAAGAAACTGGTAAACCTAACTACGTGTTGAACTGAACCTGAGAAGAAGGTCATGGGATGCTCTGATTTGTGGCCATGTTGGACTGAAGTTGTAGGTAATCTGGGACCTTCTACTTGCTGTTAGCATCCGAAGTGGGGTATGAACAGTCTTGAGGGATTCAGCCCTGAAGCTGTGGAATCTGCCACTATCTTTAAATAGAGAGTGTTAGAATTGAGTTTAACTATAGGACACCCAGCTGGTGTCACAGAGAACTGCTTGGTGTGGGGAAAATCCTCTACACATTTGGTGATCAGAGTGTGAGAAGGGAAGTGTGTGAGTAGTAAAGGAGACACAAGAAACAGACACACAGGAGGAAAGAACAGGAGTTTTTCCAATTCAAGATGTAACTGGGAAGGGAGGCTAGGCAAATCAAAAGCCACTGTTTTTTCTACTCTCTGCAAATTCTCTTTCAATTTCACCCCCCATATCCCTGGGTATCCTGATTTTTGCTATCTGTTTTACATCTTGAAAAATACTTTTGCCATGCCTTACAAAGAATTTGTCTTTTACTACTTCCAAATCTAGGCATAATTCATCACCTACAACTGTAGCATCCTTTTTACATGTCTGTGAAAAAAACACCACTCTTCAAAACTTGGTGCAAGATTTAGGACACCCCAAAACACTTCTAGACCAGCCCCACTTAAGTCTAGATAATCAAAAGTAGATATTCTTTCATCTCAGTCTCTCTGACTCTGTTTCCATGTTTGTTAAATAGATTCAGTGGTTTTCAAACATTTTTAGCCACAAGTCCCTTGATTCCCTAAGACTCCACGTAAGGTTATGCAGGTCGGCACTGCCAGTTTTGTCATTGTCTTTCTGACAGACACCTTTTAGAGTTATATAATATACAACCTGCCCCCAAATGTACCCTTCCCTGAGAAGGACCAGAGGGATAAAGTTTGAAAAGCACTGCACTGATATTTTCAATGTGTATAATCAATAACGGATTAGTATTTAGGATATCAAAGTATTCCTTATATCAATACAAAAACTAGAGGTAACTCAATGAAAATCTCAGCAAGAGGCTTGAACAGGAACTTTGCAAAATAAAATATCCTTTGCCAATCAACACCGAACAAAGGCTCAACCTCATGAGGATTCAGAATACTGAAAATTAAAATCATAATAAATAATAATTTCACACCTTCCAGATAAGCAAAAACTAAAAAAGTCTGACAATATCAAGTGCTGACAAAAATGCGAAACTATAAAAACTCAAATACCATTGGTGGTGTTTAAATTGGTACAACCACTTTGAAAACAATTTGTCATTATATAAGTTGGGGATCTACACAACCTATACCTATTACATTCCCTTGTGTATCCCCAGGGAAACATGTGCACAGGGGTATCAGGGTACATGCACAAGAGTCTTCTTAGCAATACTGTTCGTAATAGTTAAATCTGGAAAAAACCCAACCGTCTATGTAAGGTGGTCTACTACAATGGAATACCATGAAATACAATAGAATACTATTTTGCATGAAAATAATGAACTATCACCATACTCAATAACTTGGTTGAATCCATCACAAATATAACATTTTCTCTGCCCAAATGAAAACATTAATATTCTTTTGTAAAACTATTTCATATTTTATTTCTTGGGTCAATCTTTGTGATTGTTTCAATGGTATTACTATGTTGGGAACATTAGAGACAGACGAAAGATGAGTTAGATTAAAAGAATAATTGCAGCATTGTTGACAGCTATAACGTTTTCAAGATAGGACCATGAGACTAATTTGGGGGCTCGTTATTACTTCTTAGAGTCCCACATTCAAGCAGTTCCCATGTAAGATGTGGAAGGTTCTGTTTTCCAAAAATGGTTGCAGCCATATTGTCCATCGCACGTGTTCTCAGAATCTTGCCCCTCCTTCATCTCCTCACCTTGAACCGTGGTAGACCTTTGTGTGACTTCTGAGCCTACATCCTGAAAGTCAACACAGTTACCTGACTCTCTCACTTAGGGTTTCACCCATGGAACATCATACTGTGAGGAAATTTAGACCACATGAAGAAGAATCAAAGTCCCTGACACAAGCCGTTGGCTGAGCCCCCAGCTGACAGCCAGCACCAACTTTCCAGCCACGTGAGGGAGCCATCTTGGAAATGGAGCTTCTGGCCTGCAGTCGAGCTACCCCAGCTAAGACAGCATTGAGCAGAGACCAGCCTTCCCTGCTGAGATCTGCCCAAATGCAGACTTAGGAACAAAATAAATGATTGTTGTTGTTTGAGCCACTAAGTTTGGGGGTAGTTTGTTATATAGCAATAACAACCAGAACTTAAGATAAAGGGACATTCCTGCTACGATTGTCCTTGGAGTTATGTGCTCCCAAAGAACCTCTTCTGTACCTTCCCCTCTTTCTTCCTTCTCCTGTTAGCATTTGCAATAGGAATTAAACTAGACTTGATGAAAAATGCTTAATGTAATAAATACTTAGTTTGTCTCCAAACGCAGGAAAAGAAGAATTCTAGCTTAGAAGAAGCAACTTCTTTTTTTTTTCTTTTTTTTTAGCTTGGTGCTTTTGAGGATGTCATTATCAAATAACATATATTTCTTCTTGTTTCATTTGTGTGTCTGAGAGTTCATTTTTGGAGGTATGGTGGTCCAAAACTTCTCATCATTAAAAGGCTGCACACAGTCTCTAAAGGTATTTTTCCATGACAAAATAAGGAAGTAGGCGGGCCAAATTGCAGACATGTGGACTAATAATCCTTTCCCCTATAAAAAATAAAATATAGGGTCTAAAATGTTATTTTGACCGTTGCAGCAGGTAAGGACATACAAGGACTTGCCCAATAGTTCTTTGGGGCTTCCGCTTTGACTTGAGGCACCAGCAGAAAGATTAAGAGGTAACACTTTGAAACATGACTTTGCCTTCATCAGCCTTTGAGGGCCTGTTAAGTCTTTGGCTGCCTTTTATTCTAACCTTGTTTCACTGAATCTGTGTAACACAGATCAAGGCCTGGATAAATATTTGTGAATTGTTTGAACTTTGTTCTGTGCCCTTAAATACTCTTAGGAAATCAATTTTGGACTTTAAAGAAGTTTAAAGATTCCGTCACCAAAACCAGACTAATTCAGGGCCCACTGTGGTAGAAACACAAGAGGAGTACGCGTATTTGAAAGTCTGCAGAATCTTTTGGAAAATGACTGTTACAGTGTGAGGAACTGCATATAAATTTACACCCAAAGTAATCCTTCTGAAGCAGTTTAAAGTCTGAAGACTGATTTTTCAAGATGACTTTTCAAGAATATTTACGGTCAGATTTCACATGATTTGCCCTTGTTGTGTTCTGCTCCTTCACTATTTTCTAATATGCCCCTCTTATTCTGCAGCCTTCCATGGATCTCTCTCTCTCCCTCTCCCTCCCTCTCCCTCCCTCTTTCTCTCCCTCCTTCTCCCTCTCTCCCTCTCTCTCTCTCTCCTCTCTCTCCCCCTCGCCAGGCCAGCTTTCCTCCAAGAGGATCACAGTGAGGAAGTGACTATCTCTGGGGCCAGTTCACTTGTGTAATCCTGAAAGGGGAGTATGGGCAAGGTTCAGGGCCAGCTGGCCAGCTGCTAGCCGCTCTAGAGATCCTTAGGAACATCAGTTTTGTAATTTATGTGCTCATGGGTCCAAGATAGAGTAACTTCTCCGTGGAGAGAGAGGATGGAAGCTTCTAGGCAGACCTGACATCTCTCTGATGACCTATCAGCTGGGGTCCTCTGACTCTCTCTTGATTTGGCTGTCGAATTCGGGTTTGATTTGGCAGGTCACTTAACCTCTGCTTCCTCCACTTCCTCGGCTGTAAAACAGGGTCACCACTTCCTAGCCAGCATCACAGGACTTTTTAAAGACGAGCAAATACTGATGACAAGCAGTTTACAAGAAGAGCTAAAGCCTCAAAGCTCAGTTCTACCAATTCCCACGAGGTGACTTCAGGCTCTATTGGCCTCTCTCTGCCTCAGTTTCCTTGCTGAAAAATAAGGATGGTAATAGGACCCATCTCGGAGCTGCTCTGAGGATTAAATGAGATAATATTGTAAATGAAGTACAGTATCTAATACCCTCAGTAAATGTTATTTGTTTCCCCTCATCTGCACCTTGTTTTACCATCTAGTTTGTGTACCAGAACACTGGAATGATAAAAGAATCCTAGAATGAGAGGTTAAAAACTCTCTCATTTTATAGACAAGAAAAAAAGCGAGTTGGTGAGGTTGGGGGACTTGCCCAGGGCTTCTGATTCATTAGTGAGAGTCAGAGTTCAGGTCTTCTAATTGTTGGTTCAAGCACGTCTCCATTTTCACTCCTTTAAAGGCTGTGCTGTTATTTCTATCCCCAGATAAGCCTTTCTCAGTCTGATTTTAAACCTAAGACCAGTTGCGACCATTAAGCAGTACACCTTCTAAGTCTCCTGCAGCCCCACGAAACCTGCAGATAACGTCCGGGAAAGGCCCCCCCCAGCCCACTGCAGAAGGGCAGAAAAGGTACCGCTTGCTCAGAGACCTGAGCAAGCCACTAATGGAGACAGCAGGTGAGGAGGGAGGCCAGGGAGCTGCAGCTGTTGGCAAAGGTTGCCCTAGTAACCATGCAGGGCTCCATTCAGGAAGTGAGCCCAACTCCAAGATGCAAAATGATCGCCTTCAAGGGCTCCCGTGAGCACAAAGGAACCAAAGGAACTGAGGGATGGCCAGGAGAAAGGGAGGTGTGGGGTGAGATGGGGGCCCAGGCTGTCAGTTACAACCTTCCACCTTCCAGAGAAGAAAAATAAAGGAAGAGAAGAGCTGTTTGAATCTTCTGGCCTGTGTGAACCGTGAAAACACCCATTTAACAGGAGCCCCTTTGTGGCGATGGAGGGAAGCAGGCGCCCCTCTGTTCACCAGCCTTATGAAACAGTATGCCAGGAGAGGGGGGAGAAATCCCAAACCTTGCAACTTTATGGGGGCCCTAAACTCTTCTTGCTGCCTCTCTTTTATTCACACTGATGACAAAGACCATTTGCTACCAATTTATTGGAAACTTTTTTTTTTCACAGCTTGAGCTGCTTAAATGCAGGGAGCTCCCTCTCCCCCAAATCGCTGTCAGACACTTGCTGAATGGGCCAGGCTCAATTATGCTCCTGCCACAGGTTCAGCTCACACTGTGACCCTGCATGGCTTCCTGCTATTCATATGTGTTACTTCCCCTTTGTGGTAATGGCTTGTGGCACTTGGC
This sequence comes from Eubalaena glacialis, assembly GCF_028564815.1. Classification (NCBI taxonomy): domain Eukaryota; kingdom Metazoa; phylum Chordata; class Mammalia; order Artiodactyla; family Balaenidae; genus Eubalaena; species Eubalaena glacialis. Next base: position 31,467,785 of record NC_083726.1, on the reverse strand, counting down.
CAGAAAACATTATTAATTTCAGAAGTGGACTGACAAACAACAAACCCACAGTGAAACGAGAGGAAGTGCTGGGGAGGCCAGCTGTCGGCTTGAGCAGAGCTGTAGGAACTCAGTGTATGCAGGTTCTAGAAGGAAAGGAGACGATAATCCACAAAGAGGAAATGCACTAAAATTATCCACCACCCATATTAAAGAAAAAAGAAAGAAAGAGAAAAGAAATCAGAGAAAAGTCGGTGGGGGGGGGAGGTGTGTGGAGAAGCACGCAGCTACTCGAGCTGCAGCTGGACGGGAAATTGCTAACGCTGCTTGCAAATCCCTACTTTGAAGAGGCAGTTTAGGGAATGCCAGGAGCGGAAACCGTTCAGAACTGGATTAACACGAGCCAAGTTGAACTGCAACCCACTTCTCCTTTCCGAGCTCTGGCTGACTTGGGGCACCCAAATGGGAGCGACTGACTTGGTATTTTTTTGCACTGTTTCTGCCTTTTATACATGCTTAGGTGCTAAAAGTCACACTGGACAGCTTGATAGGATTGCCATAAAATCCGGGCTACTTGCCTCCTGCCAAATAATTCAACTGGCACCTCACAGGTACCGTGTGGGTGAAAAGCCCATCTTTCTCCCCACTGCAGACCAAGGCACCAAGCTCATTCAAAAAGGGCTGGAAATGTATGTTCTAATTCTTTTGATTTCATACACCTGCCCTTTATTCTGATTTTGATTTGTGTATTTTGACACTCGGGACAAGGAGAGGTATGTCCCAAGGAAAATGACAGGATATTAAGCCTTTACCTTAAAGTAACTGTTCAAAACAACCTCAACATAAAAGTTCAATAGGAGTTTCTGGCCCACATTCTAAATCAGTTAAGTACAAAGCACGTTAGGAGTGGCAATGCTTCATTTCAAGTGCCAACGTGAAATCGTGGCCACATTTAGACTCAGGGAGAAAGCTTAGCTATGCCCTGCCCTGTACACGAGAAAGGAAAGGGGAGACACCATCCCAGATTCGTTATTCCAACGCTAGGAGAATTTGCAGGTAGAATTGCCAGACAGTTACAGACCGGAAAAAGAATCATCTCTACTTTCTCCCTGGCATGTCTAAGTATTATTGAGCAGAAGATCCTGACAGGGAAGGAAAGAGAGGTGAACACTGCCAACTGTCACCTTGTTATTCTGGTGCCTCCTCTTTATGACTATTCATGAATATCCAAATCTTATACTTCAGCAAGCTGTGCTCTATGACTTCATTCTTCTTCAAGAGCATTACAATTTTCCTAAGTAAGCCAGAATTTATCATTAAGTATGGTCCATTGGAATGATGTAATCACTCTCTTCCCTTCGTATTAAGTATTATCCATAGGAATGATATAGTCAATCCCTTATGTCACTTTTATTTGAAGCAAAAGATGCACCTGAAAACTTGGAAATAGCTTAAAAGATGAGAACTTTGCCCCATTATTCCTACATGTATTTACAAGCCAATATCAATCCCCAACTGAAAAGGTCCTAAAATGTGTCACTTCACATGTAAGTACAATTAAGGAGAGATTTTTTAAAAATACACATTCAATAGCCAAAATAATTATTTATTAATAATTTAAGGTTTTACATTCTTATAATAAATTTCAGCTCAGAACTTTATACCATGAACATAATGGAGCCACTTGTCTTCCTCCTTCACAATCATATGCATGTCGCCTATTGAATGGGTACCCATGCTCACACACACGCTTCCAGTTTCGCACAAATTGTTTTTAAAAAGGAAAGAGACCAACCCAAAGTATTGCATTTGAGGTGACACTCCCTGAAGAATTTTGTACAGAGGTAATATACTGTTTAGCACAGCTGAAGTTTAAAAAAAAAAAGTGAGCCCATGATTTTGGTGTCTTTCCAAGATATCCCCTTTGAGACAATACAAGCCAAAATATTTACAAAAGTAAGGCAGAGTCAAACTACATTACGAGAAAAAACAAGGTCACAAGGAAGGTATATGAAAGAGACTGAAGACTGCACCATAACAAGGTCTCTGTGATCATAAGTGTCCATGAAAACGTCATTCAGAATTGGTAAAGTCGAGCATGCTGCAAATATATCCTTTGGATTAGAAAAGAGCAAAAAGTTTCAGTTGTTTTGTTTTAAGAAGTGGCATACTGCTTTCTCCCTTTGGATGATTTCTTTTAAACCCATCAAAGGAAAAACAAACACAGTTCAAACAAACACTGTCAAATGATTTAAGATCAAATATTTACAATAATCAAATGGAGTATCAGATTCATTTGATTGATTATTTATTTATTTATTTTCTTTTTTTTTTTTGCAAACTGATACTACAAATAGAGCTGAAACCTCTCTTTGGCTCCTCTATATGCAAAATTGAGTCAGTCTTCACTGAAGACAATATAGAGTCAGTTCCAGATGCAAAAGGAAACAGTCATACAAGGCCCTAGAGAACAAATGCTCCTACCCTACCATTTGGTCCTACCCTATATACCTGGAAGTTCTCGAATCCCAGTCCCTGCAGGGGTAGGCTGTACACATGGGTGTGGAGCAAACCTACTGCCTGTATCTATACAGCAGGTCCTGTTCTTCCAACGAGAATGGAGCAAATCTCTCCCTTTGGAATAACCAATTCCACACGTGGTAACCTTGTCTAATACAGACAGCTGGTGTCATGTTGACACCTGGGCCACATACAAAGAAAGCAGCCCAGCTGATGCTGCTAACAGAAACTGCTGAAGAATGGACACATCCCAGTGTGGGGCCTTTCACGTGGATTGCAGGGAGTCCACCTGGTAGACATTCTGGTTGGAGGGCGTGGTGAAATAGAGCTGCTGTGCTGGGACCCGGTTGTCACAGGGGCTGCTGAGTCCCAGCGTCCTCTCGAAGTCCAGCAGCTGGCCCATGAAGTTGAAGTTGGGGGAGATGTTGGATTTCTTCATCTTCACAATGTCATAAGCATCGTTCATTGACAGATTGAGCTTCTGCATGAGATAAGCCACAGTCACAGTGACTGAGCGGCTGATGCCAGCCAAGCAATGCACCAAGACACCACAGTTTTTGCCCCGGGCTTCATCTGTAAACACACAAAAAGAAAGGCAAAATGTCAGTAGACTGAAAACCACCCTTTGTGAACGACCAGTCTAAAAACTGAATAATAATGATAATAATAAAAAAGATAAAAAATAATTGTGTGCAGCAGTTGAGCCCTGCAGGCAGCAGAAAATGTATCACTGCGATAAAACATGTACACTGGGCACAATTACATATTTCAGATATTTTCTGAAAAGGGAGCTTTTGTATTAAGTTCCTGCCAACAAAAAACTCCTTAATGTGTGCATTCTTTGCCCCAGCATGTGAATACCAGAAACCCTGCAATATGGTCGTGAATGCCTTTTATACAGACAAGCAGACTGCAAGGGTCTATTAAATTATTCTCCAACTGTTGTGCAGCTAACAATGGAGATATTCAGGCATTTTAAAAGAGAGAGGGAAGTCACAGGGGACAGCCCATTAGGAGGAACAGGATGTCGACATGGCCTGAAAATGAGTTCCTTTGTAATAGGAAATGCATTACAATGCCTGGAGATTCGCTTCTCCAGGCTTTCAGCCCACAGTCCTTCCTGCTGGGCTCAGGTTACCCTCACTGTCTCACTGTGAACCGGTATCACAGTAACATTCAGCTGGATTACAGCATCTAGCATTCACAGGGCTTTCCAACGCCTAACTTGGTGTTCTCTAACAACTCCCAGGTCTTTTAAAATTACAAAGTCATGCTAGAATTCCTGTCTACCTTGAGTACTTTTATCTGGCCCTCCTCTAGTCCAAAGATTGTGGGAAAATTCTGTTGTCTACTTACGAATGACCCCCCTTTCAAATGACTGAATTCAGAGTCAAGCAGCAGATAGCATTTCAAATACACCTGTGGTCTGCAGCCTTGTCAAAAGGCACTTTTTCTTAGCAAGAAGATAAACCAGAATTAAGAACGCCCTTGGAACATCAGAGATCGCCAGTCCCACAAACTAGCAAGCAGCAAGAAAGATGGACAGCTTGAACTCTAGGAAGAGTTAGGAGTTTTGCATTAAAAAGGCTGAGCGAGGACTGTTAATTAGTCTCACCTATGAAAGAAATGGCCTCAGGGAAAAACTGGGACAGGTTTTGGCTCCAGTGATCCGAGATGGGGATCTGCTTGTATTTGAACTCTCCCGCGTTCTCAAAGAGATTCGGCAAATTGGGGGTGACGTTCAAGATGTACTTGATGCCGAACTCCTCCAACACGTCCAGGTTGGTGGAGTCCTTGGCACAACCCAAATAGAGGAAGGGCAAGATCTCCACGGGGAAAGAAGGCTGGCTGTTGGACAGCGGGCTGCCATCCGAGTCCGTTGCACTACTGGGGTCTCGGTCAAGGTCAGACTCAATGTCCGAGGAGGAGTCGGAGCTGATCCGCAGGCCCCCGAGCCCCAGCACTGGCAACGGTGGCGAGCTGCTGCTACACGAGCCGTCTAGATTGGTCTCGCAGTGCAGAGCGAACTCGGCTTGGAACTTACTGAAACCACCTGCCAGGACAAGAAAAGCAATCATGTAACCCGAGATGCCGTAGTAGTTTTCACAGCTTTGAGAGCCGCAGCCTCACGCAGAAACACACCACAGAACCCTTCCAGCCACCCTGCACACAGAGCCAAATACAAGAGAAAGACACTTAAGTGTGCACCCTTGGGAACAGAACGAACGGGCCCGCCTCCCCTGGGAACCTTTATTCTTTTGAATCCGGAAATGCACAAAATGGCAACTTTTCCGAATATCTTGAAGGGGTAGAAGGTGTCAATCTGCACCCCAATGACCTCTGCCGTCCTGCAAAATCTGAACTCAAAATCGAACGACAGAAAGCAGGGAATGGTGGGGAATATCCCGGGTAGGAAGGAGAGCTAGTTAGAAAGAACCGGCCCGTGCCTGCGGCCGGAAGCCGGTCGATTCCGCGCGGGCCCGGCTCGCGGGTGCGGGACTCTAGAGAGGTTCGCAGCCGGGAGCCGGCAGACGGCCCCTGGCGCAGCAGCGCGGCTCAGAAGCGCCAGCCGAGCGCTGCAGGGGCGCTTCCAGTCCGCGCGTCCCGCCTGCAGCTCGTAGCCCGGTGTCCCCCGCCCTGCCCCCGCGCGGAGCTCCCCCGGCTCGTACCTTCCAGGTAGAACGCCCGGCAGCCCTCGTCCTTGAGCTTCTTGAGCAGCAGCCCGAGCACCGACTCGCCGCCCGTGTTCTCGTTCCAGTCGCTGCTACTCTCGTCGTAGAGCACCACGGTATCGGTGCCGCAGCGCCGGGTGAAGCGGTCCCGGTCCTCGCCGCGCGTGAAGAGCGCGCGTACCGGCAGGTTGCCCTTCTGCAGGCGCCGCAGCATGATCCCCGGGATGGCCACGTTGATGGCTGACTCGATGTGCGACGACTCGTACAGCTCCTGGGGCCGGCAGTCCATCAGCAGCAGCCGCTCGTTGCCCAGCTCCAGCTGTTCGTTGAGCCACGCCACGGTCTTGCTGATCGCCATTTCCGACGCGAAGGGCACGGGTCTGAGCGTATCTATCATGGGGGTCGAGCTGCCGGAGAGGGCGGGGTACCTACCAGACGCCCCTCGGGGCAGGCATAGGCCGAGCGCGCCGCGCGAAGCCGCCGCTTTCAGAGCGGGGTTGAATTCCACCTCGCCCTTCCCAAACCCGGTTAGCGGTTGGGGCAGGCGAGACAGAAGTGAAGCCGGCGGTTCCCTCTGCACCCAGCTGCAACCGCTCGCTCTTGGTGTCAATGAATCTCTCTGAATGAAGCTGCCCGGAGAGTTTTGTTTCTCCCCGGTGAATGAAATCCAATTAATTCGGACTCCGTGCTACTTAGAGGGGAGAAGAAAAAAACCCCAGCGGCTCCTAATCCCTCCCTCCAAGACTGCACCTCAAATCCACCCGGGCGTCTTTCTTCTAAGACTATTCAAGCCTCGATTTGCTCACTCTCCCTTAGACTCAGGGTTCGCACACCCCCTGAGCGAGGCAGCTCCTCAATGGATACAAACAGCGAGCGTCTCAATGGATACATTCTCCAGGCCAGCCAATGAGCGCGCTGCGGAAGGGGCTGTTGCCGTGGGGACGGGCCGGCTGGAACAGGTTGTGTTGATGAATTGTTAATGAGTTTGTCATTCACAAAAACGGAAAGGAATTTCCGCTCCGGATAAGCCCCAGTGCAAACAAGCTGCAACAGCGGGCTCGGCGGGAGGAAGGAGAAAGAAGAGGAGGCGGTGGTGGAGGAGGAGCAGGGCACACAAACCAGGGCACTTCAGTTGTCTCATGTTTCCTTCTGTTGAGAGTTCACACTTCGCTTCGGAACTTTTGCGCACAAATGGTGCAATTAGCAGGCACAAAAGCCCTTGTTCGCGACGCCTGGGCGCGCAAGCTAGCTTTAGGGAAACTTGTGCTGACTTTTTCCCTTTTATTCCCTTTAAACTCATTTGGACTGGAGTTCACGTTAACCCCCCGCCACCCCCCCTTAGGCAGTGTGTGGCATTTGTTTGCCAGCTTAAAAAGCCCAGCTCTGTTTACTCTGATGTTCTTTTAGCCGAGGCTGTGTTGGGGCTGGTGAACTGCCCGGGCTTTAGTGACCGATGAGGTGTTAAATGCTAATCCAACATCTTTTGAACAAACCAGGATTTTGTTGAAACATTTTTAAGCAAGCAAACAAACAAATGCTTGGTTGTCCAGAGAATAGAAAGCAAGCTTTTTCTTTAAAAAGAGCGTTTTAATTAATTAATTAATTTTTTTAAACAGTGGAGACTGCAGGAACAAACTCGTTGGGCAGTCCGATGCTTTTATTCCTCTCCGGGGGCGTGGGGCGTTATGAACCATTGTTATGGGGATCCAAATCCCCCGCCCCCGCCCACTGCGCCCTGGGGGTGGGGGGGTGGGGGGCGGGTAGCGCTCGTTAATCATTTCTGAGCAGCTAGCTCAGCTTCCGACACAGGAGCCCGCCTGGAAGGGCTGCCTGGGCGAGGTGCACCAAGGGCACGCGGAGCCGGGCCGTCTGTCCCCCCCATCCGCAAAGCCTGGGGAAGTCCTCCCGCAAGGCCTGCAGGCTGCGGGGGCTCTGGAGGGCTCGGCGATTGGTTACTGTAGACCGAGGCATGTCAAAAGGGAGCCTCTCTCCCGCCCCCCGACTTCCCGCACAGGGTCACCCCCTTCCCTGCCCGGGCACCCCCTCCCCTGCGAGTCGCCGGGCACTCGTGGAGCACCGCCCGCTCCTCGCTAGCACCCGCCGCCTCCGCCTCCTCGTTCAGCGGGCGCGGGGCGTCCGGCGACACCGAGGATCGGTGCAGGGCCGATGCGGGACTTCGGGCTCCGGAGAGGCCTGGGGTGGGTGTGGGGCGAGGAGAAGTGCCTGCTGGGAGCCCCTGCTCCCGAGGAGAGCTGGGAGTCCTGGGGAAAGTGTCTGCCGCGCTGCAGAGCCAGCAGGTAATTGGGGAGGTGCTCGCCAGGCCAGCGAGCTGCGCTCGGCCGGGGTACCGCGGGGCGGAGCGGGGCGGGCGGCGGGGTCCGGATAGAGGCGTGGGGGGCGGGGGCCGCGGCGGCGGCGGGTAGACGCATTCCAGGCGCGCAGAACTCTGTTGTTATATAGAAGTACCGGGGCTGCAGCTCCCGAGCGGAAAGCCACCTGTGTGCGGCTGGCGCGGCGCGCAGGGGAGGTGGAGGATGGGGGCCTGCGGCCGGAAGGCGCGGGCCCTAATCCGGCTGCCCCTCCCTAACCCACGGCGGAAAAGAGGGCGCGCATTGTCCCGCCGCCGCCGCCGCCGCCGCCGCCGTGGAGGCGGAAGCGGAGGCAGCGGCTCGGCGGGGAGCGGCTTTTCCGAGCGCCCTCGCGGCGCTCTGCGTCCACCGCTGATATCGCCGAGGGCACCTGAGGTCGCGGGGTCTCCCCAAGCCAGACGCCCCACACCCACGGGCCGGCCTGCTGACGCCCCCGCTCCAATTTGCATTTTTAGTCAGCCGCCTCTTCTCTGGTTTGGGGAATGTAGGCTAAAAAAAGGCGGCTGCGAGGCCCAGGTTGCCAATTTTGGAGCTTTGCTACAGTCAGGCCGCCCCTGGAAGAGCGTGTTCGGTGAAGGTGGGAGTTGCAGCGCTCCTATCCCCGCGCCTTTTTTGGGCATCCCTTGGAACAGAGCTCCCATATTTCACTGGATATCATCCAGTTCCAGCTGGAGGAGGCCTGCGCTGGAGTTGACGCCTCCGATCCGCCTCCACCTGTTACAGATGTCCCTACCCCGAGACCTTTCTGTTACTGGGAGCTGGAGGCGAGGCGAGGAGAAGCAGGATGCCTTGCAGCGGAACTGAGAAGTGCATAATCTTTCAGCCCAAGACCTCCAACAGAAAATGCAAGAAGGGAAATTGTTTTCCACTTAGCTATTTTAGAAGTGCTGTTACCTGAGCCTGGGCATCAGTTTGGAAAGATGGTTGCAACACTTCTCAAACCTGAAACATTCAGCTTTACCCATGCTTCTGAACCCTCAGTCCTTCTCAGGACACTGTATAAAATGGCATTCAGACCGCTCGGTCCTAAAACGTGCGGTATAAAGAAAGGGCCTCTGGAGTGGGGCGGCCCGGGTTTGAATTGTGCCCTCACCCCTTCCTAAATGTGCGACCTTGATTACATCATCTAACTCTTTTAAGCCGTAGTCTTCCACGCTGGCATACGGAAAATGACAGAATCGCTGTGATGACTGAATGGGTAAAGTGAGATGCCCTAAGACGTTGTTGGTGTGTCATTAACTGTTGATATTATTTTTATCTTTCTGAATTCTGAACCTGCAGAATGGCCCCCGTCCTTTCAATCCCAAAGACGCCCTTTGAGGCCTAACAGCCCGCCTGAAATTCCCTAGTCTAAGGAGAAATCCTCTGAAGAACTGCCCTAACCAGTTTAATCCATGCCAATTCAGCTGTCAAGCAAAGCAGGTGCTGTTACAGACCACGATCAAAATCCTTTAACACAGTTAAATACCAAAAATACCCAGCTACCTTTCTAACTTCTCCCTACTGGTCCCCTCTTAAACACTCTGTACACTAAGCTGATATAATAGAAGTAATATGTAGTGGGTATTTACTACCTGGTGGGCATGGTCTTGATTTCTGTGTTTACATGCATATTTCCGTCAGTCTTCAGAAAACCCATGCAAATTATCCTCATTTACAGAGATTAAGGAATTTGCCTGGGTCACACAGGAGCAAATGGTGGGGTCAGGATTTGAAGCCTGACTCTTCACAGAGCCTCAAGGACTACCACATACCCATATTACAGGGTGTCGTGGAGACCTCGCCCACCACGCTTTGCTGTTGCTGCTGAAATTTGAAGGATTCAACGTCTGCGCTTTGAATTTTGACCACCAGGCATTTCCGGGCTTCACATATTATGTTGCTCATTCCCCACAGATGTCAAGGATCAAAAGTTAGGCTCATTTCCTTCCTGCTCCTTTTACATCTGGCGGTTTTCTTTGACTGCACCTTTTCATTAGTCAACCATTCAATAAATGCCCATACAGTTTTCTTTGTTAGAGTTTGTCTTAGATGCTAATCCTCGCAACTACCATTACTGATGTGTCTCAGTGTAGCACATGGGCCTGAGTTCAAATCTTAGCTCTGTCTCTAACTAATATTTTGATAGGGGAAAGTCACTTAACCTCTCTGGGCCTCCATTCATTCACTCATTCACTCACCCATTTACTCTAGGTACCAGGAAAGCAGCAGTGAATAAAACAGACAAGAACCCTGCCCTCCTGGAGCTTACATTCTAGTAACAACAGGCAATGAACAAAATAAATAATTATACAGTATATTAGAAAGGAAACGTGCTATGGAGAAAAGTAAAGCAAGGAAAGGAATTCAGCAGTATGTAAAATGGGGAATAGTTACACCTGCCTCAAAGGACTGCGAGGATAGAGACAGCCAAGATGACACACAAAGGGCACAAAGTAGGTATTCAACGGTTTTTAAATTCATTGCTTCATTTCTGCGTAAAACTGACTTGCTGTTGCTGGTGATCCTGCTTTGAATCTCGTCATCCTGGCCCTGTTGCCGGGGCTCCCAGGAAAAGCTTTCTCAGGAGAGCTCTAGTGACTATAAGAGCCACAGGCTTCCTTACTTCCAGAGGCCTCAGTTGCCTGCCTAGGGTATCAGTCACATGTAGAGAACTGTGTTTAAAGGTTGGAGAGTACAGCAGATCATCTCTGATCCATTTCCGTAAGTGCACAGAAACAATTTCATCGATCGTACTGTCTCTCTGTGTGATGGTGTGTGCATGCAATGAGCACTCGTGCTTGAATTCTTCCTGGTGTTTCCCCCTGGAAAGTTCCTTAAAAGAAAATCTTTCAGTTATAAATGTTTGCTTGGTTATTGGAGAAGCATTCCAACTTTGCAGGAATTTTCCTGCGTTTGAGAACACTTGCGATTGATGAGACCTAAAAGGGTTAGTATGACCTTTAATCTTGGAGTAATCTCTATGAATATAATGACATTTATTAACACATCATGTGAAAATAGTTAAACAGATTTTCACCTAATAGGGAGAGCATGTTTTGGAAGATCTGACTTAAAAATGGAGTCTTTTTTAAAATTTATTATTTTATTTTTGGCTGTGTTGGGTCTTCCTTGCTGCACGCGGGCTTTCTCTAGTTGCAGCGAGCGGGGGCTACTCTTCGTTGCGGTGCATGGGCTTCTCATGGTGGTGGTTTCTCTTGTTGCGGAGCATGGTCTCTAGGTGCACAGGCTTCAGTAGTTGCGGTGCATGGGCTCAGTAGTTGTGGCTCGCCGGCTCGAGAGTGCAGGCTCAGTAGTTGTGGTGCATGTGTTTAGTTGCTCCATGGCATGTGGCATGTACCAGGGATCGAACCCATGTCCCCTGCAATGACAGGCGGATTCTTAACCACTATGCCACCAGGGAGGTCCCTAAAATAGACTCTGTGGCATATCCAGGATTCAGGATTTTTAGAGGTCCCGGGGAGGCCCTCAAAGTGACAGTCAGTGGAGTGAAGTCAGACAGAGAAAGACAAATATCATATGATATCACTTATATGTGGAATCTAAAAAAAAGCATACAAATGAACTTATTTACAAAACAGAAGTAGAGTAACAGATGTAGAAAACAAACTTACGGTTACCAGGGGGTAAGTGCGGGAAGGATAAATTGGGATTGACACACACACACTTCTATATATAAAACAGCTAACTAATAAGGACCTACTGTATAGCGCAGGGAACTCTACTCAATACTCTGTAATGACGTATTTGGGAAATGAATCTTAAAAAAGAGTGGATATATGTGTATGTATAACTGATTCACTTTGCTGTACACCTGAACCTAACACAACATTGTAAATCAACTATACTACAAAAAAAATTTTTTTTTTTAAAAAGTGACAGTCGGTGGCTTTCAGGACAGCTAAACCTCAGAACAGAATTTAACTGCATTTGAGAAATATGTTTGAAATAGTCTGACTTTAAATAAAGGGCATATGGGGTTCACAAAACTCATACTCTGCTTTCCTGACAGGTGCCTTGAAAAGACAGCAACTTATGTCAGACCGGTAGGAACCGTGGAACCCAAGAGGCCCAAAGGACTGACAATAGGAAACCCAGGTAATATACAATGATGGGCTGTGCATGGAAAAAGCAAAGGGAGCTTCAAATGTGAGCCCCAAATTAAAATACCATGACTGCAGATCCTGGTTTGCCATCAAACTGCTTCCGGTGTTGCAGCTTCATGCAGCTTGCCCCAGGGTCAGCTGTGGGGAGCTTATTGAAGGCGGGTAACAATGTCCCCAAAAAATGCAGCTGTGGAGGGAAAGGCAGGTAAGCTTAGATGGAGACTAACAGGCAGCTAGACAGCAGCAGTTCCAGAGTCACATCCACAGTCACATGGAGGGAGTGGTCGGAGCTTTCCTGTAAAAGAGATGGCACTTTCACACCTTGCCGGAATTATACAGCCTGAAGAAAAATATGAACTACTGTGAAATTCAGACCTTGACCCCAATCAAAGCTTTTTAAAAATTAGGTCTTCATCAGCTTTCTTGGGTTTCTGTTTCCCCTCACCTGATGGAATACCTATTAGTGTACATTCAGGATCCCATAGAGACTCTATCAAGAATATTCTTTGGAAGTTAGTCTCTAGTAAGGAAATTCACTTACAGCTAGCAGTGTTGATTTCTTCTTTCAGATGCTTTTGTCCTTTTCCTTCCCATGGGAAAACATTCCTTCATTCTTCCCTCTTCTCTTTTATTTTCACAAAGTAGGAAAGTAAAAGCACATGTAAATGTATGTGTAAGAAATCATCAGGAGGTTGGCATCTCTGCATTTGCAGTATAGCCAAGTTCACTTACTGTTAGATTTTCTGGTTTGTTTTTTGTTTTTTGTTTTGGAAAAGGAACGACAGCACCTTGCTTCCCATTGTACTATTTCCAAAGCCCCAGTGAGGATCCTTGGTGGGAAATTAGGCTTACATTTCCTTCAGGGGAGGTGAGGGACTCTATGTATTCATCTTTCAGGAACCTTCCCTGGTCGTGTCATGGGGCCTCATGTGTGCAGCATCCTGGGCATTGGCCATGCTGCATCTACATGCGGTATATTTGTCCTGTGCCTCCTTGTATGGGCCATGTTTCCTCGGGTGACATTGCTCCTCATCTTGTGTTCCTGTATTTACGCAGGTGTAAGCAGCACAAGTAGCTGTTGTGTAAGAGAACTCATTATTTTTCTAAGTAGGTACTATTTCCTGCCAGCCTATTTTTGCCTAAGTAGTCAGGAGAAATGACTGTGTGTCCACAATGCAAAGAATGCTTTCGCTCAGTTTATCAAACTTAAGAACTCACAGATTCCCTAGGAATATATTTGTGGAACCCCAGGAGCTTCCAAACCCCAGTCTAAGCAGTACTGCTTTAGGGCACTTGGTGGGTTAATTACAAAAGCTATATTTGGATATACCATGAAAATAACAACAGAAAGCTACAATTTATTCAACACCAAGCTTTGCACATGTTCAGTCTAATTACAGTGATAATTCTGCATAGCAGGTATACTATTACCACAATTTTATAGTGGGGAGGGCTGGACTCAGGTAATTACACTGGAATCTAAATATCTCAGTCCCTTCAAAACCTCTTTAGTACCCCCTGCTCCCTACCTGATAAGAGTGACTTCATGCAACCTATTATAAAATAGCAGCATCTACATTATTTGTTCAGTTTTATCTTGCTGGTCAAGACTGGGAGTTCTAGAGTCAGACCAACCTGGATTCTAAACCTTTCTAGAGTGTGACTCTGAAGGAAATCACATAATCGCCATATACCTCAGTTTCCTTATCTGTAAAGTGAGGATAGTATATCACAGGACTATTGTGATAAATGAGTTACATTTGTAAAGGGGTATGAACAATCCTGAAACAATACTAATTCATTGGCAGTTACCTGCTTTTATTATTAACACACACCCCCGCGCACACACACACACACACACACACACACACACACACACAGATCTTAATAAATGTTTACTGACCTTGCTGAAAAGGGATTATATAATGAAAAACACTACAGTGCCAGTTTTGTTCTTAGGAATAGAAAAAAAATCAGTGCAAGATTCTGAAAGAAAAATGCTAAAGAACAGAGTCAATTGCTTTACCACCCCTCTTTAGTTGCTGGTGTAAGCAGCCCAGATCTCAGTGTGCTGAGAGATCTGGATAAATTGGGAACCTTGGGGACATTGCTTGTCTTGGAGGGACTTCCCAGTAGTCTAGGACTGACTTGCTGAAGCAGCAGGCACTTTCCCCCTCCATCTCTGCTGGCTCACAGCCCTTTCTTGCACTGTGCAATAGCTTGCACGGTGTGCAGGAGGTGAATTGGAAGTCTACTGGCCCAAGCGATGTAACCATCCTCAGTGATCTGGGTTTGTTGTCGCTGATGGGAGCACCCATTGATATACTCAAGCTTTTAAGGCCTCCTGCAGCTAAGAAATCTCCTCTGGGAAGTTCCTTCCTTCCTCTGACGTCTTGCCTAGCAAGAGCTTTTCAGGTGGAGGGAGAAGGAGCTGAGTCAGAGCTGGGTATGAGAGCCAGTCTCCCATGATTGGCAGGAATCTTCCATTCTTGGGTGAAGAGTGCTCTGCTAAAGGCCACATGGTAGAAGCATACCTAGCCTTAAGTAAACGGGCCACCTGCTCAGCACAGTTTCTATAGTAATTTTTTTGCACATGCATGATTCCAAGGTTATTTTTATTAGATGTATGACAAATGTCAGGTTTTTCTGGAGCCATCAGAAGTTTTAGATTCTTTACCAAAAGTCTAAACCCTTGCCAGGTCATGCCCCGCCCCCTCCCCCAATCCATCCCTCTCGCCTAACCAGTTTCCCAGGGAAAAAGCCTTTATAATGGGGATTTCTCTGCCCTTTTGTTATAGTGTCTCTATGGTAATTTACTTTAAGTAATTCAGTATAGCTACTGTAGTACTCTAATGCTTTAAAGATGGAGAATTAGCGGTGACATTCTCTAATATGAACCAATACCTTAGACTCAGTGACCTGTGAGGTTTTTTTTTTTTAATTTGCATAAAAGATGTTAAAAAGTTATATCTGTTGCTGAAATTGGTGGCGCTTGCGATGTGTCTTGTTAGGGGAGGTGTGACAGGACCCGTGGATCTTGTATGACCAAGATATAAGAGGGCAGCCAGACCACCTGCATAGGTAACCATACAGCCTCCAGCACTGGAGCCTGTGACCCTCCACTTCACCTAGGACCCTGCCCCCTGCCCTGTGAGACTACACCCCCTGCTGGGTTTTATTTTGGAATGTTGCTGCCTTTCCTTCAGCATGGGCCTCTCATGCAAGGTGCTGTTCATCAAAATACTGAGGTGGAGAGGACTCAGTTTGGATGACTGTACGTACTTGCTGAAACATTTGTGTGTGTGTGTGTCTAGTTAAATTTGGTATGAGATTTACTTTTATAGTGAGAGTGAGGTGGGGTGCAGTGAAGAGTGTGACCTAAATCTGGGGTCTCTAACCACTAGAAGCCTCTGATTTTTATCCAAAGAATCTGACATTTATCCAGCATCCACCTTGGCTCAGAAGCAAAGCATTTGAAAAATATAGATGCTCAAATCCCAGCTCCAGTAAGTCTGATTTAAATGATATCTGGGTCCGAGGCATCGATATGTTTCAAAAGTTCCCCAGGGAATTCCAGTACGCAACCTGGGCTGAGAACCTCTGCCTTAGAAGGATTCACAACACTCATTCCACTTGCCTAGGGAGAGGTTTCCAGCCAGACAAGGGGGTCTCAAAATAAATGTTTAGAAACAGCTGGAGGTACTTGCCTGTGGTCCACACTCCGGACTCCCACTCAGGGACCCTGATTGAGGTCTAGAGAGGGACCCAGGCAATTGCCTTTTAGTCCAGCAGCCAATAGTGGCTCTTACAGATGGACCACACTTTGAGAAGCTCCTAATAGCCTGGACAGCCAGGTTCCTCACCCACCAGCTCTGGTCCACAAGTATAGAAATTTTCTTGACGGTTACCTGGAAAGATGAATCAAATAGTACACTTTATCCACAAATATCAGAACTTCATAACAGAAAAATGCAACCTCAGACATAACTAATCTGCTTGTCCTTGTCAACTCAACTCTTGAACTGGCACGAGCTCTGATTTCTTTCCAGGAGGGCTGAAACGGTACCCAGAGCTGCCTGTGGTTTTGCCTAAAAAGAGGGTTTCTCTTGACAACAGCATCTAGTCTTGCGTTGAACACTGTTGTGTGTCTAGATCTGAAGTGATTGCTGGAGCATATGGAAATCAGTAAGAGTCAGACCCTGCTGTCACAAAAAATAAGTCTGATTGGGGAGGTTAGACACATGCCCATGTTCCTAGAATGTAAGAAACTAAATATAGTAATTGCAATAGAAAAAATGTACAACGGGAACAGGAGGACGAAATGGGTCCATTGACCCTGGGTGTTGGTAAGTGTCCCAGAGAAGACAATATTCGAGGCAGATCCCTGTGGATAAGCAGATTCCCCCCTCTCCATGGTCCCAGAAGGATAGAAGAAGAAAGGCACTCTGGGTAAGAGAGCCAGATGGCATGAGCGAAGGTTTGGAGGCATGGACGGACGTGCGTGAGAACTAGAGAGCAGTTGAGCAGTTATAAATGGCACAGAGTGGCAAAGAAAGAGGAAAGGTAGTTTAAAGCCAGATGGACCTGGGCTTTGGATGTCCTGCTAAGGAGTTTGGAATTTTTCTTTAGGCAGTGAGAAGTCATCACAGATATTTATGCAGGGGTGTGGCATGATTTCAGAATATGGTTCTGGTAACAAAGCGGGTGAGTAGACTGGAGGGGAGAGAGAAACTGGGGGCAGGAAAACCAGTTAGGAAGCAATTGCAGTTGTTCAAGAAAATGATGCTCTCCACCATAATAGTCCTATTCCTAAAATAATGTACTAATCATCCTGCTTCATTTTATTCCTCTTATTTCTGGGGTAGAAAAATCACTTAGCCTTTCTGTGACTCAGAATCCCTCCCTATTAATAGAAGATGACAAAATCCTTATCTTACCTCATACAGGGAGATGCTGAGAGATGCTTGTAAGCCAGGAAAGAGGGGGAAATGTTATTCTAAATGCCATTGGTATCATTTCTCTCCAGAAGACAAACTGCCTTTTGCCTCTAACTTTTTATTCTGAAAATTTCAGACCTGCAGATAAGTTGAAAGTTGAGTAAAAGCATCAGGAATAGTTAAGTTTCTGCAGAAGCGCCAAGTGCTCACTACCCAGGAAGTGGCATTTCTAATACAATCACCCGCGGCCTTTAGGATGAAAATGCCATTGCAACATGTGTGGTCAAAAACACTGTTCCGTAAAGTGAAATATTGTAAAAAAAAAAAAAAGCTTGTCTCCCCATTGTTTTTCTTTTCATTAGAAACAAAAGTGTAAGGGATGTTCCTCCTGTTACTCCTGTTGCTGAAATGGGGGTGGGGGGTGTCCCCTGTCTGTAGAGGAGCTAAACACGGTCATTTAAGTGAAGAGTTGGGCATAATGCTTTCAAGTGTTCTTGTTTTTGGGGTCCTAGACTCTGGCCTGCTAGCAAGGGACACCTGGCTGTGCCTTTTCCACCTGCTGCCGGGGCCTCTCTGACAACTAGATCGCCATTTCACCACCCAGAACCATAGCAGGATTCTCTCCTCTTTTTGGAAGGGTATCACCGGTATCTGTCACAGAATGCAGTACAGACTGAAAATGCTTTCCATTTTGTCAAAATGACTGTCTTCTACCTTTTAAAAAATCCATGCTCAATATGTCTGCTGAGTTGGGGCAAGATCTTCTGAGGAATAAAAAGATAAATCACATGGGGACACTCGCCTCAAGAAGCTAACAGGTGGGACCGTGACCTAAGAGAGAATGTTGCCGAAGTAGCATTCAGTGTGCAGGTAGAACAGTATCAAAGTTCAAGATCCAAAAGGATGGTGGTGTTAGGTGATGGATGGAGTCCTGCCAACCCAGGTGGGACGATTTAGACTTACAATGAGGAACTCCACGGTTCTTTGTTTTATATATGAAAACTAAATGATTATAGAGTGATATAATAAGGGTACATGTCAGGAACACATAAGAAGATAATATACAGTACTTTCTAAGGAGTTACATAAGGAATAAGTGATTAGTTCTCTCAAATGGAAATATTTGCTCTGGTACAGTAAATTATTCTGATTCATTTGTTCTCTCTTAACATGCATTTCTTGGAAAACTTACTGACGAAATTCATCACAAAGTAATTAGGAGATTACAAATTACAGAAGAATAACCCTTTTTAATCCTTACACAAATTAGTTCTTATTTTAAGGGCAGTTTAAATATCTCAACATCCCAGTCTGCATTTGCATTTACTTGCCCATTACATGTTAGATTCTTTTACTTCAAAGAGCTCAAGGAAAACAGCTAAAAACATGGCTGTGCTGACAACAAAGAATCCGTTACAAAGGGAATTAATAAAGATTTATCCATTTACTAATAAAGTAATGTGACCATTTGATAATTCTAATTTCTGATTAGATCTTTAAAGGTGACTTATTCACTTCTTTTCAAAAAAAATGTGCAAGACACAGACTGGGAGAAAATATTTGCAAAAGACCCATCAGATAAAAACTGTTACCCAACATATGAAAAAAAAAAACTCTTAAAACTCAACAGTAAGAAAACGAACAATCTGATTTTTAAAAGGGCCAAAGACCTTAATGGACACTTCACCAAAGATATACAGATGGCAAGTAATCAGGGAAATCAAATTAAAACAATAATGAGATACCACTGCACACCTATCAGAATGGCCAAAATCTGAAACACTGACAACACCAGAGGCTGGCAAGGTTGTGGAGCAACAAGAGCTCTTATTCTTTGCTTGTGGGAATGCAAAATGGTACAGCCACTTTGGAAGACAGTTTGGCAACTTCTTACAAAATGAAACATACTCTTATCATAGGATCCAGCAATCATACTCCTTGGTATTTACCCAAAGGAGTTGAAAGCATGTCCACAAAAAAAACCTGCACGCAGATGTTTATAGCAGCTTTATTCATAACTGCCAAAACTTGGAAGCAACAAGATGTCCTTCAGAAGGTGAATGGGATAAATAAACTGTGGTGCATCCAGACAGTGGAGTATTATTCAGCACTAAAAAGAAATGAGTTATCAAACCATGAAAAGACATGGAAGGAGCTGAAAAGCATATTGCTAAGTGAAAGAAGCAAATCTGAAAAGGCTACACACTGTATGATTCCAACTATATGACACTCTTGGAAAGACAAAACTATAGAGACAGGAAAAAGATCAGTGACTGCTGAGAGTTGGAGGGAGAGAGGGATGAATTGGTGGAGTACAGAGGATATTTAGGGTGGTGAAACTATCTGTACAATATTATAATGGTGGATACGTGTCAGTATATATTTGTTAAAATTCATAGTATGTCCCACACCAAGAGTGAGCCCTTAGGTAAATTGTGGACTTTGGGTGATAATGATGTCTCAGTGTAGGTTCCTCACTTATAACAAATGTTCCACTCTGCTGGGGGATGTTGGTAATGGGGGAGGTTGTGCATGGGGGGGGACAGGGTGTATATGGGAAATCTCTGTACTTCCTGCTCAATTTTGCCCTAAACTGAAAATTGCTCTAAAAAATAATCTTTTTTTTTAAATTAATGAAAAAATAATATGTATGCTGCTTCCAGTTGACTTGAAACTACAGAATACAGTTTTCTCATGAATTAGATGAAAGCCCCTTTTCAAATGTCTACATATATTGTACAATTTTTTCTTCTCTTAAAAAATAAAACATTATTGAGTTATATTTGGATAGATGATACTTGTGCATGGAAAAGGAAAAAAGTGGTAGAGAGTAAAAGTAAGTCTCTCCTAGGTACCTAGTTCCTTTCCCTAGAGGCAACTATTGTTAACTGGTCTGGTACATCCTCCCAAAGAGAGAGTCTATGCATATACAAACATATACATTTACTATTACTGATGTTATTACCGATGTTGCACAACTGTAGCAGACTAAACATACAGGAGTGCAATTTGGTTTTTCACTGAGCACATTTTGGAGATGAGCTTTGTAAACTGATACAGCTACTATGGAGAACAGTATGGAGGTTCCTTAAAAAACTACTATTTTTTTTAGTTCTAAAAAAAATAGAACTACCATATGACCCAGCAATCCCACTACTGGGCATATACCAGGCATATAGCCAGCTCATGAAAGCAACCTAAATGTCCACCAAAAGAAGATAAAGAAGATGTGGTACAGATATACAATGGAATATTACTCAGCCATAAAAAGGAATGAAATTGGGTCCTTTTGCAGAAACATGGATGGACCTAGCGTCTGTCATACAGAGTAAAGTAAGTTGGAAAGAGAAAAACAAATATATTAACACATATATGTGGAACCTAGAAAAATGGTACAGATGAACCTATCTGCAGGGCAGGAATAGAGAGGCAGACGTAGAGAATGGACGTGTGGACCCGGAGCTGGGGGGAAGGGGGAATGGGATGAATTGGGAGATTGGGATTGACATATATACACTACCATGTGTAAAACAGATAGCTAGTGGGAACCTGCAGTATAGCGCAGGGAGCTCAGCTCGGTGTTCTGTGGTGAAGTAGATGGGTGGGATGCGGGGGAGGGGAGGGAGGTCCATGAGGGAGGGGATATATGTATACATGTAGCTGATTCACTTCATTGTACAGCAGAAAGTAACACAGCATTGTAAAGCAACTATACCCCAATTAAAAAAAAAAAAGAAAACGTAAGAACTTCTGCATTCTCTTTAATGGCTACATAGTATTCTGTTGGATGAGCATGGATAGCATGGTTTGTTTATGCGATCTTCCTATGGATGGGCATGGTGGTTCTTCATAATCTTTTCTGCTACTGCAAGCACTGACTGCAGTGAATATGCTTTTATACATTTATCTACTTCGTATATGAGTATGTTTGTGGGATAAATTCTTAAATGTGGAATTGCTTGGTCAGAGTATGCAAGTTTATAATTTTGCTTCATATCACCCAAACGCCCCTTTCAGAGATTGTACTAGTTTGCATTACTGCCACTCATGTATTTTTTTCATACCTTAGCTGACACAGTGTGCTCTCAAACCTTTTGCCAATCTGATAGATGAATCTTGACGTCTCATGGTGACTTTAACTTCCATTTCTCTTATTAAGAGTCAGGTCAAGCATCTTTGCATATGTTTAAAGGCTGTTTGAATTTCCTTTCCTATGAACTATCTACTCATATTCTGTCCCATTTTTTTGATTGGTAAATAAATAAATTAAAATCCTATTTTATTTGTATACCTTATTTTTCAACCATAATATTAAGTTGATGGTGGCCACTGAATTTAAATACCATAACTCAATCATTAGTTTCAAATAGAAAAAAAAAAAATGTGGAGGCGCTTAATCCCTGAGCACACTTTGATATATAACTCACTGGTGCTTGCCTTTTCCTTTTCAACTCATTCTAAATGTCATCTTATAATGAAAACTGTTTCCAGTCCTCAGGCTTGCTCAGGGTCCAACAGCTCTGGTTTTTGTTTGTTTCGTTTTAATCCCAGAAGAGTGTCTTAAACTCAGCCTCAGACATTATTATCTATGCAAAACTTCTGAGGAATTTTAATTCATTAAAATAACAGCCTTAATATTCTCTTCCAGCATTCACAGTCTCTGCCTTTCGATAGTACCAAATATCTAAGCGCCTTTATCCTCACCCCACCGCCTCTCAATAAGAAGATCCTATCTAGTCCATTAAATAGAGAAGTGAAAAAGTCCTTTTCTCTTTCTCAGTCTGGGTATGGTTTAAAGTGTCTTGTTTACAATCTCCAAATATCACATTGCTCTTGGTGGCTGATATTCTCTAGCTATTGATTAAAAGATACATATTTTACCCTAAACTGAATATCATGAATCGAAAGGATTTTGAGTATTACTTTGAACCGGCTTTATCACACATACATATCAGGAATTTGCTGAGAGTGAAATGGAAGGTAAAGACACAAAGAGGACAGAGGATAGCATCAAAGGTAATACGATGGAGATCAGGAAGTAGGTTTGTAAATACCAGGCTGTATGTGGGAGAAGCTGCTGTCGGTTATTCTGGTTCACCACCAACCAGGCTGGGCAGAAGCAACCAATCTGAGAAAAGAATTGCTAGTATCCAATCATACTGTGGTGAGAGGAAGCCCACTTACACGAAATGTAAGATGAGATTTAGAGACCATATTCTCAACCCAGAAACACTTCACTGGAGCAGCACTAGTTAACCTTAAAGCAAACTTTAGATCTCTGTTCATTCTTCTTATTAAGAAGAAAATAGACTGTTGGCAGGATGCCGGATTGAAGATATAACGTGTGATTTTTTTTTTTTTTATCATTGTCTTAACCAAATTTCCTAGAGAATAAAACCTGCAGCAAAGATTACTTGCTAAGGCTGTGTTGGATTCGGCAATCCCAGGGCTGCAAAAGTGAGAGAGAAAGAGAGATGAGGCAGGGGAGAAAGGAATGCACATACCAGGCGGGCATGTTAAGGAACTGGCCATAAAGTCACGAGGAATTACGGGCCAGTTGCTCATCCTGCAAGTCACCTTGAAGCAATCCATCAGGTAGGGGTGGGGGTGGAGGAAGGAAGAAGGGTTTATCTTCTTGGCCTCTAGTCCCTTGATTCAAAGTTTAAGTCCCCTGCAACATCTGGATTGTTTTTCAGCCACTTCAGGGAGCCATTTCGGAAGCCAGATTCCACATCTTAGCAAGCTGCCTGGAAGACATGGGAGGGCAGCAGCCATCCATAAGGTCCATGAGTCTTGTCTGGTCAGACCTGGGCCAGGAACCACTGAGGCTCCTGTTACGGCAGGTGAGATGTGGTCCCACCAGAACCCCGCCCCCAGGAGGCTCTCCATTCAGGACGAGGCAGAGGCTGGGGGTCGGGTGAATCTGGGGCATCCCGAGAGGCACAAAAATGAGTCCAGTATGGTCATGTTTATAAATTATGAAGAATCATTTGAAAGCTTTTAGGATCCAAGAATTAGTGCTTTTGTGAAGGTTAGTATGAATGACTTTCAGATAAACGAGTCATCACATCATGATGAGGGTGGAAATTCTATTGTTAACAAGATTTATGATGGCTGAAATATTTTTTATGATTATTCAGATTGATTTCTGGACTGAGTTTACTCCTTCTTCATCAGATGACTTCTATTATTAAAGTGGATTCTGAAGGAGTGTTCATTAATAAAAAATGCTCTTAACCACAATTCTTTGGTTCCAAGTGGTATATTTGTGTTAAGAAACATATCTCAACTTCTAGACACATATTTTACCAAAACTCCTATTGCAGTAAAAATGACAAGCTCTTACCTCTCTGCACATTCATTCGTGTGCTCACAACAGGGTCCTGTGCTGTGGGTCTAGGGGAGGGAGGGCAGATGGTGGTGATGGAAGTGGGGGAAAAAAAATCAGTGGAAGAGAGTCTGTTGATGGAATGAGTTTCATAATCTAAAAATAAAATAACCACAATTACTTATCCTAGTATGCCATCCAGATAACATTTGGAAATTTACATAGAAGTAACAGGAGGGCCTACATGAAGCCTTCTGAAAAAAAAGTCAGCTTTTCAAAAATGTATGTTCTCTTGGATTTTCGGGACTCTAGAAACTTATTTTTAGTTATCCAAGTGAAAAGACCATAGTTGGTGTCATCTCCGTACAAACAGCAAGAAGCTCACTTTGGGGAAGCAACACATGGGCACTTGTCCCCAACATCGTAGTGTCTTTATGTCCTTTCCACGCCCCCCACCGTCAAAAGCCCCACCAAGAACAATTTGTGTTTTCCTGCTTCATGCAGATTTCTATGTGAATGTAGTCTCTCTCCTCCAGCTTCCCTCTAGGCATTTGCCAATCCCTTATGAGGTTAGGGAGCTTGCACTGTGGCACAGAAAGAATATTCATGTACTGACTTCATATCCTGCAGGAGAAAGAAGACAGCAGGAGAAATTCTGTTGCCACTAATTGAAAGGAGTTTATCACCTTATCTTTAGAAGGTTTAATGTCAAAACTTCAAAGAGAGGATAAACAGTCCAATCTGAGCCTAGCCTGAGTTTCCCACTTTCCCTGGAGTTTCTGTGTCTCAGAGGAATCTGAGCGGATGTGGAATTACATGTTAGTACCTGAAAGCGGGCACAGCCCTTACCCTAAAATGAATGTACACTTACTTCCAAAGGACTCGTTTCCAGAGTGTAGTGGAAGGAACAACAGAGACAGCTACATGCCCACACGCTCGCCCATCTGCCGTTCCAACCACACATCTCTCCCCTCCGTTTCCTGCAAGTGATTCATCTATTCTTTTTTTCCTTCTTTAAAAATAACTGTGTAGGTATTTAAGGAGGGGAAAGTCATTAAGAAAAGTGGAACCTGGAGTTCTTAGGATGAGGTAGAGCAGATTAAACAGTCTGGAATTTCACAAAGCAAACAGTGTGGGTGTGGGCTCTGGGCTCCTCTCTCCTGCTGGTGCCTCGTTTCATAACAGGCTCTCACCATCCATCATGAACAGGTCAACAAAAACGGCTGCATGTAAACTATGAGCACGTGAGTTGCTAAAGAGCAGAAGAGGAGAGAACAGCGGAAGTCAGGGAAAGGATTCTGGATTTCCCAGCTGAAGATGCTGTTCATCTTACCCACCGTCATACACGGCTTCTGTCTCTAACTTTACACCGATGAATGGCATCTTTGTGACTTTTTCTAATAAGCAGACCAAAAAGCTGCCACCACAGTCACACGTTAAAGGAGACCCTGACCAATCACCAGAGAAGGTGACTACGACCATGTCCCCGACACCGAAGGGTTTTAGTGACAACATACCGCACATTGATGGGCACGTCCAAAAGGAGGGGCTTTGTAGATAGTTATTAAATTGCATCACTTGGAGGCAGATGGCCCTTGGTTCAAATCCTGGCTCTGCGACCAGCTTCTGGAACATTAGGCAAGTTGCTAAACCTCTGGGACTCTCAGGTGCCTCACCTGTGTTTTGGGGGATAAGGAAACCTCCCTCAAGGGGTTGGAGTGAGGACCGAGGAGGATGATATAGGTAAAGTACTTCCTGGGGTCCTCAGAAGAAGGTAGATACACAGATATCAGATGATTAGGGAAATGTCTTATCATTTCACATCATCTTCTGTCACACCCACACCTTGATGATAGCAAGGTCAAGAACTCAAAGGGACCAAATCTAGCCTATTCCAGTACAGCCTCGCCCATCAGGAGAGGAGGGGCAGGCATCATGGGGGACCCAGCAATAGAATTGCATGGGAAATCCTCTTCTTGTTAACGCAAGACAGGGGGAGGGGAGAAAGAGGGAGGTAGAGAGACAAGGAGAGCCTGATGACATCTTCTCCTCCCACCCCCCACGGTCACTACATCCCCTGTGGCAAGTGAAAGGCCTGAGAAGTGAGTGATCCCTTTGCTGAGTAAAATAAACAGTTCCCAGATCAGACTGACTTCTTAAAGACTCTAGCGTGATGCTTCCATTTTTCTCATCCATAACATGGGTGTCATAATAGCACTTACATCTTGAGTTGTTGTGAAGATGAAATAAGATAATCTATGTGATGGACTAAGCGCAGGAGCCCAGGACAGTCAGCAGTACATAAATGTTAGCGACTGTTACCATTTTGTGTCCCTTGTCAATATATGGAGTTGTTAACAATTACTTTATTCATTAACTTGTTTATTGATTGATCAATTTTCATTTAATAAACACTTGCTCACTCCATTTAGTGAACTGAATCGTTCAGTGACTCATTCATTTATTTATCATCAAATATGTATTCAGATCTTAGGTTATGCTGATGCTATGCTAGGCTCAGGAGATGCCAAAGCTCATTTGGCAAGAAGTTCGAAGGCTAGTCGAGGAGAGAGACGTGTAAAGAGAAACAGGACGAGACAAGGTGTAGTAAGTGTCAGGAGTCAGGAAGGGCTTCACAGAGGAGATGCTTTCTGAACTGGATCCTGAAGGATGAGCAGCCCGAGGAGTCTGGGCTTGGGAATTTCAGGTAACAAAAACAGCTTGCAAAAAGGGATGAAGTTGTGGAAAAAAATAAACAAACAAAAAAAAACAAACAGGGCTGGGAGCCACGAGGACTTTGGTGTGGGTGGTGCTTGGCCATCTGCCTGGCGTCTTTCCCTGAATCCAGGCTCAACCCTGGGCTGAGGCCACGGAGGCCCACCTGCAGCTCAGCCCTACCCCAGGGGTTGAGCCCAAGCCTGCTCTTAGAGGAAATGTAAGTAGCTCACCTAATCAGTATCTAATCAGCTGGGCTCCGGCTTCTGTTCTGAGCTCCTGCTGCATTTCCAGCTGTGGCTGCTTGGTCCACGCATGGCTGTTGCCTGCCAGATTCCTCCTCTTTGCCCTCTCAGGTAGAACACAAACTGATGACCTCTTGCTGAAAATCTCTGATGACAACCATGTGGCTGAACTGCCCCATCACTGCCTAAACAGGAATTCCCACCTATAACCTGTTTCAACCACCTGGGAGAACCGCCCCTAGAATCCTCACATAAACAAACCTGGTTTGGCTGAACACTGATTGAATTCCTAAATGCCATTCTGACGATTGCTAATGAAAAATGCACTACCTTGATATCGAAGGTAGCACCAAACATATGCTTTGGGGGATACAGGTTATGCAACATGCTTTCATAAATTCCCCACAAGCATTTGGACTTAGAGAGGGTGTCCAATAAAAGCTCTCAGAATGTATGAGCCTTGATGTAGTAGGCCTGGGCCTGTCTGTCCTGATTGGCCTTTGATGGCGTGTGTCATTTTCCTTAACATTGCTCAGATTAGGACACTAGTCATATGCTAGCAGCAGCAACTTTTAAAAAAACAAACTTGGGAATAAAGTCACGAGAAGAAATAAGGACCATTTGGAAACTTGAGAACCCATACGTTCTCTATGTGATTTTTTTTCTTTCAGGAAGGATTTCAAAGTTTCAACCTGTTTTAATGCTAGCCCATCTGGCTGCTTTATTAATGAGAAAAGCAGCATCTTCTAATGCTCTCATGTGAGGCAGTACTTTCCAGAAACTTACAGAAAGAACTTTTGGATTTGATGTACCCTATTTTGTCTTTTTTTCCCCCTTTGGGGGAAAGAAAACCCACAAACAACTGGAACGCATTTTAGAGAGGGTATGTGCATAGAAATATTCAGTGAGTCATGCCTTGTGTTGTAGGTCTATTCCGGTGCGTGGGGTTTCCAGAACAATTACATAAGTGTTAGCATAGCCAGGAACTTTTGACATTTGTGGCAGCTTAATGGAGTTCTTTTCTTCATTGAAAATATCCTAATTGTTGTTTCCTTAAATTTGAAATGCATAAAACGAGTGAAGCAGTATAAATTTGATTTTGAGGCATTTCTATCAAGTGTGCTTTGTTGGCAAAGAAACTGAAGAAAATTTATTTGAAATGAAACACAGGTGATCAAACTGTAACAAATATAATAATCTAATCAATTTTCTAAGCGAAAATTGCGTGGGAGCATCAATTGTGAAATATTTTTGTTTCTTTTTCTTCTATCATCCGTCAAGATTTCCTTCACAGTCTGAGAGTCTGTAGCACATTGTTTACTTGGACAGCCTTAAAGAGGGGAGTTATTCAATAGCATGGTTTTGAAAATGCTGAGGTTCCAAAAGCCACTAGAACACACCAATATCTTGCTTTTATTTTTCAGAAGAGCACCCAGTAAATAATGTGATATTCCAAGTGCCACTAACATGCTCACTAAAAAAATTTTTTTAAAGATACTCACATTCCAAGATGCTCCATCTTTGAAAAAGAGAAACTAGAGAAAGACCCAACTAGAGCCCTTGTCAATTCATCTTCTGCATCTCAAAAGTGAGCCCCCAAAATCCAGGGTTGAAGGGCTTTCCAGGGAGGGTGGAGCCCTTGGTTCCTGTAGATGTTTGTTCAGTGTCTTGCACAACTTTCCTAACTGGCTTATTTTCCTGCAGATAAGAGGTTGTAGTTATGGGTGTTCCTGTATCTATTGGTTCAAAAGATTCGTGCAAAGGACAGGCGGGCAGAGCGGGCGCTGACTCACAGAGGTTGCTGCTTGCTTGGGCCCTGTGTGCTCCTTTTGAGGGGAGAGGGCACAGTCTACGTCTGCACACCCAGCACTGCTGGATTCTTTCCACATGACCACAACTGCTTGAACACCTTTCCTCTGTAGCAGAGCTGATAGCACAGGACACCTTGGGAATCCCTACAGAGAAGGAGGGGTGAGGTTGTGTGAACTGCATGGGCTGTGGTCACGTAGGTGAGGAGGTAAATGGGATCACAAATGGAGTAAATATCCCTGTGACACTCAGTCATCATCAGAGTGTGCTTGGTGTCACTGGAGTATGACGTGCTGTCCAGGACTATTTCCAAGAATCTACCATACGTGTACCCCGGGGGGCTTAGGAGACAAGGCGAAAGGAGGAATTTGGTGTCCCTGCCAAGTTTCCTAAATAATGGAGATGACTTTTGGGGAGAAGGTGATGTGTTCATCCCAGGGCTAGGAGGGTGGAGGGGGAAGAAGGCAGCCTTCGCAAGTAAGAAAATGCTGCCAGAACCAAGGCCATGTCAGAACATACCCTCAGACCAACAGGAAAGAGGTGAGTGGAGCTGCCCTACGTGATTGCACTGAAAAACTCTTCATCTGACTCTTCATATTCCTGGCTTTCTGCATCCAGTAGTCACCAAGTCCAACTAGCTCTATCTCTTGATTCTGGAATCCATCTTTCCTTCTTTCGCTCTCCAGTCACTGAGTTCAGTCTCTCACCATCTCTCACCTGGATTGCTACAATAGTCTCCTAACTGGTGCCCCTGCTTTCAGTCTTGCCCCAGACAACCCATATCTCACCAAGGGGATCTTGTCTTTTTGTTGTTTAACAATGGAACTTTGTTGGGAAGATTTCTGTCAGCTCTCTAGGGGGACCAGAAGATGCCTAAATTGATAGAAATTGGCAGGGAGTGGATGGGATAGGTCTAGGAACCATTCAACAGTGTTGTCAGTGCCCTATCCCAGAATGAATGATCTTCTGTCATTTCTGGGGATTTTTTTTCTATCTTTCTAGCCTCTTTTCAAGACTTTGATTCTAAGAAGTAAACAGTGTTCCAGCTTGGGTTAGGCAGCTGTTTGTTGGTGAGTAGAGGGTTGAGGGCACCTAGATTTAATAGTCTCACCAGATTTTCCAGTGGGGGAGATGTAATCCTTCAAAAGAAATTCAAATTGGAGTGAATAACGAGCGGTCAAAAATCAGCTTGTGCCCGTGATACGTTGATCATAGAAGGGGCATCTAAAGACAGTGAAAATATATATTATTCCACTGTACTCTGAAAATATATATTATTCCACTCTGACAGCTTATTAACTTATCTCTCTTCCTCAATACACACTGAAGTCCTTGAAGGAAGAACCATGTCGTATTCATCTTTGTATTCCTGCCCTGTCATAGACACTCATAGATACATACAATACATATTCATTGTATGAAAATGAATCAATGTCCATGTAAATGAAAGCATTGTTTTGTCTAGTCTGTAAGATTCCACAATGACTTTCTGGTCCCCCAGCCTTCAGTGATCCT
This sequence comes from Eubalaena glacialis, assembly GCF_028564815.1. Lineage (NCBI taxonomy): Eukaryota > Metazoa > Chordata > Mammalia > Artiodactyla > Balaenidae > Eubalaena > Eubalaena glacialis. The sequence goes on along the minus strand of NC_083726.1, from coordinate 31,438,590 downwards.
TCTCCCTGACCTAAACTGCTCAGCACTGAACTCAGTAGTACTCAGTCCCCTCACTCACCCTCTGGGTGCTCCCAGAGGGAAAGAAAGAGAACCAAGAGACTATATATCAGATACAAGATTCTTTCTGAATTCTTTCAAGATTCTTTCCATTCATCCATCTCTTCTAGCATCATTTTGGTCTTAGGAACTCATAACATGCATTTGTTCCTGGAATGTGTAGTAGTTCTTGATGAGCTGATAGCTAACTACCTTATTTGACGTAACACAGTGGACGAAATGTGCTTTGAAATCAGACAGATGTAGGTTCCAATATGAACTTACCAATGACCCTGGATACTTTTTGACCCTGGACCCTTTGTGACCCTGGATACTTTTTTTAACCTCTCTGGATCTTGGGTTACACATATGTTCACTGAAGATACTACAAGTGTAAATGATGTTTGTCATAATGCCTGTCACATGACAGGTGTCTGGTACACATCAGCTCCATTCTGGGTTGGTGACTTGCAGCGACAGAGGCATGGGGGAAGCTTGTAGTGCTAGAGGTGGTAATTTAAACCGAAAGGAAAAAGAGAGAAAAGCAGAATGAACATACTGATTTGCTCTAACATGAATCAAAGTCAATGATTAACTTTTTGCTGAACTATATAAAACATACCAAAGTTTAAAAAGATGTAACAAAGAGGTTTAAGAGAGACCCAAGTCCTTATATTTTCTGAAACCACAACAGAATTAGATATTCCCCAAACGAAAACCTGCACAGGCACAACATTGGAAGAGATTTCTTCTCCAGTGTGTGTTGTTTTGCTGCACTGCAGGATGCACTGGGATGAAATCCTGGGTGCATTATAGGTTTTCTTGTTGTATCACCTAAGAGGTCACTTACATGGAAACCCTAGAGCAGAATACCTCAAGGATTGGAGAGTCAAATGAGCAAGCTGCCTTGGGGTTACCAGGGGTGAGGATGGCTGGATCTGCCCAATAGCTTCCCCACTTCTTTGGCACCCTCAATTTTTTGTTATTGTCTATCTCATCAATAAAAGAATATTTTCAATTAATTACACATGTAATAATTAATTGATTGACGTAATAAAAAATTTTTAGAGAGGTCAGTTCTAGCAAAAGGAATTTAAAAACACCTTTGTTTTCTCTTCACACCTGTATCTTTGTATCTTTGTTTTCTCTTCACACCTAAAAAAAAATCACAGATAGCAGATTCAATGGTACTGCCGTAGAAATATATTGAGTTTCTCTCAAATTAAATAAAAAATGGGTTGACCTGAGGAGAACTGAAACCAACAGCTCAGAAGGAGGGCATGATACCCACTCCTCCTCTCTCCAGTCTCATTCCTTTTACCCATTTTTTCTCCTTCTCCAAAAGTCTAAGCTGCTCACACATCCCAGACTGTTCCTGAGGGAAGGAGTATATGCTCTCCTGGTGTGGGGGGATGCCTGGTGTGCTAACACGTGGTTTGGAGGAGACGGAAGATATGAGCTAGAACTGGAGGATGGTGAGTTAAAAATAGTATAACCCACACCACGCCTCTCCCTTTAGAACTGCACATTCTTCCCCTGCTATAGGGCAGCCACGTGCCACAATAGCCTGAGGAGAGAGAGCCTTGATTTTTCTTCGGAGAACCACTTTTCCCCCATAGGAGAAATGGTTTTCCATCATGGTGCCTTCCCCTCTCCTGGCCAAAGGGAAGTCACATACGTGACTGAAACTAGGTCTACCAGATGCTCTTGACCTGGAATTTCGGTGCGGAGAGAAGTGACACAAAAACTGAGACTGGTTCTAAGTCACTTACTCTGGTAGCAATGGCCAAAGGGAATTATGTTATTCCTGTAACCTGAATTCCTAGAGTTTCTCTTGTAATTTTATAAAGTGGATTCTCAGCTTCTTCTTCTGCTCTGTGAGCTCCTCTGTATCCTTCCAATAAATTCGTTTGTTTGCTTAAGATACCCAGACTCTGCCTCTGTTATTTCCATCACAGAATCCAGACTAAAATAGCTTCTCAGATGCCACAGACTTCAATATGCAATGCAAAAGGTCAAAATTTGGGAGGTGGGGAGAGTTGCTTGGGGTCAAACATTTACTAAGGCACCAAACTCAAGTTTTCTCAAGCCATTCGAATCCCAAACATTGGCTTTACATCATCCCTCGCAAGCCTGGGAAGGAAAAGGAGCCCTTGAACTAATTTTCCTGGAGTTAATTTGGTTGAAATCACCAGATTCTCTAGTTCTGTCAGTGCAATTCTAATAAGCCCCACAGATTCTAGGAAAAGGTCAGTGATGCTGGTCTAGGTGGGTAAGTTTAAATCAGTTTTGTAAGAAGCAGAGCCAAAGTTGCACAGTAATTATATAACAGATTATGATGGAAAAGCAGCCACTTCAGTGAGGTCAATAGGCATTTGAAAAATCACTGCGTGGGAACCTTTTCAAACCACAACCCTCCATTAGGAGCCTACATTTCCCAGAAGATCCTCATTCCTTCATTTAGGCAGCAATTTTAAAGTCAGCAGGAACCACTGTTTCTGCACGACAGCAACTGAAAAAGAGACAGGCTGTATTTTACTTTCCTATAAGCAGTATCTCCTGGTCATAGCATTTGGTATCCCTAAGATGTCACATTCTTTTGAAGTTATTTTCAGCTTTGGTTTGAAAAGTATCCTAAATCAGCAATGACCAGCCTTCTCCCCATGGAGTTTAGGGAGCAAGAGGGAGCCAGGGAAAGGGGTGCAGAGAAGATGAATTTCCTGAAACCTTGACCAGAGTCCTCTTCAACTTGCTGAAACTTCTCCTCCTCCTCCTCCCCTTCCTCTCCTCCTCTTCCTCTTCCTTCCCCTCCTCTCCTTCCCCTCTTCTCCTCCCTCCTCTCCTTCCTCCTCTCCTTCTTCCTCTCCTTCCTCTTCTCCTTCTCCTCCTTCCTCTTCTTCTTCTTCTCTTTCTTCTCCTTCTTCTCCCTCTCCCCCTCCCTCCTCCTCCTCCCCTTGTTCGTGTTTGCTACAGACGCCACTCCAGCAGCCTAATGAGAAAGAACCTCTGAGTATTCTTTCATTCAACAAGCATCTGTCGAGGATCTATTCCATATATATACAGAATATATTCTCTCTATATCCTACCCCAGGCACTGGTAAACTAGGCAGGCAAGGTGTTTGCCTTCAAGGAGCTTCTATTCCAATGGAGGGAGACAGAAGCAAACATGATGATTTCAGATCTGCTTGGCTCATAGGTAGCCCTTGGGTCTAACCAATAGGAGAAGGGGATTCGAACGTCCTCACCTCCTAGATAGAAACGGTTGTTTGCGTAAAGTAGCAATTAGTTCACCAAGCACTTCAGACAAGGAAAATCAAAACAGGAAATCATTGACCAGCTAGCTTAAGTGGACCAACCAGGCCTTCCCTTTCCTGGTCAGCACCACAGTCCTCATTCCTCCCCTTCCACCTATCTCATCACCTATAACTTTGTCATCTACCACAAAGTGCCCTGTTGCTGTGGGTTTGATTGGGATTAGCCATAATATTTTGATTAGGACACAACATTCCCCTGACGCACACACACTCCTAGAAAGTACATACCTCTATAATCTGCTACTATCATTTGTCAAAAATTATTATTTTTAAACCTTATTCTTCCTGGCTCAGAAATCATTCAGGAAAAGAACCACATTTCCAATGGGGCATTTGCATTCCTTGTAGACATGGTCACTGGAAACCATCCAGAGAGGACCCCACACACCTAATTATTGTTTTGCATCAAAAACACTAGAAGCAGGAATACTGATGTAATATTAATAACAGCACCTCTGAATTTATAAAGTAAGAGTCTCGGTCTTCCATGACCTATTTACCTGATCCATCCCCATAAAAGTTGATCAATTTATAGGAGTTTGGGATTAACATATACACAGTACTACATATAAAATAGATAACCACCAACAAGGATGTACTGTATAGCAACTATATTCAATATTTTGTAATAACCTGTAAGGGAAAAGAATCTGAAAAAAGAATATATTTATATATTTATATTTATATTTATATATATATATATCTGAATCACTTTACTGTATACCTGAAACTAGCACAATTCGTAAATCAACTATACTTCAATTTAAAAGAAGAAAAAAAAGTGGATCAATTTAGTGAAAAGGATGAAAACCACATACAGATAAACCATTTATTGTAATAATACGGCCTCTATGAATGAAAGTTAACATTTCTCCAACACCTATAATAGGTCAGGCCCTATGCTAAGTGTTTCATGTAATTATCTCACTTAATCTTTACCCCAACCTTTTCAGGTAGGTGCTATTACTACAGCCATTTTACAGATGAGGAAATTGAGGCTCCAAAAGGTTAACTGTCTTGCCCAACAATATGTAACTACTTAGGGATGAAGCCAGCACTTGAAACCACGGCTGTTTGACTGCGGAACCCTCTTTCCTAATCACTGTTTTAAATAGGGGCACAGATTATTAGGGCTGGACCTTAGTCTAGGCACGAGGGAGAAGAGGCCCCGGATGACGAAGGATCTGCTTAAAGTCACACACCAACAGAATGAGACTTGCTTCTACATTGCGTCTCCCAACTGGAGAAAAGCTAGAATGAGTCTTTTGGTATTTGCCTATAAATTTACAGAGGAATATCCTTTGAGAGTTTGAGCTGAGAATATCTATGCCACATAAAGTGGAATCTTGACAAACTTATACTCACAAACCCAATTATGAGACTATCTATTCAGTCATAAGAAACACTTCTAAACCTTTGGAAACTAGCCATATTCCAGTAGGAGTCTCCACTTCCACCTGGATCTGTTCTGATAAGAGCAAACCTGGAGAATGATAATCTGTTTCATAATAATATACTTATCTCAAGCTTTCAGGTGAGTCATTATTGAAAAGCTCATAAGCAGAAAGTTAACTGTTGTAATAAGCTGATGGTGATGGTACATGTTTTTATTACTTTTGTTGTTTTGGTTGTTTTTCTTTTCTTCTTTTTAAGAGCTCAATAAACCACACTGAATGTTAACAATCCATTAACTCTAAAGGGAACATTTTTCCCTCCCAGAAAATTCATTTTACCTCCCGAATCTGAACCTGTAAACACAAAAGCTTTTTTGTCTTATGAAAAGGCTTAGCATTAGTTGTTTCCACAAGATTAGCCCCACTGATCTGAAGCACCTGTGCCTCTAGAAAATGTAGGACATTATCAATTTTTACCATTTGTCCAGGAAGCTATGCTTGGACTAATGTTATTTATCCAGCTGGCTATACTGACCAGGACAGCAAAGATCAAAGCAGTTGGGGATTGGTGTGACATCGAAGATCTGCCCTGGTAATCAAGCCTGGAGCATATGGGCTTGATTACAAAACTCCTTCTTATATATCCTTTTACGACCCTGATACGTGGAAGGCTGTGCTGTCTGTAATGGCCATAACCCACTTCCAGGATTCCTAGGACCAATTTTTAGGTTGTTCTGTAGTTCTACTTAGTTTTCTGCATGGTGAGCACACAGAAAGCATGAGATGAAAACCCCAAAATGCAATTTGCAGCAATGAGACCCTTGAGATTGTTAAGAGAACAAATTAAAAGGGGTGTGGGAGGAGGCCTGTGGAACTGTGTGTGCCCCACACACCCCCAGGATGGGCCTGCTTCTGCCCTCACCAGGGAAGAAGGCTGGATGCAGTGGCATCCACATTCCTGCCCCCTCCTCCTGCCCTCACCCTAATGGCAGGAAGGCAGTGGAAAGCACAGGAAAAGACATTCAGCAGGGAAAACAGCCTTGGGTGTCCAGTGAAAGCACGAGGGCTGGGGACAGGAGGGCCCAAACAGGAAGAGGAAAAATACAAGACAGTCTGGCAAGAAAGGAAAAATTGAAAGAGCCAAAAAAAATAACAGTAATAAAAATGGTGGGGGCTTCCCTGGTGGCACAGTGGTTGAGAATCTGCCTGCCAATGCAGGGGACACGGGTTCGAGCCCTGGTCCCGGAAGATCCCACATGCTGCGGAGTGACTGGGCCCGTGAGCCACAATTACTGAGCCTGCGCGTCTGGAGCCTGTGCTCCGCAACAAGAGAGGCCACGATAGTGAGAGGCCTGCGCACCGCGATGAAGAGTGGCCCCCGCTTGCCGCAACTGGAGAAAGCCCTCGCACAGAGACGAAGACCCAACACAGCCATAAATAAATAAATAAATAAAATTTAAAAGAGATAAGCAAAACATTCTCTCTATAAATTTGATCTTTAAAAAATAAATAAATAAATAAATAAATAAATAAATAAATAAAAATGGTGGGATTATATGAAATCATGGGTGTGAAACTTCTGAAAATTGTAAAGCACTATAGAATTTCAAGAATCTTTCATTCAATTTAAAAAAAATGTGGAAAAAAGTTTTAAATAAAAAAACTGTTTTAATGAAATAAACAAAAAACAACAACAAAACAAAACCAAAAAAAAGCTACAGACTGTATTGATTGACCTGAGAAGCAAGACACTGAAGGAAGCAATTGAAACTAGAAAGATGCAAAAGTGGCAGGCAGAGCTGGGAGCTCCCGCCACCTTCCCCAGGCAGGGCCAGGTCGCAGAGTGGGGGAAGCCGTTCCAGCCAGGCACCTTCCAGCCTGACAAACGACTGCTCTCTGAATGACCCCAGCCTTGCCCAGCTGCTTGGAAAGGAGCTCACAGGAAAGTAGGAGGGAAGGGATTGCAGAGAACCTGCTAGCATGCCTCTTCCCTTTCTGAGTTTGAAAGCTGCTCAGAGAACTTTAAAGGCTGACAGCTAAATTTAATCAGAGTTAAATCATTGAAATGAAGATCATGTTCTTATGCAACACATGTGAAAGGTGGTTCTGCCAGCACTTTCCCTACAAGGTAATGGTACAGACTCCTAGGAGCAGCCCGGCAGTTTGGAAATGTTATGAATTCAGGGGAGGCAGGAAATGTGAAAATCTGGTTCGCTGCTAATATTGTCTTCCAGGGACTTGGGGCCTGTGGGTTCAACAGGCAGCGTTCCACAGCTGGTGTTCTGTGATGACAGTGCTTGCTCACTGGCAGTTCTGTGAACTTCTTCATACGTGGCATCTTAAGTACATTCTATATTTAAGACAGCCATTTTTTTCCCTCAGGAACTCCAAATGTTTTCTGCAAAAGGAACTTGTATAAATGTTACAACCCGGGACTTGGACTGAATGAAACATTAGTTTGTTTCCAGAGACTTTGACAATCTGATTTTGTGCCAGTTCTGTCCTTTGAGAAAACGGACAGGTGTGGCTCTGGTTCAGACTAACTTGCCACATGATGTATTTTCTTTAAAAATAAATGTTAAATCAACAGTGATTTAACATTTGATAAACATAATCTTGATATGGTGTGATGAGAAGGGCACTTTACCACTGAGGTTGTCCTCCCCAAAATCCATCACCCCTGTCTAACCATGAGAAAAACATCAGATAAAGCCAAATTGAAACACATTCTATACATAACTTGATCCATACTCCTCAAACTGTCGAGGTCATCACAAACAAGGAAAGTCTGAGAAAGTGTCACAGTTTAGAGGAGCCAGAAGAGACGTGACAACTGGATGGGAACAGAAAAGGACATTAGGTAAAAACTAGGGAAATCTGAATAAAGTACCATCTTTAGTCAACAATATCATATTATTTTTCGTTCCTTAATTGTGACAAATATTCCGTGTTGATGTAAGCTGTTAACAATAGGGGAAACTGGGTGTGAGATATATGGGAACTCTCTGTACTATCTTCACAACTTTTTTATAAATCTAAAATGATTCTAAAATTAAATGTTTACTAAAAACATACATGTTAAAGTTAGTTTGGCTTGTGGTTCTGCAAAACCAAACATTTAAGTCCACGCATGTTTCCTCTTCTGGTTGGTTTAAATTCCTGTCCCCAGTGTCTCATTATTACTGATAATTTACCAAGAGGAAAACTGAAACATAAAGACAGGAGTGAACCCAACATAAGGGACGATGTAGTAAAGGGGAAATTGTTCTAGAACTCATCTACTTGCTTCATCACTCAGGTACCTGACCTATGGGCCTTGCCCAACTATATCCTGCCAGGATGCTGTGTAATAAAGGAGTTTTAGGTGTTACCTTTTTAAGGGTCTATGTATATTTCGATGGGATATTTTGGAGACGAAAATCAAGTCCTCAGGAATGATTTTTTAATGGTGGAATTTCCATGAAAAGATACAGCTGGTTAGGGATAGAGATTGGCTCCATGGGTCCTCAAGCCCTTTCTATTCATGGGCCCAGGCCCTGCTCAAATGACACAGGGTCAGCTAGTCAGTATTAGGGCTGTGGCCATAAATCCTGATGCCTAAGTTCTTGACTTCCCGACGTCCATCCGGGATAACGTGACTTCTCATTTCAGGTATGTGTGACACAGTGTGGGAGGGAGTCCTGGAGTCCATGACAGCAGGAGGAATCAGCCTTGCAGAGGTGACCTGTACCTTGCTTTTTGGTCTTTAATAACCTGAACATTGTTACAGGCTATCTAACCAAACCCGGCAGCTGCTATAACGACAACATGGCAGACTTTGGACTCATAAAACCCTGAGTTCAAGCCCTCACTTCTAGGTTTGCCACTTCCTGGCTGTGTGGTCCAGGTCAAGCTACTTAATCTCGCTGATTTTTAGGTTTTCCATCAGGAACAAGGCTGACTGTAATCCTGCTTTGAAGGATTGGCTTGGGGATTAACTACATTGGGTGTGTGAATGCCCCTTGCCCAAAGTCTGGAATAGAGTAGGCACTGAACAAATATTCTTTCCCCTCCCCTTTTCCTTCCTTTCTCACGGAGCCAGGACCGTGGGGACAGACACAGTCTGGGCAGCTCAGCCCTTTCACAAATGGTTCTCCCTGTTCTCACGAGATTAACATTTCTAATAGGATCAGGAATTCTGCTGATTCATTGATCATTAATCCTGAGGTGTGCAATTAATCTCTTCTGATTTGTACAGAACCAAGCAAATTGAGAGCATACATTTATTTATTATTATTTTGTTGTTATTCAGTGGAAAGGTCTAATTTTATCCCACCAGAAATCGTCTGAGCAGCTCTCTTGCTGGACAATGAAGCTTAATTGAACCCAGGAGCTATACAAAGTGGCCACTAAAAAGGATTGTTTAAAGCAAGATAGGAACCGTCTGCTAACAGGACACCTTGCTGCGAAAGATGCCAGTATATCTTTGATAGAATTGTGGGAACAAATAAATAACAAAGCACCTGAGAAGGCTTAGGGTGGTAGGGAAAAGGATGCAAAAAAATCTAACTAATTAATTAATTAAAATAAAAGGCAAGTGGCCAGGCAGGGTGAACAAGAAGAGAACCCTTAATACAGAGACAATCTGAAGTTTAGAAAGGCTGGAGAAGTTTCCGATCTGAAAGCCTAATAGGAGACTAAGAAGGAAAGCTTTCCCAACACACAGGCCATTTATATTTCTGATAGCAGCGCTTTCACAGTTAATGTGCTTCACAGTTAATGTGTTTCTGTTATGCTAAGTGTATCAAGTGTGTCTGTTATACTAGGCCTTGCTTATGTTTAACTATTCCCGTACAGTTGGGATATAGTTTGTTTCCAGATTTTGTTATTAGAAAAAATACTGTATCAAAGTAGCGTGGCCGTAATATTTCTTTAAGATTCTAAAAAAGGTATGATTTTGTTACTTCAAGTTATTTCTACTTATATAACAGACATTTATTGAACGCCCAATCTGTGCACTGTGCTGGGATACCAAAATGAGTAAAGTACAGGCCCTGTACTCAGGAGGTTCCAGTGGAAGCAGAATTTAGTGGAGACAGATGCTTATATAATGTATTTTAGTTCACCTTGAGAAGTACCATAATAAAAGTAAGTGCCAAGTTCTAAGATCTAATGTATGAAAGTCATTTGCACTGTACCTGGCCTAGTAAGTGCTCAGTACCAAATGACAATGATGATGATGATTGCAGCCCTACCATTTCTGATAGAAACGCTGCTTCCCATGATTCACATTTATAGAAAAATACATAAAATCAATGATAACCCACATACACCTAAGCTATGCCAGCAAATAGCAAAGATTATCAAGTTCTTTCTATTTGCTAAAACAAAGTTCCTCACGGAAGAAAAACTTCTTTCATAGAGATGTTCTAACGGCACCATGTCATCCTAGTTCAAATGCTGTCAGACGGAATGACTTTGGTCTCTCTCAACATGACATGGATCAGATAGAGCTATCTTCAGATAAGAGATAGGTTAATTTAGTTGTACTTATATTTCTCTAAAAAATGTGTAATATATAAATAAATATATATATATATGGTGTAATACTTTTATGGATTAAGGCAGATAAGGGAGCTCTAAAGTCTTCCATAGGTAGGATTTGTTTGCATGTGATTCCAGATTCCCGTCACTGCCTTCAGCATCCAGGGCTACAGACCTGAACAATGGTTAATGTTTAAAAAGGTACAGCATGTTCTGGTTAACAGCCCTGCTCCTCTCCTCTTCCTGATGGTGCTGCTGTGATTGCAGGACTCAAGTAAGGCTTTTCATTAAATTGAAAACACATGAGAAATGATGCTCAAATCATGTTAAATGTGAGATTAAAGTTGCTTGAAGATAAAGAACTTGCAGCCTTAAAAAAAAAAAAAAAAGAAAAAGCTTGAATGAGCTTGGATATTTATGGGGATAGGTTTACAGTAGTATGTAGAAATAATCCACAGCTACCACTGAAATATGCACAAGGATTTCAGATAGGAAATGAAGGAAATGCTGCATTAAACTGAAAGCCCAGCGGGATTTAAATAAGCCAAAGAGAGATTCTCTGGTGAGCATTTGATCAGGGCACTGCTGGCATTGGCTCACCCTCTCGACTACAGTAGTGGAAAGAATGATGTGGTCTGCCCATCAAATCCAGAATACAAAGTGCTTTCCACAGTCCTCCAACTATTCTCTTTCCTCTTTTATTAATCCCGTTCTCATGAATCCCCTGTACAATGTTTTCTGAGAGGCACACAGTGCAGCATTTCCCATAAATGATATGCCCAGTCTTCTTCCTACCAATCCAATTAGTTCCACTTCCTTCAAACGTTACTCAGTGCTCCTCTGAGAAGCTCTCCCTGGTTGCACGTAGTCCTTCCTCATCATTGCAAACCCTAAGCAGTTATTTACGGGTTGATTTGCTCTCTATTGCTATGTATTCACTTGCACTGGGTTTGGTCCTGGAGCTGCACTGATGAGTGAATCCTAGTCACTGCCCTCAAGGAGGTCACAGGCCACTTGGAAAAACAGTCTAATAAAATGTGATCAGAGTGATGGCTGAGATAGGCATGTGGAAGCACACACGCACTCATCTTCTGGGGTGTCAGAGGTTTCCTGGAAAAGCTGAGGCCAGGGTTGAATCTTCTGGGACGAGTACAAGTCGAGCAGGTAAAGGAAGGTGGAGAAGGCACAGATGGGGTGTGCGGTAGTTGGTGGAAGCCAGGAACAGATAGGACAGGCCTTGCGTGCCATGCCATGCTTGGATATATTAGTAATCTTCCATTTGCTGTTGAGAAGTTCTCTGAATTTAGGTTCTTTTCCTCCAATTAAATTATAAGGTCTTCTAGGGACCATATTTTCAAATTATTTTGCCTTCTTCCCCTTGGGTCTGTTATAGCAAAGAGTACGTTCCACCATCCCGGGAAACACTGCCGACTCCCTGGCCACCTCCTGGGCACGCTCCACCAACGCTAGCAAGACTCTGTGTGGCTATGGAAAGACCATGATGCTCTCACCTGCAAGCCGAGACCCAGGAAAACATGCATGTCTTTGACTCAAAGCAAGTATGCCTAAATAGAGGAAACATCCAAACAACTTACCGAACTCCCCAGTCCCCATCGAATACCATCGTTTAGCTATTTCATATTCTTAGCCTTTGTGATGATGCTTTACATTTTATATTCAAAAAGCTCTGCACCAATATTTCTATTAAGATTTCATTGGATAATTAAAAAATATCACTGAGCAAGTGTGGAATAGAAGTTCTAATGGTCCTACAAAAACAGAAAGTAGTCATTTTTTAAATTAAATTATTAAAAGGCCCCTTTTTATTGGTAGGATTGCTACCTCAAAAATTGCAAATGCTGGGTGAGTCACTTTCATCCCTTGATACGTCTGATTTTATTTAAAGGTAGAAATACTTTGTGGGCACACAGGCCAGTATGTTATGAATCTTTGAGAGCTTAGTTGAGTCCCTCTGCTTCCCAACAAGAAGGCTGACTCTTTCAGACTGAGGTTGAGGCCTGGGATGTGTACATTTCTGGCCTCACATTTGGCTCCTAGGTAAACAGACCACCACATTCCAAGGCTGGCAAATTGCCATCCGTCATGGATGGTTAAATCTCAACCCCTTCTCTCATTGCCTGGGGTCAGGGGTAGAGAAGGAAGGAGAGGTAGAACAACAACAGGGTAAACTGGAGAGAGAGAGAGAGAGAAAAAGAAAGAAAGAAAGAAAGAAAGAAAGAAAAGGAAGGGAGGAAGGAAGAAAGAAGGAAAGAAAGAGAGAAAGAGAGAGGAAGGGAGAGAGGGAGGGAGGAGGAAGGGAAGGAAGGAAGGAGGGAAGGAAGGAAGGAAGGGAAAGAAAGAAAAGAAAAAAGCAACAAACAAGTTTTACAGGCTTTGCTGTCTCAAAGCTGTTGTTTCAAGGTCTGGGCTTTAGAATGACAGAGGGGAGGCAACTCCCCCCCCCCCAACCCCCGAGCCCTCCTTCATGGAAACGGCCAGCATCTAGCTTGCCCCTGGAAAGAAGAAAGAAAAATCCTGGAGTATGGAGCCAGGTGGGGAATTTTGGCCACTGAACCCAGAGCTTTTGGAACTACCAAATAACATATGGGAACCTCTGTGTCTGATGGCCCAGTAACAAGGCCTAAATCATATTTAGTGTGAAAATGAAACTAAGGGCCTGTTTTAAATTCCCCAACGAGAGTTTCCAAACCTTGGTGATATCCTAATAAGCAAACACTCCATGGATGAGATGGTTAAATAAAAGCCACTTCTAAACCCAAGGCCTGCATCACTGAGGGGAAGAGGTAAGCAATATTCCTCATCTGGTTAAACCTCACAGATCCAGGTCAAGTAATGCATTTCAAACAATTAGAAGAACTTGTACGTGAACACTTTCGGAAAGCAAATTATGCTTCCTGATTGGCTTTTGCTCTAAGCCTAGTGTCCTTATTAGTGTATTAGAGATAGTAAGACTGAGCTCAAAAAGAGAGTTATGCTAATAAGAACCTACTGTATAGCACAGGGAACTCTACTCAATACTCTGTAATGACCTATATGGGAAAAGAATCTAAAAAAGAGTGGATATATGTATATGTATAATGGATTCACTTTGCTGTACAGCAGAAACTAACACAACATTGTAAATCAATTATACACCAAGAAAAATTAATTTTAAAAAAAGGAAAAAAAAGACAGTTGTAAAGATTGCACAAGATAAAATTTCTAAGTCCTCACACACTAGACACCTAAAGGTGATTTGCTTCCTCCTTTTCTCCTACTCTTCTGACTCCTATGTTCTTACCTTCTTGGTAGTTGATCATCTAACTAACTCGGGGTGCTTCTGTGTTCATGTTTTCTCTCCTGGAAGAGTCTGAAAACTCGCTGAGGACAAGAACCTTGTCTGAGGTGCTTCCCACAGAAGACTGTACGTAGTAGATGGACAGTTAGTGCTCCGTGGATACGTATTTCTATACCTGCAATGAATTGCTCATTCTTACCTTTCTTTTCTTCTCTCTCAATCACATACAAAGGATGATGGGAAAGCATAAAATGCTTTTAAATACTTCTATGGCTTTCCCCAGATTTAAAGACAACAGACAGACAGGAATGGAACTGAAGGAGGAAAGTATTTCTTAAAGTATGTTGGTCTAATTAAAGGACAATGCCTATATTTCCCAACAAGGACGGCATTACTGGAGAAATTACCCTCTACATGGTTTAAAAGTACAGTCCCAGCAACATGTAAGTTTAAAGCAATTATCTGGCCAAGAGGACATTTTACAGATAACTCCATAGCTTTACTGAATACAGTGCTGTACTCTATCGCAAAATACCAGCACGCTTGCAGCTGCCTTATTGATACCGTCAACTAAGAGGCAGGGAATGTTTGGGGAGACCTGGGCTTCTACAGATGGATGATTTCTATAGACAGATACAGAAAGACAGTTGAGATGACCAGGTCTTTCATTTTACAGATGAGTAAGCTGAAGCCAGAGAAGTTATCATTTGCCCACAATCACAGGGCTCGTTAGAGGTTGAGCCAGATGGAAAAACCCATAGCCGATAGTTATAGTTCAATTCATTTATTCAAAAAATGTTTATTAAATGCCTTCTATGAGCTTAATGTATTGGAGATACTGACTAGTATGACATGGTCCTTATATACTCCGGGAGGGTGTAGTCTAAGAAGGGATGAGAGACAAGAGAAATAGCCAGTTATAGGCCAACGTGGAGTAATGGATGTCAAGGGTACCAGGAGAGGCAGGTGAGGGGAGTGAGGCGCTCAGTTTGGGCTCAAAATTTAAAGGGACACCAGAAACTCAGTAATCAAGATAAAGAGTATTATCAAGATTAAGTTCAGTATGACTCATTTTTCCTTCTGTTTCAGGCTTCAGTGTGGCTCAGCATGGCACCATTGCTGATCATGTCTTTATCTAACTTTATCTAACATGTTAATATTTTGTTCATTGTGGATTCTTTGCATTAATTTTGATTGTTTGAAATATTATATTAAAATGCTCTTTGTCTTGATTACTGAGTTTTTTCGGTGCTCCCCTCTAAAATTTTGCACCTTAAGCAAGGGCCTCACTCTGATGTCCAGGGGAATCTAATGGAGGCTGCATGGGGGTGGGAGGAAAGAGGATCCTTTGTGCGTGAGTTCCAGCAGAGGTGCCAGGTTTTCAGATTCTGCTTCCAAGAGGCCTAGAGGTTCAAAAGAGCCCCATCAGGGGAGAAGTAGAACCTTTTCAGCCAGAGCAGCTCTGCCTTGATCTATTTTGTTTGCTAACATTTTGTGTTTGTTGGATAGCTGGTTTGGTAGAAAGGGATTCTTAGGTCTAAAAAGTGTTTGAAAAGTTCCTGCAGCGATGAGAAAAGAATAGATTCACACACATAAGACCCATCACATGCAACGTGGGGCTTGAGTTAGGGGTTGAGGGACAGAGTAAATAGATGAAGCAGGCAAGGCATCAGGGTCCAAAGAGGCCAGAGGCTGATTGACCCACCAGAGATGTAATGGGTTTCAGAGCTCAGCTGTTTGCTTTCCTCCCAAGCTCCCCCCTGGAGAGACCTGTTAGCAAACTCATTTGGCAGACATGTCTGGTTATTTTACTGGACCAAATGGCTTGCATCCCTTTCCTTGTCCACCAGAGAAAGGGTCAAAAAGGATAATTTAAAAATTTTGACTATCACAATAGAAAGTGTGCTTTTCTTAGACAAATGCTCAATAGATCGTGAGGGGGAAGGGCAGAGCCAGAGAAAGAAAGCATCTCAGAAACGATTCCTTAAAACTGAATTGAGTGTAATCTAGTCAGACCTTCTGGGGGGCTGCCACATTGCAGAACTCCCCAGGGGTGACTTTTCATTGTAGTCGGTGTCAATGGCACCCCCTGAAGTCACACAGTGCAGCGGTTGACTGTACAGGGCAGCAATAGTTTATGAGAGTCGTCAAAATATCACGAGTCCACATTTGGCCCTCCTAATTCAAACTATCAGGCTTTCTGAGTTTTAACAAGCTAGATTCTGAAATTCTGGAAATTTTCTCCATCGAGAGTGTGCACTTTTCATTCTCTTGAATCCCTGCAATTATTAGGGAAGAAGGAGGTGTGTGTGCACAGTAAGGAGTGACGAAGGTGACAGGAATCTGGGAAGCCGCTGAAAGTAAAGTAGGCTAAGAAAGATTTCAAGATCAGAGGCACACTTATTATGTCGGTTGGCTTCTATACAAAACAAATCCGATAAGAGCAAGTTTCAGGGGAGAAGATGCAAAAATGGACCATCATAAACTCCCAGCAATGTATAACTTGGTATTTCTGAAAGGCTATGTAGGGGTATGTGTTCAAAGTCTAAATTATGCGCGTGTCAAAAATTTTAAAGCAGGTTTTAAAACTATGTACAGGGTGCCCCCACCAAAAATACATATGAATCCATGAAAAAGACTGTGAGTTTAATTGCGTGTAGACAATGGTTCTCTGGAGAGCGTGGTTATGGGTGATTTTTTTTTTCAGCTTTACTAAGATATAATTGACTGACATATAACATTGTGTAAGTTTAAGGTGTACAGTGTGTTGATTTGATAATTATATATTACAGAATGATTACCATCATAACGTTAGCTGACACCTCCATCTCATTATATAATTACCATTTCTTTTTTGGGGTAAGAACATTTAAGATCTACTGTCTTCGCAACTTTCAAGTATATACTACAGTGTTATCAGCTATAATCACCATGCTGTACATGAGATCCTAAGAACTTATAACTGGAAATTTGCACTTTAACCAACCTCTCCCCATATCTACCACCCCCAGCCCCTGGTAACTACCATTCTACTCTTTTTTTCTATTATCTTTTTTAGTTTATACTTTTAAGTGAGATCATACAGTATTTGTTTTTCTTTGTCTGGCTTATTTCGCTTAGATTAATGTCCTCAAGTTTCATCCACATTATCATAAATGGCAGGATTGCTTTCTTTCTCATGGCTGAATAAAATTTCCTTTTTAAATATATGGGTGATTTTTTTCTAACTCTCTCCTTTTACTTTTCTAATTTTTTTTTTATTTTTAGTGGAGTAATATTCCATTGTGTGCACGGGCCACTTCTTCTTTGTGCATTCCTCTGTAGAAGGACATTTTCGTTGCTTCCAAGTGTTAGCTATGGTAAATATTGCTGGAGTACAGGTTTGCCAGCCTGTGACTTATTTTTTTTTTTATTGATTGATTGATTGATTGCTATGTTGGGTCTTCGTTTCTGTGCTAGGGCTTTGTCTATTTGCGGCAAGCGGGGGCCACTCTTCATCGCGGTGCGCGGGCCTCTCACTATCGTGGCCTCTCTTGTTGCGGAGCACAGGCTCCAGACGCGCAGGCTCAGTAATTGTGGCTCACGGGCCCAGTTGCTCCGCGGCATGTGGGATCTTCCCAGACCAGGGCTCGAACCCGTGTCCCCTGCATTAGCAGGCAGATTCACAACCACTGCACCACCAGGGAAGCCCCCACTTTTCTAATTTTTTTGAAAGATTTATTCACTCAACAGACATGTGTTGAGCACCTGTCACTTGTTGGGGGGTTTCCAGGTGCAGGAGATACAACAGCAAATCTCATGGTGCTTAGATTCTAATGGGGGGATCTAGGCAACAAAGGAAATAAATAAAGTATGTAGTGATATGGAGAAAAATAAAGTGGAGAAGCGTATCAGGAGTAATGGGGTGGGAGGACTGTGATTTTTAAATAAATGTCAAGAAAGGCTCAGAGAAAGGTGATATTTAGGCAAAAACTGAGAGGAGGTGAGGCAGTAAGCCTTTCAGGTGTCTACACAGAAAAGCTTTCCATGCAGAACAACATTTGCAAAGGCCCTGAAGCGGAGGACGGAGCAAGCAAGAGGAGGGAAGGTAACAGGATCTGAGTTTAGAAAGGCAATGAGACCGATTATATGAGACTCTAAGGTCTTTACAAGAGCTTTGCTTATACCCTGAGTGAGATGGAAAGCCCTTGTCTGATTTTGAGCAGAAATGTTATATGACCTGGCACGTTCTTCAATGGTACCCCTCTGGGTGTGTTGAGAATAGTTTCTGGGGGAGCAAGGTGGAAGCAAGAAGATCAGTCATGAGGCTATTTCAACAGTCCAGGCAAGATGTTCCGGTGGTTCAGACCAGAATGGTGGTGACAAATGGTATGGTACTAGATATATTCTGAAAGTGTGACCAACAGGATTTGCTGAAGGTTTGGATGGATAGTTTGAGGGACCAAGAGAGATCAAGGAAGACTCCAAGGTTTATGGCCCTAGTTAGAGCTGCTATTGACTGAGATAGGGACATCTGTAGAAGGAGCAGTTGGGAAGGGGGAAGGCCAGGGTTTCAGTCTTGGACGTATTGTATTTGCAATGTCAAGCAGCGGTTGGATCTGGAGTTGGGGGTGGAGCGCAGGTGAGAGAAGGAGCCTAGGCTGGAGAGTTACATCTGGGAGTTTGTTAACTCCCAGAGACTGAATGAGATCACCAAAAGACTGCCTGTAAACAGCAAAGAAGTGTCCAAGCTCTGGAACACTCTAGAGTTAAGTTCATGGAGATGAGGAGGAGCCAGCAAGGGATGCTGAGAAGGATCAAGTGAAGGAGAAGGACAACCAGGAGCTCATGGTGTTCTGCAGGCTCATGAAAAAAAACTCTTTCAAGGAAGAGGGATTCATGGTCAGTGTCAGCTGCTGTGGATTGGTTAGGTAAGATGAGACGAAAAGCTGTCCATTGGCTACAGCAACTTGGAGGTCATGGGTGACCTTGACAAGAATAGTTTTGGTGGAGTGTGCACATGAAGGCCTTATTGAAGTGGGTTAAAGAAAGAATGGGAGGAATTGGAACCAGTGAATGAAGACAACTCTTTCAGGAGTTTGCTGCAAAGGGGAGAAGAGAAATAGAGCTATAGTTAGAAGTGGAAACGGGGCCAAGAGAAGGGTTCTGTTTATTTTAAAGATGGGAAAAATAAGAGTTGTTTCATGCTGATGAGAATGATCCACAGGAAAGAGAGGAAAAATTGATGGTGCTGGAAAGAGAAAAGAGACTTGCTGGAACAGTGTCCATGGATAGGCAGGGGGGCTGGCATCCAGTGCCCAAAGGGAAGAGGAGGGAAGGCAGAGCTCATGGCAACAGATGTTGGAAGATGGTAGAAGTGGTGCTGGGGATAGTGGAAATGATCTGGTGACATCTATTTTCTCACTGAAATAGGAAGCAAGTGTTAAGAAGATGAACACATATTACTTAAGGACAAGGAAATAAGGAAAGAAAGAAAACTTAAATATGCATGAACTTTCACTTGGCAACATCACTTCCAAGAATTTTTCTTAAGGAAATAATTAAAGAACTTTGCCAGGATGTTCTCTGGCAGGATTATTTGTAAGAGCAAGAAGTTAGAAACAATCTAAGAGCCTCGCAGTAGCAGATTTGTTATAGTTAACCAATTTATTAAGCAGTGCTGACTTTCAAACATAGGCATTGATATTGAAAGCTATTGACTATACATTTAGAAGAAAAACAAAGTTCCCATGATTGTAAAAATTATATGTTTATTTGTAGATATCTATCTATATGTATCTACATGTGTGAAATTGGTAATCCATGCCCAATTGGATCATGGATTGCCGATACTTTTTGTCGACTATATTTTCTTATTTTTCCATAATAAACAGAATGAGAAACTTGTAATGAGAAAGCAACAACACAAGAACTTGTTCAATGTATCTGTGCTGTGTGGCACCTTTTGATTTTTTGGTGACTCTCAAGAGGTCTTGGACCTCTTTGCCTTGGGTCCCTCCACATCATTCAGGACCCTCTTGCTTGATCTAACTCAAATGTCGCCTGTATAATCCTGCTGTATGTCAGCAAGTCTCCTTCAGACCACGTCTGTAAGATGGTTGTTGATATCCACAGCAATAGAGAGGGAGGTGTCCAAAGCTATGAGTCGCGCCTGCCTGCTTGCTAATATGTGTACATATGTCCAGCCTTTTTGCCCGAGACTTGCTTGAATTGTGACACACTACTTGGTTTGGATCAAGTAATGCCCACTAGCCTGTTACAAGAAACTGCTGAAATTTCTCAGGAAGAACCTCATGATCATCCATTGGCCAGATTGGTTTAAGCCATTTGTTACAAATAAAAATAATCATATTACTTGATATGTATAAGGGACATTGTCTCAGTAGTATATGAGGCGGGTATAAAAGCATATTTAGAGAATAATACTTTCATTGATCTGTTGTATGTAATCTAAATTTTAAAAAGTGTGCTGCCTATACCTTGAAGACAACCCTTAGCCATCCCTCTTTTAACCAGATTGCTGCTCCAAGCCCCTGCTATCTAGGGATTCTGGTGCAGCCCCAACCCCCAGGGGACTCTGGATGTCCTTTAGAAGTCCATCTGCCTTGTTTCCGCAATGTGCCACTTACATTTGAAACAGCTGCTCCACAATTGAAATTTCAAGCCCCAAATTGGCATTTCTCTGAACCATTTGCAACTTATGCACTATTAATGTTTGGATTACACTGGATAACTTTGGAGGTTAAAATTGATTCATGCAAATAGATGACTGAGTAAGCAATAGAAACATGACCTAGAATAATCTCATGGTTTGCTATTGCATAAACATGTTTTATAATCTGTTTAACAGCAAACTTGATACTTCCTGAATGTGCCAACCATAACACACCCTTTTCTGTTAGACAAGAGAAAAAGAAAAACCAGGTTTTTCTTCTCATTCATAATCAAGGAAATTATTAAACTAAGAAAATCTGGTTGTCCTTAGTAAATATACTTTCTTGTGCTTTTCTTTTCATTCTGTATTCTTTTCTTATCTTCTTGTGCAGGGCTGGAGCAAAGGCAACGCTCATAGTTGCAATGGTAGTATTTGACCTCAGGTTTATTATTTTAAATACACCTGCCTGAAAATGACCAGAGATCAAAATAAGCATCGCCAATAATAGGATGGATTGACACTATATGTCCCTTGATATGACACACTAAGAGAAACACAGCCTCACTTCCCTGATATTCCTGGCAAAATGCAAATAGTACAAATCCTAAGGAAACATAATACAAACCCAAATTGAGGGAGATTCTACAAAATAACTGGTGTGAAATCTTCAAAAATATAGAGGTCATGAAAGATAAGGACAGATTGAAGAATTATTTCAGATTGAAGAAGATGAAAGAGACATCCAAAGTGAAGGTGACACATTATCCTGGAGTGGAACCAGAAATAGAAGAAAAAAAAATCGGGGGGGGGGGGGTGGTGGGATGCAGTATGTATTAGAATAATAAGTGAAATTTGAATGGTGTGAATGGATTACATGGTAGTACTGTATAAATGTCAACTTCCTGCCCTTGATGGCTGAATTGTGGTTATTATGTGGGAGAATGTCCTTGTCTTTTAGTAAGTTCACATTGACACTTCCAGTGAAACTGGGGCATCACGTCTGCAACTTTCAATTATTTCAGGAAAATAGCTAGCTAGCTAGCTAGCTAGACGGATAGATAAAGATAGATACATAGATAGAAAATAATAAAGCGAAAGTATCAAAATGTTAGGAATTAGGGACTTTGGGTAAAAGGTATATGGCAGTTCTTTTCATTATTCTTTCAACTTTTCTGTGTCTAAAATTATTTCAAAATAAAAAGTAAAAAAAAAAAAGAGAAAGAGAGAGAAACATTAAAGAGTATCTTAAAGCAAGAGACATTAGGTTACTTACCATTTCTCTTGAAGTGAGAAGGTTCAATATTGCCATAAAACGAATATCTGTACCCATATCTGTTCTTATATAAGATATAGACATCTATCTATCTATTAATATCTATCTTACATATGTACATGTATAAAATTTGTCTGGGACCCTGCAGGCTCGCTGAATTAGAATATGGGTAGGAGGTGGGGGGTTGGTCCTAGAAAGCCCAGAGGTGACGATGGTACACAGCCAGCATGGCACGTCACCCTCTAAGCAAGTCCTCTCGGTTCCGGGAGCTCTTGGGTGGGTCTGGGAAGGAAGCAGCAGTCCTGCTTCTTGTCCTGGCTTCTCTCTCTTACATTCCAAGTCCAGTACCTACTGTCTTCTCTCTTTTGCTACTTCCTAGAGTGTAAATACCTGACAATGACTCAGCAAAGCTTCCCAAACTGTGTTTCTCGAAATGCTAATGTGTTCTCAGAAAACAAATGAAAACAGAAACAAATAATCCATTTGGTTCTGAGTTGAATATGCTTAATATAATAGTTCCTTCCTGGACATTTATAAAAATGCATTCGTTTATAAATGGCTTACAAGTGGCTGCATTTTGTGTAATTCAATATTTCGCAAACGTTTTTGGCCACAGAACACTTTCCCCCCACTTAACACCTATCACATAGCAGCCAGTGACACTTGTGTTTCTCCAGGTGCTTAGTCTCTAAGGCTGTGTGAACCGTTTAGGATGCTGATGGGAAAGGCGTGAAGGTAGTCAGCCTCAGGCACGGCTCACTCAGGGCCTGGCTCAGGCCATTTGCTGTTATCCTCATGAATCTGCCTCCTTGCGTGTGTCAGCTTATGTGCAGAGTGACTTCCCTCAAGAGATTTCAAGATGCTGTAAGCAGCAACTGGGTCTAATACTTCTGCCTTCACAGACAGGCAAAGAACATATTGTGCCCATCCTGCTCAGACAACCCTTGAGTCAATCACCAGATCCAGGGAAATGGGATTGGCCTGTTTGCATGGACCAGCCAGGGCTCATCCATCCATACATGCTGGCTACACGATGGTGAGGGGGTGGGATGGATGTTGGGACCCGGGGTACCAGAACGTCCTCCACAATGTGGAATTTAAGTAAGCAGAGAACTGGGGTCTTGCAATTGGCTCAGGTAAGCCTCTCCCCACCCAAGTGTCCCCAGACAAACACCAGCTCCTCGGGCAGTTCTATACCTGGTTAGCCTGTCCTGGGGTGAGGAAGGGGCCCCCTGAGAGTAGAGGGCAGGGGCAAGGCTGACCCAGTGGCTGCTCACTGAGGAAAGGATAAGCATGCCAGTGAATTGAGTTGCCTTTTCCAGGTTTTTCTTTTCTTCTTCTGTTTGCATGCTTTCCCATGATTGGATTTTTCTTTTTCTTTAGCCCCACCTGGCAAGCCCTGGTCTCTAGGAGTCCGGCTACATTCAGGACACTTCTGAAAAGAATACTGAACACAGTTTGCTTGCCAGTTCCCCCACTGGAGGCTGAATTCCAAAGGTTATTTTCTTTAAACCTTAATCTCAACCTTTTGCCTCATAATTTTGAAGTAAAATCCATCTCGAGACAGGTCCTCACAAAGTGCTAAGAACTGAACAACGTGTCATTATTACACTTGCAGTAATTCCCAAACAGCATCAGTGAATTCAAATATTTGTACCTTTGCGTGGGTCAGCCAGGCTGCAGCCAAGGAGACTCCCATGCTAGGTTAACGTTGAAGCTTTAGTTTGATCTAACGCAAACAATGAACAGAAATCAACACAGGTCAGATTTTCCCTCCTTTCCTGTGAAATAGTTAATGTTAATGCCACAAGTGCAGTGATTTCAGAGGACTACAGCTGGCTTTGAAGATGGGCCATCACTCATTCATCACCCAGGTAGATGAGAGATGGATTCTAGGCCTCAGCTACTTACTGTAGGAAGCCTCAGAAAGTGCCCGGGCCTGTCCCAGAGCAGGTGTCCGATTAGATGTTCTCTCTCCTTCCTTCCATTCTTTCCCTGCTTCTTTTCCTTCCCCCAAACACTGCCCCAGAGGAAAAGACCCAAGAAATTACCGAACATTAATGTAACAAGTTACTCCTACAGCTACTCTCCAGTTGCCATTCCTGAAATTATCTGTCCCTTGTTTTTAGGTTACTGCCTAATTCATTTGATAAATTACTATGTGATGAGGTGTGTTATCACACACACACAATTTTTTATTGAAGTAGAGTTAATTTACAATGCTGTGTTATTTCCTGGTTTAGAGCAAAGTGATGCAGTTATGCATCTATATGCATATACCTTTTCACATTCTTTTCCATTATGGTTTATTACAAGCTATTGAATATAGTTCCCTTGTAGTTTATTTTATATATAGTAGTTTGTATCTGATAATCCCAAACTCCTAATTTATCCCTCTCCCCCGCTTTCCCCTTTGGTAACCATAAGTCTGTTCTCTATGTCTGTGAGTCTGCTTCTGTTTTTTAAATAAGTTGATTTGTATCTTATTTTAGATTGCACATATAAGTGACATCATATGATATTTGTGTTTCTCTGTCTGACTTACTTCGCTTAGTATGATAATCTCTGGGTCCATCCATGTTGCTGCAAATGGCATTATTTCTTTCTTTTTTTATGGCTGAGTAATATTCCATTCAGACACATTTTTAATGTGAGAACTTCAATGCCTCAATTCAAAACAGTGACAAGAGCTGAGAAACTTAAGCCTTCTCCTCACCATCAAGCACTTGCTACTCTTTTAAATCAACACTAGTGATGAATTGGGTTTAAAATTTTTTAGGGTCCCTTTGGGATAAAAATAACCCCTTAAAGCCTACTGCTTGTCAAATATATGCCTCAGAGAAGATTCAGAGCCTAACTATTGTAAGAGTTTCTTGAGGCTCAAAACTCCTCAAGGCCATCTTAGACATGTGAATCTCCTCCAGTCCCAGAATGACTTCTACATTGACCAGTTTAGCAGATGTAACCACAGGATCATAGAGTCTCAGGGTTGGAGCTGGTCTTGAATGTTCCATCATCTATTCTAAGCTACAATTTCCTTGCCAAGTGGTAAGCTAACCTCCCATAAGCTAGCCTCTGCCTGGCAGGGTCATCGAGATTCTCGTCTTCTTTACTTTCACGTATATCCTTCTAAAAATTCTTGCATTACCTGAAACAAATCAAATGGATGTCTAATCCTTGAACCCGTAAGAATTTAACTAGGCGTTCTAGCGTTTTCCAAGTCTTCTCCAGGCTAACCATCTGCAAACATTTAAACCCTCCTTCTGAAATGGCTTCCAGTTGCTGCAGCTTCTCTGCCCTCCCCTCTCTCTAAAGTTCTTGGTCCCACCTCCTCACCCCCAATAACCAGCATCACAAACGAAGCACATCAAATGGCAGCCCATCCTAAGCATGTGCTCTGTATCTCCGGCATAAGCAGAAGGCTTTTATGAAATCA
Organism: Eubalaena glacialis; assembly: GCF_028564815.1. Classification (NCBI taxonomy): domain Eukaryota; kingdom Metazoa; phylum Chordata; class Mammalia; order Artiodactyla; family Balaenidae; genus Eubalaena; species Eubalaena glacialis. The sequence continues at coordinate 31,413,661 of NC_083726.1, read as the reverse complement.
AATCAATATACATTTTTTCCATTTTTTTGAATGATCATAGTAAAGATTTCCCTACCTAATCAGTCCCATGGCTCTCAAGGATTGTTAGAACCACACTTGTGAAAAATGAGCTAAAATGGATGATCATCTGTACGCTCTTGAGGGGAACATGTTGAGGAGTCTTCTATTGATCTCCTGACCACTCCTCTCCGTTGGGTAAGATAATCAAAAGTATTGGCTCTTAGTTCAGTTTACTTAGCTAGTATTTGGAAAATACGTATCTGAAAGAAAATGTAAATGTTCTTAGGTATATTCATTTTTTGGCTGCAAGTAATAGAAAACCTAATAATTTCATAAACCTTAGGATACCATTGAATGCAGGTACCTAAAACTGGGTGTATGAAAAGGTCTATGCTTTTGCTTTTGTTTTCCACTCAAGGTTAGAATCTGTAATTCTGCCTCCAGAATTCTGCTTGGCATTTTCACATAACTGTGTTCAAGACTGAAAGTTCTGAAAATGTGGAGCCACCAGCAGACTTCCCCTCCTGTCTCATTAGTCAGGGTGGGGGCACCAGGCCAATCTGAGCTACAGGGAAGCAAGGAAGTGCGTTTCTGGCAAAGGGAGGTGGGATGGTCATGACCAGGCAAAGCGTCTGCTTCAGTGTGTTTCGAATGTGTAAAAATAGAGTTTTATTTTATTATAAAAGTTAATGCATAATTATTTAGAAAAAAAATTCCCCAATGCCACTACCCAAAGTCTTTTCTCAATGTACTATTTTAACACCATTCTAATCATATTGTACAGTGTTGTTTTTTTTTTTCACTTAACATTATTTTAAAGCTCTATGGTTTTTGAAATATAGTTATTTTGAAATAAAATAGAAACCAAAGGAGGCAGCATAGAACAGTGGAAAGAGGGCTGGCTCTGGTGTGAAGAGACCATGCGTGTGGCCCCGGTCCTGGCACTAATCCATCAGTGTATTTCCATTTCCTCAAAATAGAGAAATGTGTTTCCTTAGTCCTACCATTTCTGAGTCTTCAAGATCATGAGAACTGTATCTCTGAGACACATAAGCCACGCTGTTCAGATACTGATTCAACACAGCAGGTCAGGACCACAAGGACAAACAGACGAGTGAACTGGAGGTTACCACCATGTGAAAGTGATGCATGATATGTAATAATATAAAATATAATACATAATATGCACTATATGACATTACCAGTTCTTCCTATTTTTCAGTGGAAGCCAGAAATCTGGATTTTCATGTGAAACTGTTTGCTTTTTAAACATGGGCACCTAGTTTGAAAAACAAAATACTCTAGAGGCCAAACAAAACATGCCTGTTGATTGCCTGTCGGCAACTCTGGCTAAACCAGCAGCCAACTTGATCAACACTAGTTGATACTAACTAGTTAGTGTTGATACTCACACTAACTAGTTTAACACTAGTTAAAAAGATGTACAGATGGGGGGTAAGAAGAGCTGCTTATAAGACGTTTTGGCTACACAGCAACTGGATTATTACAATCCATCTAAAACTTCAAATGCTTATATTAATGGTGAATAAATATAATCTAGGATTTCATCATCTCTAGTTTTTTACATTGACAATATAACTACTTCCCATTGCTGATTCTGAAACACCCTTGGGTATGAACTGAGCTTTGATGTGCTCTCTTGTGTGCTATATTGGAAACAACTAAGTCAGGACCCTGCTAGGATGTCTCCTTTCATATGTGTTTTTCATGATCATGATTTTTATGGTTCAAAATCAAGTCCTGTGTCTTTTGCCTCAATCATTCAGTTTAAGGACAAAATGAAAAAGGAAATGATGAAAGTCTTAGACAGGTGTTCCCTTGAGTTAAGAACTGCCACCTCAAGCAGTTTGCTCTCTTCTCACCCTGAATGTTGCATCTTTAATCTCTCCTTTTCAGAGAGAGAATTATCAGCGTCACCAGTCACTGCAGGCCTTTGCACCCAGCAATTCTGACTATCACTCTCTGAGAGCAGTGCAGAAAGAGGATCTAATAACTTTGAACTTTTTATGTGATTTTTTACCTTTGACACAGTTGTTAATTAGAGTTCTAAAAAAGCAACAGCTCCCTGCAAGAACATCAGGTTTTTAAATGATTCATCTTCTCACAGACCTTGATATTCAATCCAGGTGCAGGAATAAACAGTATAGCCCTTGGGTTCTATCCTCGGGGCTTGGAAATGCTTCAGTGAAATTCTATAGCGAAAGGCCCCTGTGCTTCCCCTGACTTTCTCTTTGTTCTACTAACTTTTTATGTCTGAAAAGCAAAGGGATTTCCTTTGGGGATTAAGCAGAGGAAACAACCTAAGGCAGCGATAGTGTTTCATTAGAATTATGAGATGCAAAATTATCCTGAAGTCAACTCAACAAGAAGTTCTTTGCCCCAGTCTTGGAAGGGTCCCCCTGGATATCCAGCAGAGAGCATCACAAGCCCTTGCCCCACTGAGGCTTCTCATCCTCTGTTCTCCCGGCGCCACGAATATCTTGGACAAACAGTGGTGGGTTTTGAGTGAGGTGGAGAGGTGTCTCATCTGAATGTGATACATGACATTTTTTTTTTCCTTTTTCTTTTTAAAACTTTTTACATGTATTATTTTGCTAACATGAAATCATTCTGAAATAAATATTTAAAAACGGATAGGTGCCATTCTCATCCTGCCACGTCCTGGTTTTGAGTCACTGAAAGCAACAGAGGTCGAAGAACAAGACAGATGATTAATTTTCTTAATGATAGATCTTAGAAGCTTCTGTTCAAAGAATGAGATGCAAGTGAAGAGTTTCCTGTTCACAGAAGACCAATGTGCTACTCTACAAACTGCTCCTAGCCACACTTCTTATTCCAAACCGGGAGTCTGCAGAAGGATTAGCGTATGCCGGTGAAAGAAAAGGATTTGTGTCAAAGCAGCTACACTAATGCCAGCCTCACGTATCCATCTTCTGTCAACACAAAGCTGGATAAAAAGTACATACTTAGCTGCTATTCGAGAGTCACTAAAAATTCTTGAAATAAACAACAACATAAATCACTTTTCTATTAGATTTCTCAAATATTCACATTCTGATTTATGGCTGACATTTACTTTAAAAATGTTCGATGGTAACCTGAATGGCCAAATTTTAAGTTAACTGTGTTTTTATTAATTACTTTTGAAGTAAAACAAGCTTTTTTTTATCCTTTTGGTTAATGATTAACTTTAAAATTTTTGAAGCGCCAGCTATTTTTCACATTTCCTTATATAACTTTGTTGTATTTTCCTTTCACTTATTATGATTACTCTTTACATTTTTAGGGACATCCTTGGTTCATACTTTTATTGTTTTGGCTGTATCCCATCTAATTTGACATATTGCATTTCTATTTGTATTTAAAAATACTCTTCATTACATTTTGGGGTTTCTTCTCTGGTCCAAATATTATTTAGTGGAGTTTAAGTTTCCCTTTTCATATTTTCTGTGTGATTATTTTATTTTGTTATGTCTAATTTTAAGATTTACTCTCGATATATGGAATGTAGAGTTGTGACTTTATAATGTAGTGCAGAACATGGTCAACTTTTGTCTAAAATACACTTGAGCAAAAAAGCAAACTTGCTTATATTTCCACGTAGTTTTTTGCACAGATGTTAAATCTGCCTTATTAATTTTGTATCACTTTGTGTCATGTGGATGAACTAAATTCTACTTCTGAACTGTTGATATTTCTAATTACATTTTGTATTTTATTTCTGTCAATTATTTCTATTCATGTACTTTATAAATTTAGAAGTTTAAGATGATTGAGTTACTTCTCCTACTGCTTTTGTTGTGAAATCTACCTTATTATGAGAAGAATCTCAAATCAGAGTCTTCATTTTTACTAGAAACATGCTTGAGATTTGACCCAAAAGAAAATGCAACTGACGGACTTTGCAAACAAAGAAGTAGTTATACACACCCTCTCCACCCCCATTAACCTCTGCCTCTTGGCAAGCCATTGACCTATTTTCCTAGTAAGCCCAGGCTACCATTGTGTTATCAGGCTGAGTCACAGTTAGGGCTTATGGAGAACAACCTGGAAATTACACCGTGTTCCTAGATTCAATGTACATTCATAAATCCTCTGGTTCATGAAGTCTAAGATCTTGTGACTTGCTAAGGCAGAATGTTGTATCAGCCATCAGGGAAAATGAAGCATATAGTGTATTGATATAATTCCACTTCAATATCTACTATAGACCCATCTGTTTTTATCATTAAAATTGCTCATGAGTTGAGCATAATTATTGGTCAGTAACCTCCAAATATTTGGATTTTTTTTCCTCAACAGCCAAATATTTCTACCCACGAACAGACGGTTTATCTTCCAATCCTCTTGTACGGTCAGGCCAGTCAAGATGGCTGTTTCCTTGCTCTTTGTACATCCCCTCTTCGATCAGTCCCTGCCTCACCTACATCCCACGCACGTGAATGTCCTTTCCCCTGCCCCAGCTAGTGCTTGTCCTAATCCTTAGGCCAGCACAGCTCCACTTGCTAGTTTATTAAAGGGAAACATCTACCCTCATGGTGGTCATTAACCAGAGGGTCTGTGAGGGATGTGGCTCAGCTGCTGGTTTCCCTGGTAACTGATAAGCCAATCCGATGATAGTTCCCCCTATAAATGGTAGCCTCTTCCCCTCGGTAGTGAAGATTGTTGTCATGTCTTGCCTGCGGCCACACAGGGTGGGAATGTTGCTCCGGGACCTTTTGCTTTCGCGAGTAAGATCCCCTGTCCAATAACCCATGGATGTCTCTGTGGCTGTCTCTGGGCTCTTTCTTTAGTCTCCGGGCTGGGCAAGTACAGGGCTTGCAGGCCTGTGGGGTTCAGCCCAACAATTGGCAAGCCACAGGAGGCCGGGGAAACTCCCGTGAGCACCATGATGTCAGGAAATAAGGACGGGGAATGGATAGTTGTGACGGTACTCCGGGGGTGGCTGTCCACTGGTATCTGAAGCCTGAAAGTTGAGGGGGTAACCTCGGGCTGTCTGTCCACTAGCATGTGAGGCCCTGTGGCAGCTGACTACCCTGAGAGCTGTCTTTCTTTTCCATTATATTGACATACACCGCCAACCTCAGTCTCTTTCCAGTTTACAGTAGCACAGCTGAGCCCCCGGTTCATTGACTGCGTGAGGATGGCTGGTGAATACCGACAAAACGCAAGGACCTGGATTATCTACAAAATACAGGCATACCCACACCCACCATGCCTAAACAATTACGGATGCGGGCTTTAGGGATATTAACTCAGGGACAGGCTTGTGAATTGGATGTTGCCAGTTACCCAGAAGGGTTTGGTTGGGGCCTGAGGCAACAGCAAAATAATGAGTACCCTTGGGCTTCTGGTCCCAGCTGTGGAAGGGGGGAGAGCAACGATACAGCGTGATGGAACAGACAGAACCGCAGCTGTGTGCCATCTACAATGCCTTACACCAGGTGGAAGACGTCCCAAAAGCCCTACCAGAGTCCCCAAGCAACACAAAACAACCACTTTACCGGCCGTGAAGTTCAGGGATGGGCCAACAAAAATAACATACCCTGGCTTTTCCTCCTGCCCTACAACCCTACTGCTGCTGGGCTAACTGAAAGGATGAGTGGGTGACTTAAACAACAATTGAAATGGAAACCTGCTTTCTCCACATGTGGATCCAGGAGGCTACCTCAAGCCCTACAAACTATAACTGAACATCCCAGGAGCGGTCGTCCCAGTGCCTATGCTGTGTTAACCCAGAGGCCACTAGTCAACACAACCCAATTTCAACTGTTGACCACTGAACGATTGTCACCAACTACCAGTCAGGACAATAACTCGCTTTTGCCCTTGTCACAGGGTCTACCCCCAGGGGAACACCTTATAAAATGGGACTGGCAGGTAAATCCCCGATGCTTTGGGCTTGCTGCCCTGTGAGGGATAGGATTAGAGAGGGACCTACAGATTTCACATGTCTTCTACCCAGCCCCACCTAAGACCACTAAGGTAATTAATCCAGGCCCCCTGCTGGCGGAAGGCACCATCATATTAACCTTGGATTCTGTTGTTGCACCGCCTCTCCAGTACTGGGCACCGGCTATGGGGACTGAGGGTAGACAGGCAGGATGGTACTGCAGGCCAGGAGGAAAACCACAGGCAGGGGTGGTATTATCTCAGAAGGCTGTTACTGCTTGTATTTTGCCTAGTGGTCATGATCTTCCCTGTGCTGTGCCTGTTAAACATTTTACATTTGTTCCCTAGCCTGAGCAGAGCGAATCAGCCTGTGGACCAGGCGACAACAGTGGCTTCATTGAGAAATGAGTTTGATTGCTGGGTCTACGGCGAGGTGTCATTGTCATCCTCTGGACTTCCATGAAAGGAAGCGTCTGGCTCCAAAGTCTGCCCACCTCTTAGACTCTTGATAGTCTAGCTGCTGCTGTCTGTATTGCATTTGTGGTATTTGGTTGACGGGCACCTCTACATACCTGATCCCAGGGATATCAAGGATGAGGGGCAGACCAAGATTATAAGGGTTGTGCAGGGTATGTGTAGGGGTGGAGTGCGTGGTCAGACGCCTCAAGATGGCTGTTCTCTTGCTCTCTGTACATCCCCTGCTCGACCGATCCCTGCCTCACCTCCAACGCCTCACGTGAAGGTGCACGGCCCCCGTTCATCACTTGCAGGCCCCTCTGATCATGTGTGCACCCCCTCTTGATCAAGTGTGCACCCCCTTTTAATCACATGAATGCCCCCTGGTTGGGGGTCCTTTGCAGGAAAAAGGCTGATTTCTCAGCCTTCTGTTAAATATTTTGGGGTTTTGAACTCAAGGACAGAGAGCTGCTCCCTCATGGGAGGGAAGCTCTCGCCAGGGCTGTGGTTCCCACCAAGACCACTGCCCAGGTGCCTGAGAATGGCCGGCTGGGTTCTGCCACATCTGGATCCCCCACTTTGGACTCATAGCAAAACCTTTTGAATGAAGCTTCTAAAGGGGAGATCGTGAGTCTCTAGACTAAAATCTTGGAGGATAAACATCCAGAAGACCAGCTCCATCCCTGCTGGACAAGACCTTCTAAGAAATGTGACTGGAAATGGAAACCATGCTGCAGAAGAAAAACCCTGACCAAGATCATGCAAACCTGGGCTGGTTCCGGACCCTGACTTGGACTTCTCGCAGAGGGCAGGTGAACCCTGCTGGATATTAAGTTGCTTTTCAGAAGCTGTGAGAAAGGAATCAAGGTGAGTGGGTTTGCTGCAATGGTGGCTTTGGTCAAGTCAAACTCTTCAGAAGGCCATTTCCATCACTTGCTGGGGTGGAAGAAGTATCTGTTCTTTAGTCAGCCCTGTGTTTCTAACCTCCCTGGCCTGGAAAAGAAAACTCGGTGACTAGGATTTCTCCTACTTGGGCAAAAGTAGGGAATCTCTCTAGCATTGGATCTGTCCTCCAAAACCTCTTTCTGGACCAGATCATGCTGACCCCTTGGTTGTGCTGGTCAAATTTTCAACCATCCCCCACTTTGCTGACTTCAGGTGGCACCTATCAATTAGGTTGATCACCTGTCCCCTGTCTTACCCTCGCCTAAACCGAACCTTTGCTCTCTGCCTGTCATGGGATCCTCAGATTTAATAACAAACCAACAAACCCTGGCATCTACAACTGTCAAGGTTTGACTTGGTCCAGATATTGGAGGAACCATACTATTCCCAGCCTATGTCCCTTCCATATTTCATATTGAAGTGTTTCAGCCAAAAGGATAATGATGGAGGCACTAGAACATGTAAACAGGTGAGACAATCTCTGCTGGACACTGTCCTAGATAAAGCCCCTAAAAATCCTAAGTGTTCATCATGGCTGGCATTCTGTGAGCCCCCTGAGGGTACATCTTATAGATTCAGTTACCGATCTTGGGCCTACGGCTGCTCTGACACCTGGCACATAGGTGGGATTTGTTTCTTGGCATCCAAAGGTGAACTTGGAACCAGAAACCAGAAAATACTCTCAAAGGAGTGCTAACCAGTTTCATTCCTCAAGCCCTTGTCGGGTCTGTACCCCTTATCGGCAGGAAGTACCCAGAGCTGACCTCGCCCCTTTCCCTCCAGATGGAGGAATGATCCAAAGATGGGGGGACTGAAGCCTGAACCCGAGGGTTAAACCCATTCCACCTGCCCTCAACTAATCAAAGTCGTGAAGACTTCATGTTCTCCAATGAGTACGGAGCCTAATCAGTGAGCTGTTTGCCTGAGTTACTTTCCAGGAACTTGGAGCCTCAGCTGTGTCTAGTTGGGGCTGAGCGTGAGACTGGATAGGACCACAGACCCCCTCCACTGGGCCTGCGCGCGTGTCCGCGGGACCCTCGTGAACGTGTGCGGGCCTAGAGCCTAGTTACGCCTGCGCAGAAGGACGCTACCCGCACGTTTTCCCAATCACCTGTGCCCGCGCTGCCCACGCCTCAGCCCGCCCCGCAGCTTCGCCCTGATCCATCAGTCTCCAGCCCGGGCTTTCTCGGAGGCGGATGTGAGGCCTGTCCTCCCGGCTCCTCGCCTGACTGCCTCGTGAAGAAACCCTCTCCTCGCTTCCACCGTCTGCATCTGGGCTTGCTGTGCATCCGGCAAAACGAACTTGGTTTGGTGACCAATTCGGAAGCCAGCGGGAGGGAGTCCAGAGGGACCTTTGCCCGAGAGTCGTGGCCCCGGGGGCACTGAGAGCCTGTGTGTGAGCACCAGTGGCGTCGGGTCCCTTGGTTCCAGCACCAGCCCCGGATTCCTCCAGGCGCCGCCGACCACCTGAGCTTGGTTTGGTTTTGCAGTGGAGAAGCGGTTTGGGTAGGAAGCCGCCTTTGGGTGAGTAACCTGGTTATGGAAACGCACCTGGCTCTAAATTGTTCCGCAGTCCTGAGCAGGTCGTGGTTGGAGGCCCTGCTGGCGGGGTTTTGGAAACAATAGGAAAGGTCTCAGCTGCTGAGGTCTTCCGTGCCTGGAGGAGAGGCTGGTCTCTGCTTTTTGGTCTTGTTTGTTCTGGTCTCACGTGTCCAGGACCCTCTATATCTGATTGGCTTGTTAAGGATTGGATATTGGAGACTGAGCTTCTTGGTGACCACAGCAAGGACCCTTAGATTTCTTTACTGCGACCATCTGGAAGCAAAGCCCCTTCAGAATGGGAGATGTTAATTCAACAACTTGCAATTCCCTCTAGGCTGCATTCTCCAAAATTGGGTACTTTGAGTTATGAATCCAGGTTGGAGACACTGTTTTAATTCTTGTAAAATGACAGGTTTTGGAATGAGCTAGATGCGTTCATGAATGGTAACGTGTTCTATTGGGTTCAAATTTCCCACTCCAGAATTCAGTTAGGTGACACCACCCACGTGTGTCACAGAGATGCATGCAACGGAAGAATAATTTATCTGAGTATGAGATGGAGACATCCTGGATTCTTACAGGCACGTTTAGAACAAATGCACATCATTTCTAAGAAGTCTTCTCTTCGACCATGGCTGCCTTCCCCTATAGATCCCCTTCTAGGGTCCTGACCCAGAATGCCGAGAGGCCGGGTCCCTCTGTGTGTTCCCTTCACCATAAACCATGAACATGCACATTCGTTTTGTCTTGGTGTCCCTGACAACACAACCCTTTACTCTCCAGGGGTTGGCCTGGTAAACGTACCAAAGGCATCCAGCATGTGGGTGGTCTTGCTTTTAGCATTCTGGCTGATTGTGTATTTTACCAGGAAATCATGTGTTGAGTGAATAATGATGAGGTCAAGTTTGCCTGCCTCTGTGAGAGTGAAAAGATAGAACATGTATCACTTGAGTGGGTTTATTCCACTTTGGCTTTTCCCCTGTTTAACATGTTCTCGGCATCTGTGCATTTCAGTCTCATCTCTCTCTCCCCCTTTTTCCTCCCTCCTCATCTCACTCCCAAAAGTCTTAGAATCAGTTATGAAAGCTACACAGTAGGGATGGTTTCTGTACAGGTGCTTCTTTAAGCATCAAGAGCCTTATGTTTATATGTTTCCATTATAGTATATGATGGTATTTTCAGTATTTTCTGCATTTAAAAAAATTTGTAACAGAATTGCAAACAACTGAGGGACCACTTAGGATACTGCTTAAGTAAATGTGAGTACACGGTGTGCAACTCTTCACAAAGCATTCTTCTGGACACTGTAGGTTATCGTTGCTTTTTGTTCTTTTTAAAAATTTTTATTATATTTCTTTTTTGAAGTATAGTATATGCAGTACTCTGAATCCTTTGTTGTAATTTCAGTAGTCTTCACAGCATCTTCAACAGGACTGGATTCCATCTCAAGAAATCACATTATTTTAATTTATTTTTTAATTGACGTGTAGTTGATTTACAGTGTTGTGTTAATTTCTGCTGTACAGCAAAGTGCTTCAGTTATACATATATATTCTTTTTCATATTCTTCTCCATTATACTTTATTAGAAAATATTGCATTCTGTTCTCATCACAATCTAGACAATACACTTAATGTACATAAGATTCCACAATATTGACAGATCCTTCTCCTGAGAGTCATCGTAGTCTTTGTGTCCTTCTCTTGCTCTCCTCTCTGACCTTTTCAGAGGACACAGATAAAGAACAGAACATCACAATTGCGTTTTCACCTGCTTGTGAAACCCATCCCTTGCCTTCTTACTACCCCAAACTTCAAGATGTTCATTCCGCTTGCTTCCTTCTAGGTTTCTTTTCCTTTGCTTTGTGGGGGGGGTGGGAATCTTAGACTTTTCTTCAACATACCCTTTTACCTTTTTATCTGTGCAGTTGCCCACTGTAAGAAAGAGGAGATGAATGTCTGTCAGATGATGATCCAACATTCCTCGCTCACTCTCACCGTCCTGAGCTGACTGATAATCACCAGGAGATACTTTTCATCATCCTCACCCAGGCACTCAGTCTGTCCTGCTTAGTGCATTTTCCAGACATCTTGTCTTACGATCCTAACTTCACACAAGTGGAGTTTGCCCCAAGGCATCTCCATCTACAGTAAATTTATCATCTCAGCTGATAATGATTCAGATAATGTCTGCGGGTCCATGAACACAGACGACTCTGCATTTATGTATAACTTCTTAAATCAGAGATTTCTAGTTTTCCAGATGTAGATCTTATAAATATTTTATTAGATTTATCGCTAAATATTTAAATTGATTTGGTGATAATGTAATTTTTTTCTATTTCAAATTCAAATTGTTCATTGCTGGCATCTAGGTAAGCTATTTATTTTTGGCATATTGATTTTACATCCTGCAACCTGGCTATTGTTATTTATTATAGAAATATTTTATCAACTTTTTGGGATTTTCTACATAAACAATTATGTCACCTGCACATAAAGACAGTTTTATTTTTCTTTTCAAATTCTAAACATTTCATCTCCTTTATTTTATTGTCCTAGGTAGGTTTCTAGCACGTTGTTGAATAGGACGTCCTTGTCTTGTTCCTGATCTTAGGCTAAAATCATGCACTTTCTCAGTATTAAATATGATGTTAGATTTAGCCTTTTTATAGATATTTACTATCAAGCTGAAAATTCTCCCTCTATTAATAGTTTACTGTGATATTTTTCATGAATTTTTACTTTTTTCCAGGTGCTATTTTCTGCATCAGTAATAGGATTATATAATTTTCTTCTGCAGCCTGCTGATGTGATGGGTTACTTTGATTGAATTTTGGATGTTTACCACTCTTACATACCTGTAATACATCCCCTTTGGTCATGATGTATATATCTATCTATCTATACAGATGTATACATACACACATATATAATTTTTGTAAGTATTATGCTGAGGGTATTTGCATATACAGTTATAAGAAATATTGATCTGTAGGGTTTTTTCTTATAATTTCTTTATCTAATTTTTGTATTAGAGTAAACCCAGACATATAGAATGAGTTAGGAAGTGATTCCTCTGCTTCTCTTTTACGGAAAAGCTTACAGATCTTTGGCATTTTTATTCATTAAATGTTTAGTAGAATTTGCCAGTGAACCTATTGAGGCATGCTGCTTTCTTTTATTCTGAAAATTTATTAATTATTAATTTGGTTTCTTTAATACTGATAGGCCCATTCAGATTTTATATTTCATCTTGTAAAAGTTTTGGTAGTTTGTGTCTTTCATGAAATTAGTCCAGTTCATCTAAGTTACCAAATCTGTGAGCATAGAAGCGTTTGTAGTATTTCTTAACACAGATTGTATTATTATTAATATTGTTCTTATCATTACTCTTGGTTTTGCCTTCCAGCATGCTTTGTAATTTTGTTGTTGTTGTTGAAAGCCCCATATTTTGTATCAGGTAATAGGAAGTAAAATCAACAAGACTTTTGTGTGAGGGTTTATGAAAATCTGGCTGGTAGTTGTGCTATAATTAATATTTGTGGGTTTCAAATTCCACTCAGGTCTCTTGACTTTGAGCTTCCTTAAATACTCCTCCTCAAAGAGAAACTGCATCTTGAAATTCTTTCTGTGGGATCCACTGTTTTTATATCCGACTCTATTGGTGTGATGCTGAGGTATGGGGAAGAGAATGCATTTTATAATATTATGACCAAATCAGTATTCATGTGGCTTTGTGTCTTTGGACTGAGACTTTCACAAGTGTTTCTCCAGTCAAATATGAAGTGTGGAATATGAAGATGGCCTTTCTTCAGCTGGGTTAAGACTCTGGCAAAATACTTTTTTCCTGGAGTGTAAGATTTTATCATGGAAAATGCAGTGGCCATATTTCATGATAGTTTCTCTTCCTCACTCTTGACAGAGCCACAATGGGAAGTTTCTTGGTTTTCACTGTGAAAACCTGGTAGGGTTCCTGGAGACACAACCTATGAAGATGTGTGGACACCTGACTTTAGTTACCAGGATGTTTTCCTTCTCAAAGTCCACACTCCACCTCCAAGAATTTGACAAAATTACCATTTAATCTGAGCTACCCTGTGATGGCTCCAGAAGCTGGTGCTTCAGGTTGGCAAGTCTCATCTGTGACTCTGTACACATCTGTCCCTCCAGAATTTGATGAATCTGTTTGCGCTTAGACCTCAGTTCTCTAATGCGTCCAAGAAAAGATGATCTTTTTCATTTTGTTCATTTTCTTCTTCTAGGGACCTGAGTGATGACTTGTAAACTTTACATGTGTAGCTGATATGAAAAGTCCTAGAAGTTTGTTTGATATGTCTTCCAAAATAAATGTACTTCCCTCAGATTTAACAATGTTAAAATATAGTTTCCCTCTAACATACTTAGGAATTACACCTCTAAAAGAGTGTGCATTTATCATGGTATCCATCCAGAAGATCCAGATTTAAACTTAATAAAATTTTAACAACAAGGACCTATTTTGATATTCACTATACCAGTAGCATTTATTGAATGGCACCACCTAACACCATACTCATATGATATTCCTGATTTTTCTGCCCTCAAAAATTGACTGTTCTTTCAAATCATTATCTTGAACTATCCTTTCAGTAACTTTCTCAGATTACATAATACATGGGAGGGAGTCCTGTACATAATGTAGCCAGTTTGCTCTAGAATTTACACATGCGTTTAAAGGTGGTCCAAATTAATAGTTAAAATAGATGGGGCTACTTGAGGTGAAATACAAGAACAAATGTCTGAGGAGAAAAGACAGTACATTTGGCAAATGTTATAATAGTATGAGGCAGGTACTCCTTAATCAGTGACATAAACAAGGTGTTGAACTATTTGACAGGCCGTAGTGCCATTTATAGATGTAGAGATGATGAAGACGGTCTTGAGAGACAAAGGAAAAGATGTTCAAAACAAAACAGTGTTACAAACCGACATTCTAAGTGCAAGGTTGCTAGGCAATGGGGTACACACGTGTGCTAAGTCAGCTGCTTTCACTTCCACAAATTGCTAGAGCAGGAAATTTAAATCATTTAATGGTATTTCTGGAAAGTTGAAAATTCCCACTTGTGGAGTTTTAAAGAGACTGGCAAAGAGTGAAGCCTTTTATTATTTGCATAGTTCAGAGAAAACTGGTTTTACACAAGATGACAGCATGAACAGATGAGCTCCAACAATGCTGTCTCATCTCCAAGTGCAGGATGGAAGGTGGAAATAGCAAGTGCTATCATCAAAATCCAGGGGAAATCTCTGGGAGCGATGCAGACCAGAGATGTTTTCAAAGGTCTTGAAGTCAGAGGTTGTAGACGTGAAGAAGAAAGCACACATCCCCATCATCAGAACAAACCTGAAAAGTAATTGTGGCAATTTGGACACTAAAAAACCTCAGGCCATACAGGATCTCCTAGTGAATGGCATTAAGACTCATAAGGGAGCTGTGCATTGAATCAATTCTTGCACAAAAAGAATGGAAAGAGCAGAGAAACCCACCAATACCTTGGGAGTTCAAAGAAAAGTTCCCTCTACTCTGTCTACAGGTCCAGTTTTGCAGAGGGTAGTTCCAAAAGCCAGATAATATCTTTTCCTGGTATATTTGTATACCTTTGTGTTTATTAAATAGTTTCTTGCCCAGTAATTTACCTCCAGGAAATCATTTTATTTACCCTTGCCCAAGAATTGAGCCTAAAGAAAATTCACCCTCAGGAAGAGACAGCGATGGTTGATGAAAAATTTCCCAGTCAGATGAATATAATTCCCCAAAGTACCCACACAATGGCCTCTGCTTTGATGATGCATCATAGTTTGGAATCTTTTTTTGAAGGGGAGTAATTTAATTAATTAATTTTATATTGAGATATAGTTGACTTAGAATGTTGTTTCTGGTGTACAGCAAAGTGATTGTTATACGTATATATCTCTATATACATATTCTTTTTCAGATTCTTTTCCCTTATAGGTTATTACAAGATACTGAGTATAGTTCCCTGTGCTATACCGTAGGACCTTGTTGTATGTCTATTTTGTTGTAGTAGTTTGTATCTGTTAATCCCAAACTCCTAATTTATCCCTCTCCCACCCCTTTTCCCTCTGGTAACTGTAATTTTGTTTTTTATGTCTGTGAGTCTCTCTCTGTTTTAAAAATAAATTCATTTGTATTGTTTTTTAGATTCCACATACAAGTAATATCATATATGTCTTTGTCTGACTTACTTCACTTAGTATGATAATCTCTAGGTCCATCCATGTTGCTGCAAATGGCATTATTTCATTCTTTTTCATGGCTGAGTAGTATTCCATTATATATACACACACACACACACAGACACACCACATCTTCTTTGTCCATTCAGATGTCAATGAACATTTAGGTTGCTTCCATGTCTTGGCTTGAATTCTGACCTTTCTGAAAGTTTTAGCTGAATAGGTTTAGCCTTATTTTCACTCTATAACTGGAGTCTCACTTTTACTCCATAAAAAACCAACAATGATTATTTAATCTGATTGCCTTCTTTTTATCTATTTCTCTTTGCTTTCTAGTTTAGATGACTTTAACATACTGTGCTATATTTTACCCCTGTGATCTTGTGTTGTTAAATACATGAAATAAAAACTGAAGTCCAGAGCATCTCATCCCCCCTCACCTCCATCATTTGTGCAAAACCAATGTGGAGATACACTCTCATTGTTCCCAAATACAAACTCCATCTACCGTTCTCTTTTTGGGTCCTGTTGAGCAGGTTTCTTCCTGATACCATGCCTTACAGGCACCCTCACCTAGAATAAACATGTTACCTTGAGACTTATTTAATAAGGCTTGATTATATCCTAGAGATCTTACTGGTCTTCTTTTTTCAAACTTGAATGGATTCATGAAAACCCCTACTGTAAATCTCTCAGTTGTCAATTTTTCCCCCAAGTTCTTTTTTTTCTCCTTCTGATATATTACATTCAGGTTCTTCTTTGATGTAGTAATCACCTATTTCTCTTTTGTATCAGGAAGCTTTATTGAGAAATAAATTACATGTCATAGAATGCAGATTTTCGCTGTAAAAATCAGTATTACCATGTGTGTACAATGTAGCACACAACCCTTCAGATATATAATACACCATCACCCAGAAAGTTCCCTCATTCCCCTCCTCAGAAGAAATCATTGATCAGATTCCTATAGTTTTGCCTACTCTACATCTTCATAAAACTGGAATGCACAGTATCTACTCCTTTGTCTCATTCTTCATAATTTTAGAATTTTTTATATTGCTGTTTATCAGTAGTTCTTTTCCTTTTTATTATTGAGTCTCACTGTGTAGTTTTTTTTGTTGTTGTTTTTTACTCACCTGTACATAGTTGCCTGGCATATTTCTAGTTTGCAGCTATTATGAATAAATCTGCTATCAATATTCTTGTGTAACGCTTCTTGAAGACATGCATTTTTCTCTTTCTGGGTTACATACATATCCAGGGGAATCGCTGGTTTATTGAAGTTGTATATATTTAACTTTTAAGACACAGGCTGACAGTTTTCCAAAGTGTTTGTACTACTTTAAACGCATCCTCACCAACATTTGGTGTGGCAGTTTCCTTCAAATTTTAGCTATTTTACTGTGCACTAATGACAACTAATTTTGGTTTTATATTGTATTTCCCTAATCCTAATGATGTTGAGGGCATTTTAACATGCTTATCATTCACTTGTTTAGCTTTCTGAGAAGAATATTTAATTTCGCAGCAGCATAATTTAATTATTTTCCTTTTATGGTTAGTGCTTACATTTTTTTTTTTTTTTTTTTTTTTTTTTTAGTGCTTACATTTTAAATCAGTTTGAATTGATTTGTATGCATCATTGGAGGTGGAGGGTTGAAGTTCATTTTTATCCATACGGGAATCGAAGTATTTCACTAACACTCATTGAAAATATTTTCCTATCCCACTGAATTTCTTCATCACTTTTGTTTACAAAAAGTCTACATATATGCAAGTCAATTTCTAGACTGTTTTCTCCCTTTAATCTGTCTCTCTTCTTTGGCTACTATCACATTTTCCCTTATTTTTCCTTTTTCCCCCGATTTTTTTTTATTGTGGTAAAATACATATAACATAGAAGGTACCATATATTCATAATGTTGTACAACCATCACCAAGCATCCATCTCCTGAACGCTTTTCCTCCTGTAAAACTGCCCATCTCCTCTTCCTCCAATCCCTGACAACCAACATTTTACTTTCTGAGTTTATGATTTTGACACTTTAAATACCTCATATGAGTGGAATCACACTTTGCTATCAGTAGATACAGGAAAAATCTTGATATAGTGCAAATCCTCCACTTTTTCTTCTTTTATTACAGGCATTATAATACAGAAGTTATATCATTATATATAATATACATAACTAATAGTAGTAGATAAATAATATTATGTATTCATGATATAATTAATACTAATTTAATATTTATAATTGGTATCAATATGATTAATTATGTATGATATATATAAACTATATAGTTTCTGGAACATAATGCCTGGAATAGACAAAAGAGAAGAAAAAAATATATTTGTATTTTTAAGGTACAGGTATCACATCTTTGTCACCCTCATCCTGAAGTAATTCGTCTTTCAATACTATTGTGAATGCTATTTTATTTCAGTCAACTGCAGATCTCCAGTCTGTTTCTTCAGCCCAGGGAAACTCATGAAATCTCTGCTCAGCAATTTTAGCTTTCCTGGGATTGTTCTGTGTTAGGATCCTTTGAGTCTCACACTGAATTGATGCAATTAGCGGTCAGGCCAGGATTTTAAGGGAATTTTTCCTGACTTTTGAGCTCAGCCTTCTGTGGCCCCCTTCACTGCAGATGGTCACCCTTGATATACAGGGTCACAACTCTGTTGAAGGTCAGCGTCTGATTTCCCAAACCTGGAAAACGGCTGATCTTTCTCCGGGTTACTTCTGCGGTCACACAGGGAGTGCCCTCAGGTGACTGTCAGATACATGCCCATCTCATCCACTTTTCCCTCTCTTTACATAAGGATGTTGACACCTCACATTCTTCTGTTTGGTTACCCACCTTCAGAAATATGTATTTTTTAAAACTTTGATTAATTGTTATTGGCAGAAAGATGAGTCCAGTGCAAGCCATTTTCCTATCACCATAAACAGAATTTCTTGCCAATATACTTAGTTTTATACATTTTACACTTAAAGTCATTATACTGAATTTGGAGGAAAGACAAGAACTAGGTCAGAAAATGTATAAAATTAATCATCCTCACTGAAAAGTTACCTTTAAATTAATTTGGAAAACATGAAATATTATTTAATTGAACTCTGGCCATAGCCCCCACATTGGATATCTAAGTTCACAGGATTTGAAATATTTAATAGATTATAAATGCATTTTGACTGCCTTGTCTTAATTCTTAATATTAGGTTAAATAAAAATCTGATGCAAATACACGTTTATGTAAGCAGCACAGAATGAAGTGACAGAAAGTTTCTGTATCTCCCAATATTTCCCTGTTTCTCATTGCAGTCACCACTCCCACCCACCCAAAAGCAGGCAAACAAACCCTGATCTAATTTTATCACTGTCTGTCAGATTTATGTTTCTCTCATTTCATATGAATGGATCATATATCGTGTTCTCTTTTGTTTCTGGCTTACTTCGTGCAGCATAATGTTTTAGAGATTTTTGAATGTAATCCTGTGGTTCAGGAGTTGTCCTATTATGTTTTGACACATAAATGACTATTTTTAGAGGAGTTCTAGGTTTACAGAAGAGTTGAGCAGAAAGTAGGGTCCCTGTACACCCCTCTCCTCCTGATAGTTTATCAGCATCTTGCATTAGTGGTGTGTGTTTGATACAATTGATGGACCCACATTGATACACCCTTGAAAATCCTCCGTTTACATTAGGATTCACACTTTGTGTTGTACAGTGTTTGGGATGTTGAAAAATGCTTAACATCATTTAGCCAACATTAAAGCACCAAACAGAATAGCTTTACTGTCCCTAAAAATTCCCTGTGCTCCACTTATTCCTTCCTCCCTCCACCTAAGCCCCTGGAAACCCCTGGGGTTTTGTTTTGTTTTTTTTTTTTACTCTCTGTGCTTTTTCCAGAACGTCAGGGTTAGAATCATACGGTGTGTAGCCTTTTCAGATGGGCATCTTTCACTTAGTGATATGCATTTACGTTTCCTCCATATCTTTTTATGACTTGATAGCTCATTTCTTTTTAACACTGAATAATATTCCATTGTCTGGGTGGACCACAGTTTATTAATCAATTCATCTACTGAAGGACATCTTGTTGGCTTCCAAGTTTTGGCAGTTATGAATAAAGACGTGCTATAATCATTCATGTGTGGGTTATTGTGTGGACATACATTTTCAGTTTATTTAGGTAAATACCAAGGATAATTGATTGTTGGACTGCATGGTAATTGTATGTTTATTTTTCTAAGAAACTGTCAAACTGTCTTGCAAAGTGGCTGCACCATTCTGCGTTCCTGTCAGTGAGTTCTTGTTGCTTCACATCCTTACCAGCATTGGTGTTGTCAGTGTCTGTATTTTAGCCATTCTAATAGGTGTGCAGTGGTCTCTCCTTGTTTTAATTTGCAGTTTCCTAATGACCTATGATGTTGAAGATCCTTTTGTATGCTTATTGAGCCTAAGTATATCTTCTTTGGATATTTTCAATTGGGTTTTTGTTTTTATATTGTTGGGCTTCAATTGATTTATGTATATTTTAGATTGGATTCCTTTATTAGATAAGCACTTTGAAAATATTTTCTCTAGTTTGTGTCTTATTTTTCCATTGTCTTAACAGTGCCTCTTGCAGAGCAGAAGTTAATTTTTAATGAAGTTCAGTGTATCTTTTTTCTTTCATAAATTGGGCTTTTGGTGTAATATCTAAAAATTTACCAGAAACCTAAGATCATCTAGATTTTCTCCTGAATCTTGATAATTCTTCATTTTTTCATTAACTTTAGGAATAATTTCTATTTTTGGCATACACATATTACATATTTTACTAACTGTATCCTAAATATTTCATGTTCCCCACTGCTTTTAAGCATTTCATTTTGTTTTAAAATTCAATTCCAAATGTTTTATAACATATGTAAAAATTAGTTTTGTTTATTTAACTTGTTCCCTGGAACCTTACTAAACTTACTTGTCTTGTTCCTGTTGTTTATTTTGTAGGTAATTTGGTATATTCTTTATAAATTATCATGTTGTGTGTGACCACAGAAAGTTTTATGTCTTTCTTTTGAACCTGTGTTTCTTTTTTTTTTTTTTTTCCCTTTTTTCTCCATTTTGGTACTGCTAGCAGGTCCAGTAAAATGTTAACTAGAAGTTAAAGTTACAGATACCTTTTATTTTGTTCTTGATCAATGGACTTAATCTTTCACCATTAAGTTTAAATGTTGTATGTATGTTTTTATTTTATGCCTTCGTAAAGTTCATAACACTTTTCAAATTCCTAGTTTCCTGATAATTTTTATAATTAATATATTAAATTCTGTCAAGTGTTTTTTCTTTATCTATTGAGATGATTATAGAAAATTGTATGAGATTGCTAGGGCTGCCATAACAAAGTACCACAGACTGGGCAACTTAAACAACAGACATGTATTTTCTCACATTCCTGGAGGCTGTAGGTCCAAGATCCAGGTGTTGGCAGGGCTGGTTTCTTCCAAGCCTCTCTCCTTGACTTGACCGTCTCTCTGTGTCCTCACATAGCCTTTCCTCTGTCCTCATGAATCCCTGGTGTCTCTTTGTGTATCCAAATTTTCTCTTCTTATAAGGACACCACTCAGATTGGAGTAGGACCCCTCCAATGGCCTCATTGTACCTAATTACCTCTTTAAAGGCCCCATCTCCAAATATGGTCACATTCTGATGTCCTGGGCCTTAGGGCTTCAACATAGGAAATTGCGGGGGGGGACATATTTCAACCTATAACACTAATTTCCTCCTGGATATAGGTCTGTATAATACATACTTATATTCTTATGTTTACCTATGTAGAAACCTTTACGAGTAGTCTGTGTGTCTTTAATTCTTAATGAGCATTCAAGTTACCATCTGCTATTACTTCTTCTCAGCTGCAAACTTCTTTTAGTCTATCTTCTGAGGCAAGTATGCTAGTAATCAATTCTCTAAGTCTTTACCTGTGAAGACATTTATTTGGCCTCCTTGTTGGAAGAATAGTTTTGTTGGATATAGGGTTTTTGTTGGGTCTTTTTTCTCTCTTCCAGCACTTTGAATATGTCATCCCACTGTTTTCTAAACCCCATCACATCTGATCAAAAGTAAGCTGTTAATCATTTTGAGGTTTCTGTACTTGGTGGATCATTTTTCTCTTGCCAGTTTTAAAGATTGTCCCTTTATCTTTGGCTTTTGACAATCTTCCTATGATGTATCTAGATGTGAATGTCTTTATATTTGTTCTACTTGGACTTTCTTGAGCTTTTTGGAAGTATAAGTTAGTTTTTTGTTGTTTGTTTTCCCATCGAATTTGGCACGTGTTCAGCCAATACAATTTCAAATTAAATTTGTGCTTTTTTTCTCTCTCTTTGCCTTCTACAACTCCCATTATATGTCTTAGTAATAGTGGAATTCTATAGGTCTCTGAGACTCTGTTAATTTTCCTTATTCTTTATTCTTACTGTTCCTCAGCAAGAATAATAACTACTGACCTAGCTTCAGATTCACTGATTTATTCTTCCTTCAGGTCAAATCTATAGCCTAGTCATGCTAGTAAATTTTTCTTTTATTTTATAACTTTTAATTCCAGAGTTTCAATTTCTTTCTTTTTTTAAAGGAAGTTTTCTCTCTTTATCAAAAGCCTTTTTTTGTGGTGTTTTATTGTCATTATACTCTAATTTAAAAAATTTTTTCTTATTTGAACATATGTATAATAGCTGATTTTAAGTATTTTTTCACTAAGGCCAATATCTGGCCCTTTCCATTATTTTCTTTATATTTATAGGCTATCCTTCCCTCTTTGTTTTTCTGTCTAATAAATTATTTTGTTGAAAAATTGGATGTTGTAGATCATTATAGTGTAAGAAATTTGAATTTTGATTTTTCCCTGCAGCTGTTGTTTCTATTTTTTTTTTATTATTATTATTTTTCTGAATGAGGGGCTCAGAAAACTTTGTTTTTCCTTTAGTGACTTACTGTAATAAATTTATAGAGTCTCTGTTCCCTGCAGGTGCAGCCACTAAAGCCTCTGCTCAGTTTTTGGTTTTTATTTTTTAATTCTTGTTTTCATTTTTAAGGCTGGTTTCCTAAGGGTCAGCCCTGAGTCAGCATAGCTTAGTAGTCAACCACAAATTGTTCAGTTTTCTTTAAACAACTCAAGTCAACAAGGCACAAACATCTTGCCCTTGGAGACCTGCGTGTGGGTTGCAACATGCATTCAAAGTGCATGCAGTTTACAATCAGCCCTGAGCAAGTGGGTAACCAATGCCCTCTTCTGTCTTTCCTGGCCCTACTGCAGCCCTGCATATGCACAGCCTTCCAAATCCCCAGGAATACACCAAAGGTTTCCAGAGTTGTCTAGGACTATTTCATCTTTCCCATTTCCCTTAAATTTTTGCCTAATCTCTTGCCTGGTCCAGCAGTATGATCATTTTGGGTTGCCATGATGCTCTTTTTTCCCCCATCATTTGCCATCAATCAATTACTATTGATTTTGAAAACATCCCTGATATGGGACTTTTATGCACAGCTGCAAATAAGTCAGCCCACTCCATCAGCAGCAAGGCTGCTGGTCTTCAGGGATGGGGCAGGACAGTAAGCATCCCCAAGTCAGATAGCACAGACGCTGTGCTTTTTTTTTTTTACCAACATTCAGTACTTTTTCTTGAGTAAATATTTTTCATATTTGTTATACTCCTTTAATTAATTTCCAGAACTCTAAAATAGTGGTCGTTGATAATTTCATAGTTTTGTGAGTTTCATAGTTTTTTTGTTGGAGGAGAGAATTTTCTGAGTTCTTCATTCCATCCTTCCAGAAGTCCTATACGAACCTTTGGGTTTTTGTCAACTGAAGCTGCTCACTTAGCCCATCCCATTGGTGGATTTTGGTTAAGAAAATGATGGTCTCCTACATGCTAAGCATTTTGTTCATTTCTAGTGAATAATTGGGAATTCTATCTACCTAAAAATAGACCCTGACTTTATGTGGGTATCCTGGTGCTATGGTCCTCTAATCATAATGGGTTCTGTGTAGCATTAGGGCTTCATGAATTACAGGTGCAAGTATTTGTCTTGCATCTTAATCAGATTCTCTTCCTATGGCTTAGCATCTTATCAGATTTCTGAGACACAAGGATAAAAAGTAAAAGAATGACTGATATGCAGAACAATATGAAAATTCTAAAATAAATTATGAAGAATGAGAAAAAGGAATAGATACTGTGGACTCCAGTTTTATGAAGATGAAGATTAGGCAGAACTATAGAAATCTGATCAATGATTTCCTGGGGAGGGGAATGAGGGACCTTTCTGGGTGATGGTGTATTCTATATCTTGATGGGTTGTGGGGTACATTGTACACACATGGTAATACTGATTGATTATTACAGTGAAAATCTGCAGTCTATGACATGTAAATTATTTCTCAATAAAGCACTCTGAAATAATTAATATATTCAGGTGATTACTACGTCAAAGAAGAACCTGAATGTAATACATCAGAAGTAGAAAAAAAAATTGGGGAGAAAATTGATGACTGAGAGACTTAGAATAGGTGTTTTGATGAATCCATTCACGTTTGAAAGGAGAAGACCAGGTAGATCTCTAGACTATAATCAAGCCTTACTAAATGAGTTTCAAGGTAACACATTTATTTTAGGTGAGGGTGTCTGTCAGGCATAGGACCAGGAAGAAACATAATCACGGGACCCAAAAAGAACAATGGTAGGTAGAGTCTGCAGGTTGGAACAGTGAGAGTATATCTCCACCATGGCCTTGCACAAATGATGGAGGTGAGGGGTATGAGATGCTCTGGATTTTGTTTATATTTTATTTCATGTGTTTGACAACAGGAGATCACAGGGATAAAATATAGCACAGTACGTTAAAGTCATCTAAGCTGGAAAGCAAAGAGAAATAGGTAAAAAGAAGGCAATCAGATTAAATAATCATTGTTGGTCCTTCATGAGTAAAGAAAGTAAGACTCCAGTTTTAGCTAGTGAAAATATAGCTAAACCCATTCAGCTAAACACATTCAGCTAAAACTTTCAGAAAGGTCAGAATTCAAACCAAGACAGGGAAGCAACCTAAATGTCCACTGACAGATGAATAGATAAAGCAGATGTGGTATATATATACAATGGAATATTACTCAGCCATAAAAAGAATGAAATATTGCCATTTGCAGCAACATGAATAGACCTAGAGATTATCATCCTAAGTGAAGTCAGAAAGAGAAAGACAAATATATCACTTATATGTGGAATCTAAAGAATAATACAAATGAACTTATTTATAAAAGAGAAAGAGACACACAGACATAGCAAACAAATTTATAGTTACCAGAAGGGAAAGGGGGTGGGGGAGGGATAAATTAGGAGTGTGGGATTAACAGATACAAACTACTAAATATAAAATAGACAAACAACAAGGACCTACTGTATAGCACAGGGAACTCTACCCATTATCTTGTAATAACCTATAAGGGAAAAGAATCTGAAAAAGAACATATATGTATGTGTGTGTGTGTGTGTGTGTATATATATATATAAAACTGAATCACTTTGACCAGAAACAACATTGTAAATCAACTGTACTTCAATACAAAATAAGCAAATGGATGAATGAATGAATGAATAAATAAATAAAATTACTCCAAAAAAAAAATGATTGCAAACTATGATGTATCCTCAAGGCAGAGACCATTGTGTGGGTACTTTGGGGAATTATATTCATCTGACTGGGAAATTTTTCATCATTGTCTCTTCCTGAGGGTAAATTTTCTTTAGGATTGATTATTGGCCAAGGGTAAATGAAACGATTTCCTGGAGGTAAATTACTGGACAAGAAATAAACACAAAGGTATTCAAATATGCCAGGAAAAGATATTATCTGGTTGTTGGATCTACTTTTTGCAAAACTGGACCTGTAGACAGAGTAAACTTCTTTGAACTTCCAAAACAGACAGGTGGATTCCTCTGCTCTTTCCACATTCTTTTCGTGCAAGAATTGATTCAATGCATAGCGCCCTTATGAGTCTTAATGCCATTCACTAGGAGATCCGGTATGGCCTGAGGTTTTTTAGTGTCCAAATTGCCACAATTACTTTTCAGGTTTGTTCTGATCATGGGGCTGTGTGCTTTCTTCTTCACGTCTACAACCTCTGACTTAAGACCTTTGAGAACGTCTCTGGTCTGCATTGCTCCCATAGACTTCCCCTGGGAAGATGAGACAGCATTGTTAGAGCTCATCTCTTCATGCTTCCCTCTTGTGTAAAACCAGTTTTCTCTGAACTATGCAAATAATAAAAGGCTTCACTCTTTGCCAGTCTCTTTAAAACTCCACAAGTGGGAATTTTCAACTTTCCAGAAATACCATTAAATGATTTAAATTTCCTGCTCTAGCAATTTGTGGAAGTTAAAGCAGCTGACTTAGCACACGTGTGTACCCCATTGCCTAGCAACCTTGCACTTAGAATGTTGGCTTGTAACATTGTTTTGTTTTGAACATCTTTTCCTTTGTCTCTCAAGACCATCTTCATCATCTCTACATCTATAAATGCTACTACGACCTGTCAAATAGTTCAACACATCGATTACGTCATTAATTAAGGAGTACCTGCCCCATACTATTATAACACATGCCAAATGTACTCTTTTCTTCTCATCAGAGATTTGTTATATTTCACCTCATGTAGTCTCATCTATTTAAACTATTAATTTGGACCACCTTTTTTTTTTTTTTTTTTTTTTTTTTATGGCTGTGTTGGGTCTTCGTTTCTGTGCGAGGGCTTTCTCTAGTTGTGGCAAGCGGGGGCCACTCTTCATCGCGGTGCGCGGGCCTCTCACTGTCGCGGCCTCTCTTGTTGCGGAGCACAGGCTCCAGACGCGCAGGCTCAGTAAATTGTGGCTCATGGGCCTAGTTGCTCCGCGGCATGTGGGATCTTCCCAGACCAGGGCTCGAACCCGTGTCCCCTGCATTGGCAGGCAGATTCTCAACCACTGCGCCACCAGGGAAGCCCTGGACCACCTTTTAACTCATGTAAGTTCTAGAACAGATTGGCTACATTATGTACAGACCTCCCTCCCATGTATTATGTAATATGAGGAAGTTACTAAAAGGATAGTTCAAGATAATGATTTGAAAGGACAGTCATAATATTTGAGGGCAGAAAAATCAGGAACATCGTATGAGTATGGTATTAGGTGGTGCCATTCAGCAAATGCTACTGGCATAGTGAAGATCAACATAGGTCCTTTTTATTAAAATTTTACTAAATTTAAATCTAGGTCTTCTGGATGGATACCGTGATAAATGCACACTGTTTTAGAGGTGTAATTCCCAAGGAAACTCTATTTTAACATTGTTAAATCTGAGGGAAGTACATTTATTTTTGGAAGATACATATCAAATTTCTAGGACTTTTCATATTAGTTACACATATAAAGTTTATAAGTCATCACTCAGGTCCCTAGAAGAAGGAAATGAACAAAATGAAAAAGATCAGCTTTTCTTGGACACATTAGAGAACTGAGGTCTAAGGGCAAACAGATTCATCAAATTCTGGAGGGACAGATGTGTACAGAGTCACAGATGAGACTTGCCAACCTGAAGCACCAGCTTCTGGAGCCATCACAGGGTAGCTCAGATTAAATGGTAATTTTGTCAAATTCTTGGAAGTGGAGTGTAGACTTTAAGAAGGAAAACATCCTGGTAAAGTCAGGTGTCCACACATCTCATAGGCTGTGTCTCCAGGAACCTGGAGTATTGAACCTGGATTATTTTGTTGAAGTAGAGTTGATTTACAAAGTTGTGTTAATTTCTGTTGTACAGCAGTGTGATTCAGATATATATTCTGTTTTTATATTCTTTTCCATTATGGTTTATCACAGGATATTGAATATAGTTCCCCATGCTATATAGTAGAACCTTGTTGTTTATCCGCCCTATATACAATAGTTTGCATCTGCTAACCCCAACCTCCCAACTTGGCAACCACAAGTCTATTCTCAATGTCTGTGAGTCTGTTTCTGTTTCATAGATAGGTTCATTTGTGTCATATTTTAGATTCCACATATAAGTGATATCATATGGTATTTGTCTTTCTCTGTCTGACTTACTTCAGTTAGTATGATAATCTCCAGGTCCATCTGTGTTGCTGCAAATGGCATTATTTTGTTCTTTTTTTATGGCTGACTAGTATTGCATTGTATACATGTACTACATCTTCTTTATCCATTCATCTCTCAGTGTACATTTATGTTGTTTCCATGTCTTGGCTATTGTGAATAGTGCTGCTGTGAACAATAGGATCCATGTAACTTTCTGAATTATAGGTTTGTCTGGATATATGCCCAGAAGTTGGATTGCTGGGTCATATGGCAACTCTATTTTTAGTTTTATGAGGAAACTCTGTACTGTTTTCCATAGTTGCTGCACAAACTTACATTCCCACCAACAGTGTTGGAGGTTCCCTTTTTTCCACACATTCTCCAGCATTTGTTATTTGTAGGCTTTTTAATGATGGCCTTTCTAACCGGTGTGCAGTGGTACCTCATTGTAGTTTTGAAATGCATTTCTCTAATATTTAGGAATGTTGAGCATCTTTTCATGTGCCTAGTGGCCATCTGTATATCTTCTTTGGAGAAATGTCTATTTAGGTCATTTCTCGATTGGGTTGTTCATTTGTTCTTGTTGTTGTTATTGTTGAGTTATATGAGCCATTTGTATATTTTGGAAATTAAGCCCTTGTAGGTCGCATTGTTTGAAAATATTTTCTCCCATTCTGTAGATTGTCTTTTCATTTTGTTTTTGGTTTTCTTTGCTGTATGAAAGCTTGTAAGTTTGATTAGGTCCCATTTGTTTATTTTTATTTTCATTTCTATTGCCTTGGGAGACTGATCTAAGAAAACATTGGTACAGTTTATATCAGAGAATGTTTTGCCTGTGATCTCTTCTAGGAGTTTTATGGTGTCATGTCTTATATTTAAGTCTTTAAGCCATTTTGAGTTTATTTTTGTGTAAGGAGTGTTGTAACTTCATTGATTTACATGCAGCTGTCTGACTTTCCCAGCACCACTTGCTGAAGAGACTGTCTTTTTCCCATTGTATATTCTTGCCTCCTTTGTCAAAGATTAATTGACTGTAGGTGTCTGGGTTTATTTGTGGACTCTCTATTCTGTTCCATTGGTCCACGTGTCTGTTTTTGTGCCAATACCACACTATTTTGATTAGTGTAGCTTTGTAGTATTGTCTGAAGTCTGGGAGGGTTATGCTTTCTGCTTTGTTCTTTTTCTTCAGGATTTCTTTGGCAATTCTGGGTCTTTTATGCTTCCATATAAATTTAGGATTACTTGTTCTAGTTCTGTGAAAAATGTCATGGATAATTGAGAGGGATCACATTAAACTGTAGATTGCTTTAGGTTGTATGGCCATTTTAACAATATTAATTCTTCCAATCCAAGAGCATGGGATATTTTTCCATTTCTTTGAATCACCTTCAGTTTCCTTTAATAATGTTTTATAGTTCTCAGCATATAAGTCTTTCACCTCCTTGGTCAGGTTTATTTTTAAGCATTTTATTTTTGTGGGTGTGACTTTAAAGATATTGGTTTCTTTACATTCTCTTTCTAATATTTCATTATTAGTATAAAGAAATGCAACCAATTTCCGTATGTTAATCTTGTATCCTGCTACCTTACTGAATTTGTTGATCAGTTCTGGTAGTTTTTGGGTAGAGTCTTTAGGGTTTTCTATATATAGTATCATGTCATCAGCATATAATGACAATTTTACCTCTTCCCCTCCAATTTGGATAACTTTTATTTCTTTTTCTTGTCTGATTGCTGTGGCCAGGACTTCCACTACTCTTTTGAATAGATGTGGTGAGGGTGGGCATCCTTGTCTTGTTCCAGATTTTAGCAGGAAGGCTTTCAGCTTCTCACCACTGAGTATTATATTGGCTGTCAGTTTGTCATAAATAGCTTTTATTATGTTGAGATATGTTTCCTCTATGCCAACTTCAGTAAGAGTTTTTATCATGAATGGATGTTGAATTTTATCAAATGCTTTTTGTGCATCTATTGAGATGATCATGTGGTTTTTGTCTTTTATTTGTGTGGTGTGTCACATTGATTGATTTGCATGTGTTGAACCATCCTTGTGAACTTGGGATGAATCCCACTTAGTTGTGATGTATGATTTTTTTATGTGTTGTTGGGTTCGGTTTGCTAATATTTTGTTGAGAATTTTTGCATCTATATTCATCAAGATATTGGCCTGTAATTTTCTTTTTTGGTGGTGTCTTTGGTTTTGGTATCAGGGTGATGGTGGTTTCATAGAATGTCTTTGGGAGTGTTCCCTTCTCCTCAGTTTTTTGGAAAAGTCTGAGAAGGATTGGTATAAGTTCTTCTTCGTATGTTTGGTGGAATAAGTCCATCTGGTCCTGGACTTTTGTTTGTAGGGAGTTTTTAAATTACAGATTCTATTTCACTTCTAGTGATCGGTCTGTTCAAATTATCTATTTCTTCTTGATTCAAGTTTGGTGTCCTGTATGTTTCTAGAAACTTTTCCATTTCTTCTAGGTTGTCGAATTTGTTGGCATATTATTATTCATAGTATTCTCTTATGCTTTTTTGTATTTCTGCTCTATCAGTTTTTATGTTTCCTTTTTTATTATTTTATTTATTTGGGTTATCTCTTTTTTTCTTCTTGGTGAGCCTGGCCAGAGGTTTGTCAATCTTGTTTATTCTTTCAAAGAACCAGCTCTTGGTTTTATTGATTTTTTTCTATTGATTTTTTAATCTCTTATTTATTTTCTCGCTGATCTTTATTATTTCCTTCCTTCTGCTGACTTTAGGTTTTGTTTGTTCTTCTTTTTTGGATTCTTTTAAGTGGTAGGTTAGGTTGTTTATTTGATATTTTTCTTGTTTTTTGAGGAAGGCTTATATTGCTATGAACTTCCCTCTGACTTTAGGTTTTGTTTGTTCTTTTTCGAATTCTTTTAAGTGGTAGGTTAGGTTGTTTATTTGAGATTTTCTTGTTTTTTGAGGCAGGCCTTTATTGCTATGAACTTCCCTCTAAGAACTGCTTTTGCTGCATCCCATAGATTTTGTATGGTTGTGTTTTCACTGTCATATGTCTCAAGGCATATTTTAATTTCCTCTTTGATTTCATTGTAGACCCATTGGTTTTTTAGTAGCATGTTAGTTAGTAGCATGGGTTAGTCTCCATGTAACCATTTTTTTCTTATTTCTTTTTTCTGTGGTTAATATCTAGTTTCATGATGTTGTGGTCAGAAAAGATGCTTGAGATAATTTCTGTACTCTTAAATTTGTTGAGGCTTGTTTTGTGCCCTAATATGTGGTCAGTCCTAGGGAATGTTCCATTTGCACTTGAAAAGAATGTGTATTCTGTTTTTTCGGATGTAATATCCTGAAAATATCAATTAAGTCTAACTGTTCTATTGTATCATTTAGGATCTCTGTTACCTTATTGATTTTCTGTCTAGAAGATCTGTCCATTGTTGTGAGTGGGGTGTTAAAGTCTCCTACTTTATTGTATTCCTGTCAATTTCTCCCTTTATATCTGTTAGTGTTTGTTTTATGTATTTGGGTGCTCCTATATTAGGTGCATATATGTTGACAAGTGTAAAATCCTCTTCTTGTATTGATCTTTTTGTCATAATATAACGTCTTTCTTTATCTTTCTTTATGGCCTTTGTTTTAAAGTCTATTTGTTTCATATGAGAATTGTGACCCCCCCGCTCTCTTGTCATTACGTTTGCATGAAATATCTTTTTCCATCCCCTCACTTTCAATCTATGTGTGTCCTTTGCCCTAAAGTGTGTCTCTTGTAGGCAGCATATTGTAGGCTCTTGCTTTTTCATCCAGTCCGCCACTCTGTCTTTTGATTGGAGCATTTCATCTATTGACATTTAATGTAATTATTGATAGATATGTATTTATTGCCATTTTAAACCATGTTTTCCTGTTGATTTTACATTTCTTCTTTGTCCCTTTCTTTATCTTTTTGTTTTTCCTTTTGTGGTTTGATGATTTTCTTTTGTATTAAACTTATGTTCTCTTATTTTTGGTTTTTATGAATCTATGTTTTTGATTTGTGTTTACCCTGTTTTTCAAGTATGTTATCCCCTTCCTTTATCTACTTGCCTTAGACGGGTAATCATATAGACTCAAACACATTCTAGAAAAACAATCTACATTTTCTTACTCTGCTCCCTCACATTTTATGATTTGATGTCCTCTTTTACATCTTCATGTTCATCCTTTTGGTGGTCATTGTGGTTATCATCACTTTCACAGAAATTTAAAATTTTTTTTTTAAATCTGTGTAATGGCTTATTTAAGTAATTTACCTTCCAATTGTGATTTTCTCTTTCTTATAGATTCTTACTTCTCTTTTATTTAGGAAAGACCTTTCAATATTTCCTTTAGGGTAGGTTTAGTATTGCTGTATTTTAGTTTTTGCTTGTCTGAGAAATTCTTTATCTCTCCTTCTATTCTAAATGATAATCTTGCTGGGTAGAGTATCCTAGGTTGCAGATTTTTTTCTTTCAGGACTTGAATATATATTGCCACTCCCTTCTGGCCTGCAACGTTTCTGTAGAGAAATCAGCTGATGGCCTTATGGGGGTTCCCTTGTAATTAACTCTTTGTTTTTCTCTTGCTACCTTTATAATCCTCTCTTTAACTTTCGTCATTTTTATTATAATATGTATTGGTGTAGGTCTCTTGGGTTTATCTTGTTTGGGACCCTCTGTGCTTCCTGTACTGGTATATATTTCCTTCTTTAGGTTTGGGAAGTTTTCAGCTATAATGTCTTCAAATACATTTTCGACCCACTTTTCTATTCCCCTTTTAGAATTCCTAATATGCACAGATTGACATGCTTTATATTATCCCATAGGTCCCTTATATTGCTTTCATTTTTTTTTTCATTTGGCTCTCTGTCTTCTGCCCTGATTTGGTGATTTCCATTATTCTATCTTCCAGGTCACTTATTCGTTTTTCTGCATTATTCATTCTGCTATTCATTGCCTTTAGCTCAGCTTCCATCTCTGCAAATGAGTTTTCTAATTTTTCTTGGTCCCTCTTTAGTTTCTAGTTCCTTTTTACAGTACTCTGCATTTCTGTCGATAGCCTTTATAATTCCTTCAGTGTTTTCATTATCTCCTTTTTGAACTTGGTGTCTATTAGACTGAAGAGGTCTGTTTCATTGTTTTTTCCTTTAGTAGAATTCTGCTTCTTCATTATACTTACATTTCTCTTATTCTGTGAGTTTAGGAGAAACAATTATCTCCTGCAGTCTTGGAGGGCTATTTATATGTGGGGGCGTCCCTGTGTAGCTTGTGTGGGTTTAATATATTTGGTGTGAGGGTTTTTTTTAGTATGGATGCCTGTTGCCTCTTTCCCCAGAGTGTGCTGTTTGTTATTCCCTTGATAGTGGGTGTGCAGATGCATCAGCTGATCACCAGTCCTGGGATTCTCAGCGGCTGTGGCAGCTCAGATGCACCCCCAGAACATGCAGTTGGAGCGGAGGCAGCTCACAACCACTCCTGGAGTCTGGGAGGGAGACAGCAGTGGCTTGCCATCACCCCTGAGGCCCTTGCAGGCGGTGTCCTGCCCTCTGTGAGCACGCACACAGGGAAAAAGGCTGCAGTGGTGGGCCCTGACCCTCCCCTCATGCAAATCCCTAACAATGGCATCTGGCCTCTAAGGTGGCCCAGGCTTCCTCTGTGTAAACCCTCAGTTGCTGTCACGCCAGATTCTAGCACACCCCACCCCCGAGTCTGTTTCTGCACAGCCAACCCCAGTCTTCTCCCTGGGTCTGATCTCCAAAGCCTGAATTCCGGCACCCAGCCCCAGCCCACACTGGTGATCATGTTTCTCAGGCTGGGGAATGCAGGGCGGTGGCCCTGACCGTCTGTGCAGTCCTTCCTTCACTCTGGCTGCCAAAAACCAGCTGCTGCATTCTCCTCTGAGGCTCTGAAGCTCCCCTTCTGTCTTGGCTGATCTCCTTGCCAGTGAGGGGGCTTCCCAGGGTGCAGGAACCTTTCCTCTTTCACAGCTCCCTCCCAGTGGTGCAGTTCCCATCCCGATTCCTTTCTTACTTTTTTTTTCCTTTTTCTTTTGTCTTACCCAGTTACGTGGAGATTTTCTTGCCCTTTCAGCAGTCTGAGGTCTTCTGCCAGTGTTCCGTAGATATTCTGTGAGAAACATTCCACATGTAGATGTATTTCTGATGTATTTGTGGGAGAAGGTGAGCTTCACTTCCTACAACTCCTTTATCTTGATCACATTCCCTAGCTCATCGTAGTTTTTATTTGCATTTCTCTAATAATTAGCAATGTTTAGCATCTTTTCGTGTGCTTTTTTGTCATCTGTATGTCTTCTTCGGAGAAATATCTATTTAGAACTTCTGCCCATTTTTCAATTGGGTTGTTTGTTTTTTTGATATTGAGATTCATGGGCTGTTTGTGTATTTTGGAGATTAATCCCTTGTTGGTCGCAGCCTTTGCAAATATTTTCTCCCATTCTGTGGGTTGTCTTTTCATTTCATTTATGGTTTCCTTTGCTGTGCTAAAGCTTTTAAGTTTAATTAGGTACTATTTGTTTGTTTTTATTTTCATTACTGTAGGAGGTGGATCCAAAAAGATATTGCTGCGATTTGTGTCAAAGAGTGTTCTGCCAGTGTTTTCCTCTAAAAGTTTTATAGTATCTGGTCTTACATTTAGGTCTCTAATCCATTTTGAGTTTATTTTTGTGTATGGTGTTAGAGAATGTTCTAATTTCATTCTTTTACATGTAGCTGTTCAGTTTTCCCAGCACCAATTGTGGAAGAGACTGTCTTTTCTCCATTGTATATTCTTGCCTCCTTTGTCATAGATTAATTGACCATAGGTGCATGGGTTTATTTCTGGGCTTTCTATTCTATTCCGTTGATCTATATTTCTGTTTTTGTGCCAGTACCATACTGTTTTGATGACTGTAGCTTTGTAGTATACTCTGAAGTTCAGGGAGCCTGATTCCTACAACTCTGTTTTTCTTTCTTGAGATTGCTTTGGCTATTCGGGATCTTTTGTGTTTCCATACAAATTTAAAAATTTTTTGTTCTAGTTCCTTTTTATAGTACTCTGCATTTCTGTCGATAGCCTTTATAATTCCTTCAGTGTTTTCATTATCTCCTTTTTGAACTTGGTGTCTATTAGACTGAAGAGGTCTGTTTCATTGTTTTTTCCTTTAGCAGAATTCTGCTCCTTCATTATACTTACATTTCTCTTATTCTGTGAGTTTAGGAGAAACAATTATCTCCTGCAGTCTTGGAGGGCTATTTATATGTGGGGGCATCCCTGTGTAGCTTGTGTGGGTTTAATATATTTGGTGTGAGGGTTTTTTTAAGTATGGATGCCTGTTGCCTCTTTCCCCAGAGTGTGCTGTTTGTTATTCCCTTGATAGCGGGTGTGCAGATGCATCAGCTGATGCCCGGTCCTGGGATTCTCAGCGGCTGTGGCAGCTCAGATGCCATTGGTAGAAATGCCATTGGTAGTTTCATAGGGATTGCATTGAATCTGTAGATAGCCTTAGGTAGTATAATCATTTTGACAATATTGCTTTTTCCAACCCAAGGACATGGTATATCTTTACATCTGTTTGTTTCATCTTCGATTTCTTTCATCAGCATCTGTTTATAGTTTTCAGAGTACAGGTCTTTTCCTTCCTTAGGTGGGTTTACTCCTAGGAATTTTATTCTTTTCAATGTGGTGGTAAATGGGATTGTTTCCTTAATTTCTCTTTCTGATCGTTTGTTGTTAGTGTATAGGAATGCAAGAGATTTCTGTGTATTAATTTTGTATCCTGCAACTTTACCAAATTCATTGATGAACTCTAGAAATTTTCAGGTAGCATCTTTAGGATTTTCTATATGTAGTATCATGTCATCTGCAAACAGTAACAGTTTTACTTGTTCTTTTCCAATTTGGATTCCTTTTATTTCTTTTTCTTCTCTGATTGCCATGGCTAGGTCTTCCGAGACTGTGTTGAATAAAAGTGGCAAGAGTGAACATCCTTGTCTTGTTTCTAATCTTAGAGTAAATGCTTTCAGCTTTTCACCATTGAGTATGATGTTAGCTGTGGGTTTGTCATATATGGCCTTTATTATGTTGAGGTAGGTTCCCTCTATGCCCACTTTCTGGAGAGTTTTTATCATAAACGGGTGTTGAATTTTGTCAAAAGCTTTTTCTGCATCTATTGAGAGGATCGTATGGTTATTATTCTTAAACTTGTTAATGTGGTGTATGATACTGTTTGATTTGTGGATAATGAAAAATACTTCCATCCATAGGATAAATCCCACTTGATCATGGTGTGTGATCCTTTTAATGTATTGTTGAATTTGGTTTGCTAGTATTTTATTGAGGACTTTTGCGTTTATGTTCATCAGTGATAATTGGCCTGTAACATTCTTTTTTTGTGATATCTTTGTCTGGTTGTGGTATCAGGGTGATGGTGGCCTCATAGAATGAGTTTGGGAGTGTTCCTACCTCTGCAATTTTTTGGAATAATTTCAGAAGGATAGGTGTTAACTCTTGTCTAAATGTTTGATAGAATTCACCTGTGAAGCCATCTGGTCCTGGCCTTCTGTTTGCTGGAAGTTTTTTAATCATAGTTTCAACTTCAGTACTTGTGATCGGTCTGTTCATATTTTCTATTTATTCTTGGTTCAGTCTTGGAATACTGTAACTTTATAAGAATTTGTCCATTTCCTCTAGGTTGTCCATTTTATTGGTATATAATTGTTTGTAGTAGTTTCTTATGATCCTTTGTATTTCTGTGGTGTTAGTTCTAGCTTCCTTTTCATTTCTAATTTTATTGATTTGAGCCCTCTACTTTTCTTTCTTTATGAGTCTGCCTAAAGGTTTGTCAATTTTGTTTATCTTTTCAAAGAACCAGCTTTTAGTTTCATTGATGTTTTCCATTGTTTTCTTCATCTCTCTTGCATTTATTTCTGCTCTGATCTTTATGATTTCTTTTCTTGTACTAACTTTGGGTTTTGTTTGTTGTTCTTTCTGTAGTTGCTTTAGGTGTAAGGTTAGGTTGTTAATTTGAGATTTTTCCTGTTTCCTGAGGTAAGATTGTATCTTGTAAACTTCCATCTTAGAACTGCTTTTGTTGCATCCAATAGGTTTTGGATCATCAAGTTTTCGTTTTCATTTGTTTCTAGGTAATTTTTTATTTCCTCTTTGATTTTTTCATTGATCCATTGGTTGTTAGGTAACATATTGTTTAGGCTCCAAGTGTTTGTGTTACTTACAGTTTTTTTCCTTGTAGTTGATTTCTAATCTTATAGTGTTGTGGTTGAAAAAGATGCTTGATAAGATTT
Source organism: Eubalaena glacialis (assembly GCF_028564815.1). Lineage (NCBI taxonomy): Eukaryota > Metazoa > Chordata > Mammalia > Artiodactyla > Balaenidae > Eubalaena > Eubalaena glacialis. The sequence goes on along the minus strand of NC_083726.1, from coordinate 31,377,164 downwards.
CAATTTTCTTACATTTACTGATGTTTGCTTTGTGGCCCAGCATGTGATCTATCCTGGAGAATGTTCCATATGCACTTGAGAAGAATGTCTATTCTGCTGCTTTTGCATGGAATATACTATAGATATCAACTAAGTTCATCTGGTCTAATGTGTCATTTAAGGCCTGTGTTTCCTTATTGATTTTCTGTCTGCAAGATCTGTCCATTGATGTAAGTGGGGTGTAAAAGACCCACCCCCCTATTATTGTGTTACTGTCAGTGTCTCCTTTTATGGCTGTTAGTGTTTGCCATATATATTGAGATGCTCCTATGTTGGGTGCATATATATTTCCATTGTTATACCTTCTTCTCAGATTGATCCCTTGATCAGCACGTAGTGTCCTTTGTCTCGTGTAACAGTCTTTATTTCAAAGTCTATTTCTTCTGATATGAGTATTGCTACTCCAGCTTTCTTTTGATTTCCATTTGCATGGAATACCTTTTTCCATTCCCTCACTTTCAGTCTGTATGTGTCCCTAGATCTGAAGTGGGTCTCTTGTAGACAGCATATATATGGGTCTTGTTTTTGTATCTATTCAGCCAGTCTATGTCTTTTGGTTTGAGAATTAAATTCGTTTATGTTTAAGGTAATTATCTATATGTATGTTCCTATTGCCATTTTGTTAATTGTTTTGGATTTGTTTTTCTAGGTCTTTTTTCTTCCCTTCCTCTTTTGTTCTCTTCTCTTGTGATTTGATGACTAACTTTAGTGTTGTGTTGGGATTGCTTTTTCTTTTGTGTGTGTATCTATTGTAGATTTTCAGTTTGCAGTTACCATGAGGTTTTGATATAGCCATATATATATATGTATATCACACACAAGATTGTTTCAAGTTGCTGGTCTCTTAATTTCAAATGCATTTCCAATATATCCTGCATTTGTACTCTCCTCATGATTGCTGGTTTTGATATCATATTTATATGTGGATGACTTCTTACCTTTATGTTTGCCTTTATCAGTGAGCTTTCCCATTCGTAATTTTCTCATTTCTAGTTGTGGCCTTTTCTTTTCCGCCTAGAGAAGTTCCTTTAGCATCTGTCATAAAGCTGGTTTGGTGGTGCTGAATTCTCTTAGCTTTTGCTTGTCTGTAAAACTTTTGATTTCTCCCTCGAATCTGAACGAGAGCCTTGCTGGGTAGAGTATTCTTGGTTGTAGGTTTTTCCCTTTCATCACTTTAAATATATCATGCCACTCCCTTCTGGCCTGCAGAGTTTCTGCTGAAAAATCAGCTGATAACCTTATGGGGATTCCCTTGTATGTTACATGTTGCTTTTAGTATTTTCTCCTTGCATTTAATTTTTGTCAATTTGATTAATGTGTGTCTTGTTGTGTTCCTCCTTGGGTTTATCCTGTATGGGACTCTCTGTGCTTCCTGGACTTGGGTGACTGTTTCCTTTCCCATGTTAGGTAAGTTTTTGGCTATTATCTCTTCAATATATTCTCAGGCCCTTTCTCTCTCTCTTCTCCTTCTAGAACCCCTATAATGTGAATGTTGGTGTGTTTAATGTTGTTCCAGAGGTCTCTGAGAGTGTCCTTATTTCTATTCATTCTTTTTTTTTAAATATGTTCCATGACAGCGATCTCCACCAATCTGTCTTCCAGCTCACTTAGTTGTTCTTCTGTTTCATTTTTTCTGCTAATTGATTCCTTCTAGAGTATTTTTCATTTCAGTTATTGTATTGTTCACCTCTGTTTATTTGATTTTTAAATCTTCTAGCTCTTTTTTAAACATTTCTTGTATCTTCTCGGTCTGTGCCTCCATTCTTTTTCTGAGATCTTGGATCGTCTTTACTATCATTACTCTTAATTCTTTTTCAGGCAGATTGTCTATCTCCACTTCACTTAGTTGTTCTTCTGGGGTTTTACCTTGTTCCTTTGTCTGGAACATATTTCCCTGCCATTTTGTTTTGTCTAACTTCCTGTGTTTGCAGTCTCCGTTTCTGAGGCTGCAGGTTTGTAGTTCCTCTAGCTTCTGGTGTCCGTACCCTGATGGGTGAGGTTGGTCCAGGGGTTTGTGCAGGCTTCCTGGTGGGAGGGACTGGTGCCTGCCCACTGATGGGTGGAGCTGGGTCTTTTCCCTCTGGTGGGCAAGGCCATGTCAAGGGGTGTGTTTAGAGGTGGCTGTGGGCTCAGGATGACTTTAGGCAGCCTGTCTGCTGATGGACGGTGGTGTGTTCCCACCCTGTTGGTTGTTTGGCTTGAGGCGTCCCAGCACTGGAGCCTGCAGGTTGTTGGGTGGGGCCAGGTCTCAGTGCCAAAATGGCGACCTCCAGGAGAGCTCACGCTGATGAATATTCCCCGGGGCCTCCACCACCGTCATCCTTGTCCCCACAGTGAGCGACAGTCAACCCCCGCCTCCCCAGGAGACCCTCCAAGACCCGCAGGTAGGTCTGGCCCAGGCTCCTGTGGAGTCACTGCTTTGCCCTGCATCCCAGTGCACATGAAACCTAGTGTGGACCCTCCAGGAGTGGAGTCTCTGTTTCCCCCAATCCTGTGGAGCTCCTGCACTCAAGCCCCACTGGCCTTCAAAGCCAAATGCTCTGGGGACTCCTCCTCCTGATGCCATACCCTCAGACTGGGGAGCCTGACATGGGGCTCAGGATTCTCACTCCTGTGGGAAAACCTCTGTGATATAATTATTTTCCAGTTTGTGGGTTACCCACTCGCTGGTTACTGGATTTGATTATATTGTGAAAGTGCCCCTCCTACCATCTTGTTATGATTTCTTGTCTTTGAATATAGAATATGTTGTTTGGTTGGTTCCATTCTTTTTTATTGTTGGTTGTTCAGAAGTTAGTTGTGATATTGGTGTTTTCATGAGAGGAGGTGAGCTCAAGTCCTTCTACTCCACCATTTTGTCTCGAACATGTTTTGTTTTGCTGTTAAAATAAGGAAACCAACTCCTGTTGAGCCCCAAGCTCACTGTTTTTTTGCTGCCTCTGGAGTGGCAGGTAAATCCCTCTTGAATTCTGGATCCTTGTGCCATGGCTTTTTTTCCCCCCAGAGCTTTCAGAATTATTTGAAGCATTTCCTGGGAGTAAACTTTCTGAATCTGGTATAGGCAACATCCTTCCCAGTCTCTTCTGGGAATGCCTCTTGCGTCTTATTGATTTGAGTAGATATTAAGAGATCTCGTTAATGGCTGGATGATGAATCCTTTACATTAGAGAAACTTCTAAATTGGTAAATTTTTAGAGAGTTCTCATTATTAACAGCTGTTTCATTGGTAACTATAAAAAAACAAATTAGAAGGTAGAAAAAATATTTAGTGGTTAACCTAAGAACTCCCTTAATTTAAAACAAACAAACAGAAAAACGGTTTGGGAAGCCTTATTTGTGGTCTCCACTTCCCCTCAATGAGTCTCACAGATGCTAATAAAAACAGTAGGATCATTAATAGGTTGATTAACAGAGAATAAGAAAAAACTGAAGGAAAGTCTAGAGACTTCCTCCCAACGAGGTGGAAATTTTAAAAGTACTTGTCCCAAATGGATAAAGAAGTCTTTAGATGGTTATTAAGAATTGGGATAAGTTAAATGGACATCAGTGGTATTAAAACAAAGATTTGGTACAACAGTACCTAAGGCTGGATGACCCAAAGAGACCCCTTTCTGATTTCCAACATTAAAGCACTCCAAACGAGTTTGCTCTATTTCTCCCAGCTTATACATATACTTAAAAATGTTGGAAGAAAATTACTCTGAGATACTTGACAAACAATTACTTGCAGCAACAGTTAGGCCTAGTTAAAATCAAGTTAAAAGATTGATAATAAGGGCCTGAGTCCCTTGGCTCAACCCCTCACTGGGGACCCCAGAGCCTTTAATACGAAAATTGATAAATGGTCAGGAATAAAAAGAAAGGAAAGCTTCTAGGACTCCTTGTAACAGCAAGGCTTTTTTATTGTGTCCTAATTGAAACTAAAAGCTAAACATGTAAGAGTTGATAGAATTGAGATGAAAGTTTATAAAAATTGGTATATTTAAATATGCTTTATTGAAGATGGTTACATCTCTTTTGCCTAATTGTATTGTGGGATAAACAGTATGTCTCACTGGGGAGTGCTTCCCCTGCTTGGTATTGTAAGACAGGGCATATGAATCTGTCTCTCAGGAAGCATTAATTAAACATACTAAGGAAACCAATGGGGTTACCTGAGACTGTACACTATAAAGTAAAAACTGCAAGGTAATATTCAGGGGCTAATAAAAGAAAAAAGAAACAACAGAAACTTTACTCTGGATCTAGCCTGTGCACTCAGAAAGAGGGACTTAGTTGAATGCTTTATGCAAGCTTTTGAAGGCTTGATAAACGAAACTAAAATTCTAAAACATAGAACTCTTAAATTTCAGTTTAGTTGGAAGTCTTCTCACTTGTATGAAAAAAGCAAATGAAAGAAGCTATAGTTGGGCAAATCAATCTTTTAATATCATTTAGGAGGCAGACCAGTTCTTTGGAGAATTAAAAGCAGCTATCTTTGTCTTGCAAATCTCTACAAATCAGAAATTTAGATATAACCCACAATGACCTGAGACTGAGCCTAATCAGTTCAATCAGAAAGAACCTGAAACCAAGGAGAGAAAAAGGGAAAAAGTGGCCTTTTAAAACTCGAACAACTGGAAAGGCTCCCTCACCTAGAATCTAAATTATAGCCTCCTTAAGTGTTCATCAAGGACAAATAAAAATCTTACGTCTTTTCCACAAAGAGTAAAGCCCTAGTCATCTGAGCAAATAAATTTAACTTATTTCAACTATTATTTATAAACTAAGTTTATATTGTTTATAAACTTACTTTATGTTGTAAGTTTATATCTATGTAAGTTTATATTGTAACACCTGATTCATAACTAAGTGTTAAAGTGAAGCTGAGATTTCTAATTATGTCTTTTTATGTCTGTGTATATTATACATATAACATATCTCTACCTCCAGAAAATATGATCAAAATTAAATTTATAAAAGAGCTTTGTTTGACTTGAAAGTAAGCACTTACAAATAAAATATTTCTAAATATAATAGAAACTGGTCAGAATGAATTTGAGGTTCACATGATCTAAGAACTATCCAATATTAAGTTAATATCTGGTATTAAAGCTAGCTTAGGCTTGTTGGTTTATCAATATAGACATGTCTTACTTTTATTGTACCTAGGTTAACTGAAGGTCAGTAAGGTCATGTTATTTCTGTTGGAGAGTTTGTCAGCAAGAAGAAAAAATTAACTTGGTATATTTTCATAACTTGGAAAACAAAAGTAAATGAGGAGTTTTCAGGTGAACTCTTTAGGAATTATATTTTGGGTATGTTTGTCTAAAATAGTTTCTCCAGATTTCTGGTAACCTGAGTTTTGCTAAGTTAAATGATGGGAAATCATTGAATATCAAAGTCATTTCAAATAAGATAAAATACTGGAACATTAAATGCTAAGCAGGTCTAAAATTACCTACCTTTGTATCCTTATGAGAAGGAAAGAGGAAGGAAATTATGCTATGAGAAGATGTATGTTTCTGGAGGTTATGGATTATTCCAGTCAGGAAATGCTGGTATGACAGAGTTCACAATTACTTGCTGCTTGTCAGTTTTTGCTAGAGATTAAGGTTTTTAAGGGTTAAAATTGTAATATGTAGTTAAAGCTACTAAAAATGAGGGAAACATTTCAGTATGCAAGGAAAATAGGATGTGTGTCTTCAGCAAAAGAAGGTATGAGGAATGGAGATACATTTTGTTAAGTGAAAAGAGTGATTTTTGTTCTAGAGCTGGTTCTTGATGGAAAAATACGGGACAAACTCATATGGATTCAGAAAGTCGTAAAAAGTTTATGGAAAGGGAGCCCTGAAAAGTAGTTTTGTGCATGGTTAGGCTGAGATTAAATTTAATTAGGTAAATGGATTTTGTTAAAAGTGGGCTGGTGCAGGACTGGATTTGGTTCCTCTCTTTGTTAAGAGAACAAATTTTTCTTGGAATACTGCTTTTGATTGTGTTCCTTTACCTTTAAGTGATTTGTATTTGCTTTTGAAATATTTTGTCACTTACGTTAAATAAGTATTGTTTCACAGTGACCTATGATCCTATTTGACCAAGTGTCTTGAAACCTTTTTGATATTTTTGACAGACTTCTCAAATATCAAATTCTAACTGAAGTTCTTTTGACCTCCAGCTAACTCTGGGATGCCTCAGAGGAACCCTGAGGCACCTTAGAGAAATGTTAAACTAATTAAGCTTATTCGGTATGTTAAATTACTTGAAGCATTGTTAAATGATTGGAGACAAACTTTAGGTTATATTGTATGGGTAAATGTCATTAATATAGATATTCCAAAATTTATATGAAATTCCTAAAAATCTGATATGTCCTGGTATGTTATCAGTCATAATTCTATTTATCTCAAAATGTTGTATGTCACAAAAATATCCCAAGTTTCTTGTCAATTGCATTGTAATCAGATCTTTAACAATACCATTTTAAGTCTTTATCATTTAAAAACAATCATTGTTTTACTCTGATTTTATAAAATGAGGATCTTCAAGAAGATTCATAAAAGAGACTTTTTAACAAATTAAGTTTCTGGTAACTTTTATATCATACAACTGAACTGGGTAGGAAATTTTAAAACTCTAATGAAAAAACCTGATGACTTCATCCAGATCAACAGGAATTAGTTACATGGGACTGAATGAACTGATACATAAGACAATTTTATGACTCTTTTCTGAAATATACTGCCTTTTAATCTTTTCCAGAAACTCTTTCCTCTTATGCTAACTGTGACCTGCAACAAGTTGATAAAGTATACTTTTGTAAATGATTATGAAACATTTAGCTTTTTCTCTCTACCTGATTCTTCCAGAATTTGGCTTCTCCAGGTGGCTCCCCGGTGGACTTGATGGCTTATTGCAACCAGATTATAACTAGTTATACTAATCATTGTTTTAATTTGCTCTCTCTTGTTGTTTTCAAATTATTTATACCTTGTGTCTCTCTCTGCTGTACTATGATCTTATTAATGTTACTAGCTATATTACTTATTCTATTTTATAGGATTGTTATCTCTTGCACTACCCAATGTGTAACCAGGCCTCCGACAAAATTAATGATGGCTAAAAGTCTTGAGGTAGTTGATCATATATAACTCTACATAGAATAATTGTAATAGTGCAACTCTAGATATGGGAAGAAGCAACAAAGGAAAACATTACCTAGATCATAATAGTCTAGTAAGACAGCTGATCCAGAGAATTTTAGAGGATCAATAGCCCTAATCCAAAAAATGAGCGGATTGGATAGCCTATTACACAATCTTCGCCTGATCTAGGAATGAGCCTTCCTAGCACTGTGGGACAAAATTGGTCGTTAAATGCCTCCCAAACATTGGTTGAATTTATGACCAAGCGGAAACGTTGTGGACATAGAATGTTACCAGCATTTCAGTAAACAAAGGATGCTGCAGCCACTGCAGCCACCCCCAACTGTGCACCCTGAGGGGAATTCAGGATGGAGAAAAACAGGATACTGGCCCTAGATAGTTAAGGTGCATATCAAAGGAATAATTTCAATAAGCCCAGACTCTTGCATCTTCCCATACATGGAAAAGTGCTAAAATTCATTAACTTGAGATGTCTGGTTTTTCTCTAACAGTAATCTTTTGATGTTCTGACTACCTGTTTTTGTTCGTTTGTTTTGTTTCATTTGTTTGTATTGTTTTGTTTGCAAAACTCCTTTATATCCTGGCTCCTGTCTTAACCTCTTTGGAAATAATCCCTCAGAGCTATCTGAGAAGCTGTATCTTGGGCTTAAGTCCTCAGTAAGCCCACTGAGTAAAACATAATTCTCAACCTTTAGGTTGAGCATTTTTTTTGGACACCTATCTGTTGAGCTCCTCCTCTGCACGAGGTACTGTGGTAGATGGGGAGTATAAAGATGACAGTGCTTGGTTTTTGAGGTCAGGTCTCAGTGGAAGAGGCAGTACTGTGACTGTGTTGCAGCCTATGTTGTACCAGAGCTACATACCAGAGGGGGTGAGCGGAGGGTTACTCTTCCATATAGGCTGCTTAGGAAGAGCACCTCTGAAAAGGCAGCATGCGAGCAGGGCTGGAATGTTACGAGGGATACCTGGGGACAGAGCTCCAGGCAGAGGAAATGGCAAGTACAAATGCCCTCAAGTACAGATGCCCTTAGGTGGGAACCATTTTGCTTCTACAAAGGGAAGCAGAGAGGCCACTGTTGCCAGAGGGCAGTGAGTAAGGGTGACCACCCCCAAGGGGGAGGGGAGGTCTAAGGTGAAGAGGTTAGGAGCACATCACTACTGTCAAGTCTTGGGCTTTTACTCTAAGATGGGAAGTCCTGAAGGGTTTGGAGCTTAAGAGCCACGTGTTTGAACTCGGGCTTTTTTTTTTTTTTTTAACACCTTTATTAGAGTATAATTGCTTTACAATGGTGTGTTAGTTTCTGCTTTATAACAAGGTGAATCAGCTATACGTATACATATATCCCCATATCTCCTCCCTCTTGCGTCTCCCTCCCACCCTCCCTATCCCACCCCTCTAGGTGGTCACAGAGCACCGAGCTGATGTCCCTGTGCTATGCGGCTGCTTCCCACTAGCTATCTGTTTTACATTTGGTAGTGTATATATGTCCATGCCACTGTCTCACTTCGTCCCAGCTTACCCTTCCCCCTCCCCATGTCCTCAAGTCCATTCTCTACATCTGTGTCTTTATTCCTGTCCTGCCCCTGGGTTCTTCAGAACCATTTTTTTTTTTTTTTTTTTTAGATTCCATATATATGTGTTAGCATATGGTATTTGTTTTTCTCTTTCTGACTTACTTCACTCTGTATGACAGACTTTAGGTCTATCCACCTCACTACAAATAACTCAATCTCGTTTCTTTTTATGGCTGAGTAATATTCCATTGTATATATGTGCCACATCTTCTTTATACATTCATCTGTCGATGGACACTTAGGTTGCTTCCATGTCCTGGCTATTGTAAAATAGAGCTGCAGTGAACATTGTGGTACATGACTCTTTTTGAATTACGGTTTTCTCAGTGTATATGCCCAGTAGTGGGATTGCTGGGTCGTATGGTATGAACTCAGGCTTTTCAAGAACCACTGTGGCCTGCTGTGCAAGGGTGACAGTGGGAGATAGTTAAGAGGCAATGCAGTCATCCAGGTAAGAAATGATAGTGGCCTGGGTTTTGGTGGCTGATGCAGGTGTGAGAAATGATCAGGTGTTTCATATGTTCTCATGAGATTTGCTGAAGGAATGGGAGTGGAGTGTGAGACCAAGGATTCAAGGATAACTGTGAGGTCTTCAGCCTGAGCGCCTTGAGGAGAGTTGCCATTTATGGAGATGGGAAGACGAGGGGAGGAGCTGGCTGTGGGTGGGGGTGAGGCGCAGCAGAGTTTGGCTTTGGACATCTTCAGAGACTGCCTGCCAAGTCATCCGAGTGGAGATGTTGATCATGCAGTGAGTGAACATGCAGCTAGGACAGATGAGAGACTGGCATCTGAAGAAAAGAAGCCTCAAAAGCATAAAAGAGGTGTGGGGGGGATTATAAAATAACCCTCGTGAAAAAGTGTCAAGGCTTTTAAACTTACGTCATCACTGTTTTTATATCACTTATAAAGTTCTATGACTGTAAAAGTGTGTGGCAATACCATGTTGCAGGAAGTGGCTATAGCTGGTCAGTGGTTTCTGAAGTGTGGGCCTGAGGCCAACAGCATTAAATCTCCTGTGAGCTTGTTAGAGATGCAGATTATTGGGCCTCACCAGACCAGACCTAGTGAATCATAAACCCGGGGCAAAGGGCCGGAACTGTTTTGACAACTTCTCCGGGAGATTGTTATTAAGGTTAAAGTTGAGTGAGCTAGATAAGAAGTTTGGTATTTCTAGATTTTAATCATTTAAAAAGAAACAACTTTTTTAAAGGTAAAATGTCTTTATTGTTTGAAGCATTAAAAAAGTAGACAAAAATTGGTATGACATTTCATTTCTTAGTCTTCTCAATGAGGTTATAAAAATACAGTGCCACTTAGTCTTGTAAACTCTTGAAACTGTCTAGAAGTTCACACTTAGTATTATCTAAAGTCACTTAAAACACACGAGATGATAAAACAAAATCACCTCATAAATACAATCAAAATTGCTTTGAGAAATTTCTAAATATAGACTCCTAGATAAATAGGACTTTTTTCTTTTCCAAAACATAGACAGTATTTCCCCCATGTTATGCCTACAGGCATCATAAATGTGGACTGCCTTCTCCTACCTTCTGTTCTAGATATAGATTAACAGAAATGCAAACTAAATTCAGTTTTTTTCAATTTAATCTCTTATTTTGTTTAAGATAAAATTCTTAATTTAAAACCAAGATCTTTTAGAATGCCTGGCTCATTTTCATTTTGTTTCAAATCACAATTCATTTAAAAAAAAATAGGAAGACGATGCAAATGTTCTTTTAAAGTACTTATATTCAGCTACAAAATCACCCTAAATATTTCTGAAGAATGTGAACATACATACATGTGTGTATATTTTTAAATATTGCTGTTGCATCATTCTGGGTTTTGAGGATTCTGCACTAAATTAATCTTCGTAAACTGAGATCACAGGTTTGGATACAACCCAAATCATTCAGTGCATTCATCTACGGAAGCAGATTCGTGCACTTTACATATTTCTAACTCTTCATTTTCCTTCAGGTTGGTCAAAGAATAAACAATGTATACCATAAATTAAATCGAAACCCACTGCCATATGTCCTGTTGCTAATTAAAATAAGTGTATTCTTGCTGTGGAAATTCTGCGGTTTGGGAGTTGTATGAGATCATCTTTTCAAGGCATAGGTAAAGAATAAATTTTTTTTTTAACAGAAAGAAATACAAATCAGATCATTAATTCATTCTCTGCATACAAAATGCTATTTTAGAGGTAAGTGAATTATTTCACCCCAAGCGTACTTGTTTACACTAAAGAAGTACACCAATTGTTTAAGGAATCGCCTGAACATGGTCAATTTGAAATAACAATGAAATACTGAGATTTGATTACTTTACTGGCAGGATTTGGACTATTAATGAAAACTGACATTTAAAATAATATGGGGGAAAATACAGAGCCACTTGAATGCTTATCACTTTATTACTACAATCATAAATGGTAATGATTTGAATTAGTCCTCGACATTGATTTGTGTGTTTAAATTAGTCCTTAATTACGCCTTTTCTGCCTTTTGTTTTGTTGCTCACGCTTTAAGAAGTGCCATGATAATCAGCACACGGTTGTGTTGCATAAAGCATCTTGTACTGCCTCCCTGAGCACGTGTACATGTGTTCATTTCTCGCGCCTCTGCTCATATTTTTCTATTCAACTTTTCTGTTGGATAGCATTGAAAAGCCTCTGCTGATTTTCAAGGCAGTCTTTCAGCTTATCCTCTGTCAAAGTCAGTCGCTGCTCCAAGATTGAAACAGTCTGCAAAAAAGGAGGGCAAAATAATCAATGCCTGGTGACCTGGTGGTGAGGATGATGATGATAATCTCAGCATTGATCTTTTTCAGAACTGGAATGCCACCCTTTTGCCAGGAGGTTGGCTCAGAAATGAGCCCCAGAACTTGCCCCGCTTCTGTGCCCTAACACAAGGCAAAGCACTGTCGTCAAGCAGTTTGAGGAAAAGAAAAAAAAGGAACCATTTGAGGAAAACGGAGTAAATGATCAAGCCTCTGTAGGCAATTCTGAAGTCTGATCTTCTAAAGCATCGATGCCAGAGAAGAGGCCACATGAGGCACGTTAGGTAGTGTCACAGGTGACATGGAATGTGGGAGGTGGGGATGGAATGCCACATAACCCCACCGCTACTTAAATGGCATCACTGGTCATTCTGTCACAATCAATCCATGACGGATCATACCTATATTACCCTAGACAGCTGGATACCTAGCTTACTTTGAAAATATAATGACTGCTACCCCTTTCTGCACCCAGAAGATGACAGCAACTCATAGGGTTGTTAGGAAGACTGACTAAATGAAATATGGCATGTAAAACGCTTAAGCTAGTGCCTGGCACACAGGACTTCATGAATCTTACCTATTCTAACTCCTTCAGCTCATAAGTGAGTATATAACTACACACACACGCGTGACTACTTTTAAATCTAATTGTGATAGACTACTTCATCTTCAGTCTTTTATCTTTCAAAAAAACTATACGATAAAATAGATTCAGGAAGTTGCACAAAAAACATGTGGCACTTAATGAACTCTCATGAGAAAAGCACCGTTATGACCAACACCCAGGTCAAGAACTAGAACTCTGCCAGCCACCCAGAGTGCCTTGTGTGCACCTTCCCCCATAACAGCCCCTATCCTGACCATTATAATAATCACTTTTCTGCATGTCTTTATGGTTTTATCTTTCAAGTGTACATCTCTAGACACTATATCTTACCCATTTTCAAGATTTGCTGTCATTTAAAGTCTTTTAATCTACAAATCCCCATTCTCTCCATTTATTTTCTTTATAATTTGTCTTTTGACAGGTTCAGGCCATTTGACCTGCAGAGCCTCTACCAGTCTGGATTTCAGGGACTGCGTACTCTGGGTACAGTTTAATCTGTTCTTCTACCCTCTGTATTTTATGTAAATTGGAAGCTGGATTCAAAGGCTTGGTAAGACTCAGGTTAGATCCCTCGGTAAGACTATTCTTTCTTTTGAGGGTACAATAATAACATTTGCTTCTTTTTCTGTGTTGTTAGTAGCTACTTAATGCCTAGATCTATCGATTCTTAGAGATTGCCAGTGATATTCTAATTCCATCACTTGAAAAATTTATATTAGTTGGGATAATTTATACAAGACACTTCTCTCATATATTATTTGGTTACCTGGTAGTACAGTTCATATAGGAAAAGCAACATAAATGCTTGGTTACTTTAGTTGACAAGTTTCAAAATAATGAATTGATTCCCTATCAGCCTCTGAAGGTAATCAGTTTAAAACAAAAACATTATCTAATAGTTTTTGCTCTCATATTCCATACTATAGATCATGATTCATTGAAATTAACGGCAATGCTGATAATACTTTCTACTATTTCTTGAGTGCCTACTATGTGCCAAGCATTTTGCCTGATACTTTACATATATTATCACAATGTAAGATGCAAAAGCTTTTGATATGTGTATTATCAACACCTTTAGCACTGGTTAACTCCACTTACCTACCAACCATCTTAAAAGTTATAATGAGAAAGTGATACTACAATCTGTACTGAATTATAAGCACTGCCACTGGGTTAGGAGATGTTCAGTCATCTGTAATTAAAGTGAATCTGAATGTGTTTATTTTACTTGTTATTTGCCCACAGATTCACACTGTTCCCATTTTGCAAGTGTGCTGTGCCTGCTTTTAACTTTTCATATTTGAAGGAAAGTCAGTCCTTCAAAATTAAAAGTAAAAAATTACAGACTTTCAATAAAGTTTAAAGTGATCCATTTAACCTTGAATCAGGAAAAAAGAAGGCAAAATGAGTCACGAAGCTGACAGAGTAGAAGATGGAAAGACCCTAAAGAGGACCTGCCACCCAATGTGACAGTGCAGGTGAGGAAGCCAGGGCCCTGGCAAACAGGCCAACCAAAACTAAAGCGGGCATGAAGCTGAGAGAACAACTGCCTTTTAAAGGAAAGGAAAGTCTGATAAACACAAAGTCACCTCTAGCACAATACTGCAAAGCAAAAATTGATGATTTTCCTATGATTTTCATTGAACAGATCTTATGACTCCAAGGTCTCACAAGGCTCGTTCCCACAATTTGTCATGACCCACATCCACATCCCTTAACTCCAAGGCCCTGAGATGTTGTTATCTAAAGGGTAAAAATTTTAATTACTGGCTCTTAACCCAAAATGGAACGTTAAAAGTCCGATGCCAGGGCCTTGAATTCTCTGGAGACGAGAACTGGACATCTGGATGATTCTTAACTGCCCTGGCGATTATAATGTACAGCCAGGGTTGAGAATAAGAATTAGATGATTTCTATGCATGAGCAATTTCAACTTGAAATATTTATTCTGCAAAAGTAATTGACGTCTTCTCTAGTTCACATTATAGCCTCTTTCTGTATAATTTAGGACAGTGTCTGCTCTGACAAATATTAGTATCCTCATTCTGTTTATCAAAGAGGAACAATAAGAATTCTTCAAAGGAAACACTGAGCAGAGCTGGAAGGGCAACCTCTGATGTATCCATCTTAATACACCACTTCCATTAAATGACATCTGTATTTCCTGACCAAGAGTTGGAAGACCTTTGATATATTAAGGTCCATGGTATCCCTTCTTGCAGAAGTATATTGACATCAAAGGACTGGGTAATATTCTAAAAGGGGAATGTGGAAACCTCACCTCCAGAAGAACAGAGCATCAACATAAGGAGCTTTGGAATGAGGGAAGTTATACAGTGGACAGAGAGAACTTCTTCAGAGTGAAAAACTAAAGCGCTGCCAATATTTCATTCTAACCGAAATGATTAATCCCAATACATTTTTCTTATTGCCCTAAATATTTCTTTGATAATGTCCAAATCTGAATACACGGCATCAGAAATTCTTAGGGCAAAACATTACTGTCCAAAATCAAATAATACATTTGTAGCATGAAGTACATGGTCTCCCCCATTCACTTGTGGTCCTCAGATGCCAGATAGAGTACAGTGTGTGTGTGCACACGTGTATATGTGTGCATGGGCTCTGACTTTGCCTCCATAAGGTTTAGAGCAGCTCAGCACAGCAGGCGCTGCTATATTAACTACCACCTTTGAGCTTGCCTTGCTAAGAAAGAACATTTTCTCCCTGCTCTGCTAGTTCTGCAACCTTCTGTAACTAGGATTTTGTACCTCTTACTCCCAAGTGAAAAGCGCGCCAACCCACCTGTGTCAAAACATTGAGCTGTTCCATAATATGCTCTAACGCGTCGGTCACAGCAAGCGGTATGCTTCGTTGACGCTCAGAAGGGAGGTAGCTCATTTCTTCTGTTTTCTTTTTCAAGGTTGTAGGTGAACATTCTGATGACATTAAAGAAGGGTTCAAGAAATATCCGCAGATCTCTTCACCCTTGTCTGGTAGAGTTCGAACAGTGGTTTCCGTTGTCTTTGACACCATAGAAAAGATAGGAAGAGTTATATTTTCCAAACTTTAAAATTATATATATTAAAGTTTTCAACATTCCTCTTTTAAAAGCCCAGCTTTCATTTAATTGTTCATCTTCAACTACAGCAAATTATGGAAATTACAATTATAAGGAAAAAAAGGCTACAAGAGGATGGACGAAATTCACAATTTTCCTTGATTTTTTTTCAATAAAATATACTTTGTATGTATCTGTCTGAAAGATCAGGTGTTCTACCATTAAAAAGGTGGTTACATGCTAATTCTTGATTTTTAAAAAGTCACATCCATTAAGATGACTATTATTTGATTTCTTTGGGGAGGAGACAAGATGGCAGAGTAGAAGGACTTGAGCTTACCTCCCCTCATGAAAACACCAAAATCACACAGCTAACTGCTGAACAACAATCGAAAAAAAAATGAGGACCTACCAAAAAGATACTCTACATCCAAAGACAAAGAAGAAGCCACACAAGACAGTAGGAGGGGCGCATTCACAGTATAATCAAATCCCATAACCACCAGGTGGGTGACCCACAAACTGGAAAATAATTATATCACAGAGGTTTTCCCACAGGAGGGAGAGTTCTGAGCCCCATGTCAGGCCGCCCCAAGCCAGGGGGGACTGGCATCAGGAGGAAGAGGAGCCCCCAGAGCATTTGGCTGTGATGGCCAGCGGGGCTTGAGTGCAGGAGCTCCACAGGACTGGGGGAAACGGAGACTCCACTCCTGGGGGGCCCACACAAGGTTTCATGTGCACTGAGATGCAGGGCAAAGCAGTGACTCCACAGGAGCCTGGGCCAGACCTACCTGCGGGTCTTGGAGGGTCTCCTGGGGAGGCGGGGGTTGACCGTGGCTCACTGTGGGGACAAGGACGACGGTGGTGGAGGCCCCGGGGAATATTCATGACTGTGAGCTCTCCTGGAGGTTGCCATTTTGGCACTGAGACCTGGCCCCACCCAACAACCTGCAGGCTCCAGTGCTGGGATGCCACAGGCCAAACAACCAACAGGGTGGGAACACAACACCACCCATTAGCAGACAGGCTGCCTAAAGTCATCCTGAGCCCACAGCCATCTCTAAACACACCCCTTGACATGGCCTTGCCCACCAGAGGGAAAAGACCCAGCTCCACCCATCAGTGGGCAGGCACCAGTCCCTCCCACCAGGAAGCCTGCACAAACCCCTGGACCAACCTCACCCATCAGGGTACGGACACCAGAAGCTAGAGGAACTACAAACCTGCAGCCTCAGAAACAGAGACTGCAAACACAGGAAGTTAGACAAAATGAAACGGCAGGGAAATATGTTCCAGACAAAGGAACAAGATAAAACCCCAGAAGAACGACTAAGTGAAGTGGAGATAGACAATCTGCCTGAAAAAGAATTAAGAGTAATGATAGCAAAGACGATCCAAGATCTCAGAAAAAGAATGGAGGCACAGACCGAGAAGATACAAGAAATGTTTAAAAAAGAGCTAGAAGATTTAAAAATCAAACAAACAGAGGTGAACAATACAATAACTGAAATGAAAAATACTCTAGAAGGAATCAATTAGAATAAATGAGGCAGAAGAACAAGTGAGCTGGAAGACAGATTGGTGGAGATCACTGTCATGGAACATATTAAAGGAAAAAGAATGACTAGAAATAAGGACACTCGCAGAGACCTCTGGAACAACATTAAACACACCAACATTCACATTATAGGGGTCCCAGAAGGAGAAGAGAGAGAGAAAGGGCCTGAGAAAATATTTGAAGAGATAATAGCCAAAAACTTACCTAACATGGGAAAGGAAACAGTCACCCAAGTCCAGGAAGCACAGAGAGTCCCATACAGGATAAACCCAAGGAGGAACACAACAAGACACACATTAATCAAATTGACAAAAATTAAATGCAAGGAGAAAATACTAAAAGCAACAAGGGAAAAGCAACATGTAACATACAAGGGAATCCCCATAAGGTTATCAGCTGATTTTTCAGCAGAAACTCTGCAGGCCAGAAGGGAGTGGCATGATATATTTAAAGTGATGAAAGGGAAAAACCTACAACCAAGAATACTCTACCCAGCAAGGCTCTCGTTCAGATTCGAGGGAGAAATCAAAAGTTTTACAGACAAGCAAAAGCTAAGAGAATTCAGCACCACCAAACCAGCTTTATGACAGATGCTAAAGGAACTTCTCTAGGCAGAAAAGAAAAGGCCACAACTAGAAATGAGAAAATTACAAATGGGAAAGCTCACTTGATAAAGGCAAACGTAAAGGTAAGAAGTCATCCACATACAAATATGATATCAAAACCAGCAATCATGAGAGTACAAATGCAGGATATATTGGTAATGCATTTGAAATTAAGAGACCAGCAACTTGAAACAATCGTGTGTGTGTGTGTGTGTGTGTGTGTGTGTGTGTGTGTGTGTATATATGGCTATATCAAAACCTCATGGTAACTGCAAACTGAAAATCTACAATAGATACACACACACACAAAAGAAAAAGCAATCCCAACACAACACTAAAATTAGTCATCAAATCACAAGAGAAGAGAGCAAAAGAGGAAGGGAAGAAAAAAGACCTAGAAAAACAAATCCAAAACAATTAACAAAATGGCAATAAGAACATACATATAGATAATTACCTTAAACATAAACGAATTTAATGCTCAAACCAAAAGACATAGACTGGCTGAATAGATACAAAAACAAGACCCGTATATATGCTGTCTACAAGAGACCCACTTCAGATCTAGGGACACATACAGACTGAAAGTGAGGGAATGGAAAAAGGTATTCCATGCGAATGGAAATCAAAAGAAAGCTGGAATAGCAATACTCATATCAGAAGAAACAGACTTTAAAATAAAGACTGTTACAAGAGACAAGGGCACTACATGATGATCAAGGGATCAATCTGAGAAGAAGGTATAACAATTGAAATATATATGCACCCAACATAGGAGCATCTCAATATATAAGGCAAACACTGACAGCCATAAAAAGAGAAACTGACAGTAACACAATAATAGGGGGGGGGGGGGCGGGTCTTTAACACCCCACTTACATCAATGGACAGATCATCCAGACAGAAAATCAGTAAGGGAACACAGGCCTTAAATGACACATTAGACCAGATAGACTTAATTGATATTTATAGTGCATTCCATTCAAAAGCAGCAGAATAGACATTCTTCTCAAGTGCACATGAAACATTCTCCAGGATAGAGTACATGCTGGGCCACAAAGCAAACCTTGGTATATTTAAGAAAATGGAAGTCATATCAAGGATCTTTTTTGACCACAACACTATGAGATTAGAAATCAACTACAAGGAAAAAAACTGTAAAAAACACAAACACGTGGAGGCTAAACAATATGCTACTAAACAACCAATGGATCACTAAGGAAATCAATAAATACCTAGAGACAAATGAAAATGAAAGCACAATGTTCCAAAACCTATGGGATGCAGCAAAAGCAGTTCTAAGAGAGAAATTTACAGTGATACAATCCTACCTCAGGAAACAAGAAAAATCTCAAATAAACCTAACCTTACACCTAAAGCAACTAGAGAAAGAACAACAGACAAAACCCAAAGTTAGTACAAGGAAAGAAATCATAAAGATCAGAGGAGACATAAAAAAATAGAGACAAAGAAAACAATAGAAAAGATCAATGAAACTAAACTCTGGTTCTTTGAAAAGATAAAATTGATAAACCTTTAGCCAGACTCAAAGAAAAAAAAGGAGAGGGCTCAAATCAATAAAATTCGAAATGAAAAAGAAGTTACAACAGACACCACAGAAATACAAAGGATCATAAGAGACTACTACAAGCAACTCTATGCCAATAAAATGGGCAACCTAGAAGAAATGGAAAAATTCTTATGTATAATATTCTAAGACTGAACCAGAAAGAAATAGAAAATATAAACAGACCAATCACAAGTACTGAACTTGAAACTGTGATTAAAAATCTTCCAACAAACAAAAGTCCAGAACCAGATGGCTTCACAGGTGAATTCTATCAAACATTTAGAGAAGAGTTAACACCTGTCTTTCTGAAACTATTCTAAAAAATTGAACAGTATAGAGGTTCCTTAAAAAACTAAAAACAGAACTGCCATATGATCCAGCAATCCCACTCCTGGGCATATATCTGGAGAAAACCATAATTCGAAAAGACACATGCACCCCATTGTTCATTGCAGCACTATTTACAATAGCCAGGACACGGAAGCAACCTAAATGTTCATTGACAGATGAATGGATAAAGAAGATGTGGTACATATATACAATGAGATATTACTCAGATGTAAAAAAGAATGAAATAATGCTATTTGCAGCAACATGGATGTACCTAAAGATTATCATACTAAGTGAAGTAAGTCAGACAGAGAAAGATAAATATATGATATCACTTATATGTGGAATCTAAAAGGATGATACAAATGAACTTATTTACAAAAGAGAAACAGACTCACAGACTTTGAAGACAAACTTATGGTTACCAAAGGGGAAAGGTCGGGGGGAGGGATAAATTAGGAGTTTTGGATTAACATCTACACACTGCTATATATAAAATAGATAATCAACAAGGACCAACTTATAGCATAGGGAATTCTACTCAATATTCTGTAAAAACGTATATGGGAAAAGAATCTGAAAAAGAATGGATATATATATATGTACAGCTGAATCACTTTGCTGTACACCTGAAACTGAACATTGTAAATCAATTATACCCCAATATAAAATAAAAAATATTACTTTTAAAAATGAAAATAATAAGCGTTGGTGGAGAAATTGGAACCCTCCTGCATTGCTGTGGGAATATAAAATGGTCAGCTGATGTGGAAAACAGTTTGGCTATTCCTCAAAAGGTTACAACACAGAATTAGCATACAATCTAGCAATTCCACTCCTGAGTATATATCCACAAGAACTGAAAGCAAGGACTTGAACAGATACTTGTACACCAATATTCATAGTGGCATTATTCACAATAGTCAAAAGATAAAAACAACCCAGTACCAATCAACAGATAAATGTATAAACAAAATGTGGTACACACATACAATTGAATATTATTTAACCATAAAAATAAATAGAATTCTACTACATGCTACAACATGGATGAACCTTGAAAACATACTAAGTGAAAACAAGACACAAAATACCATATGATTCCACTAATATGAGTTACCTGGAATAGGCAAATTCAGAGAGAGTATAGGTTACCATGAGCTGGAGGGGAGAAGAAACATGCAGTTTATGTACCCGTTGCTTAATAAGGACAGAGTTTCTGTTTGAAATGATGACAGAGATCTCAAAATAGTGGTGATGGGTACACAACATTGTGAATACTTAATGCCAGGGAAGTGTACACTTAAAAATGGTTCAAATGGTCAATTTTATGATATGTATATTTTACCACAATAAAACAAATAAGCCCTCCAAACATATAGCAATAAAAATCTAAAAATAAAATTAAGAAAACAACTCAGTCTACATGAGCATCAAAAAGAACAAAATGTTTACGAATAAATTTAACAAAAACAGTGCAAGGCTTATATACCAAACACTACAAATAAACCATCAATGAAAGAAATTAAAGACCTAAATAAATGAAAAGACATTCCATACCCCATGTTCATGGAACAGAAGACTTAATATTGTTAAGATGGCAATATTCCCCAAATTGATATATACAGGTTCAATACAATCCCCATCAAAATCCCAGCTGCCTGTTTAAAAGAAATTGACATGCTGGTCTTAAAAGGCATATAGAAATGCAAGGAACCCAGAATAGCCAAAATAATATTGAAGGACACAGTTCAAGACTCACATTTCCCAGTTTCAAAATTCACTACAAAACTACAGTAATCAAGACAGCATGGGACTGGCATAAGGACAGACATATAGATCAATGGAATAGATAGACCTTTCCATATACGGTCAATTGATTTTTGACAAGGTTCCCAAGATAATTTAATGGAAAATAATAGTCTTTTTCAAGAAACTGTGCTGGGAAAACTGTGTATTTAAATTCAAAAGAATGGATTTGGGCCCCTACCTCACACCATATACAGGATTAACTCAAAATGGATCATAAAGTTAACTATAGGAGCTAAAACAATACAAATCTTAGAAGACAACATAGGAGTAAATTTTCCTCACCTTGGATTAGACTGAAGCTTCTTAGATACAATACCAAACTACAAATGACAAAATAAATAACAAATTGGACTTTATCAAAACATAAAACTTTTGTGCTTCAAAAGACAACAAGAGGGACTTCCCAGTGGTCCAGTGGCTAAGACTCCATGCTCCCAATGCAGGGGCCCGGGTTCGATCCCTGGTCAGGTGGCTATATACCACGTGCCGTAACTAAGAGTTTGCATGCCACAATGAAGATCCTGCACGCAGCAAAGAAGACCTCACATGTCTCAACTAAGACCCGGCGCAGCCAAATAGATAAGTAAATATTTTTTAAAAGTAGGTAACAAGAAAGTGGGAACAAATCACGCAGAATTGGGGAAAATATTTGCAAATCATGTATTTGATAAGAGACTTGTATGAGAACATATAAAGAACTCTTACAACTCAACAATAAAAAGACAACCCAATTAAAAATGGTCAAAGGATTTGAATAGACATTTCTCTAAAGAAGATACACAAATGGCCAATAAGCACATAAAAAGACTCTCAATATCATTAGTTATCAGGGAAATGCAAATCAAAACCACAATGAGATACCAATTCATACCCATTAGGATGACTAAAATAAAAAAGAAAGAATATAACAAGTGTTGTTTAAGATGTAGAGAAACTCGAATCCTCATACATTGCTGGTGGGATTGTAAAATGATGCAGTCACTTTGGAAAACAGTTTGGAAAAATTCCTCAAAACATTAAACATTGAATTACTATGACCCAGTGATTCCACTCCTTAGTATATACCCAGGAGAAATGACATCCTTTACATATATCCACATAAAACTTGTACATGAATACACAGCAGCATTATTTAGAATAGCCAATAAAATGGAAACAACCTATATGCATCAGAATGTTGTGATAATTAATGGAAAAACAAAATGTGGTATTATTCTTACAATGGATATTAGTTACCCACAAAAAAAGAATGAAGTACTGATACATGCTACAACACGATGAACCTTGGAAACAGTAGGCTGAGTTAAAGAAGCCATATACAAAGGCCACATATTATGTGATTCCATATGTATGAAATAGTCAGAATAGACAAATACAGGAAGACAGACTGAGATCAGTGGTTGCCAGGGGCTGGGAGGAGGGAAGAATGGGCAGAGGTTGATAATGGGTATGTAGGTGATGAAAATACTCTAAAATTATTTTTGGAGTGATTAAATATTCTAAAATTAGCGGTGATGGTTGCACAACTTTGTGAATATTCTAAAAATCATTAAATTGTACACTTTAAAATGGCGAGTTTTCTAGTATGTGAATTATCTCATTAAAGCTATTTTAAAAACAAAGAATCCAAATATATGCATCACAGAAATCACAGAATTTTTTAAAATTTTAATCAATTTTTCATTCCTGGTTATCACTGGCATATGAGAGTTCCAGACAGAAGGTACCTCAAACATGGCAAGTATACTTCTAATGATGATGATGATGGTGACAATCAGCATGTACAGAGCTTACTGTGTACTTGGCATTGTTTCAAGTGCTTTACACATGTTAACTGGTTTAATCTTCACAATAACCCTATCGGGTATGTTCTGTTCTACTATTATTCTCATTTTTCAAACTAGGAAACAGAGATACAGAGAGACTAAATAACTTGCCCAAGCTCACACAGGTAGGAAAGGTGTATGAAACATAACCAATCATAAATCTAAGAGATGCCAAAGCACTCTGGGTATTGTGACCTTGGGATCAAAGCCACTGTCCTCCATGAGCTTCCCAACCATTTTTAGGAAGATGAAAACTTTCAAATTTCCCTCTGTCATAATCTTACTAATTCATCATTTGTTGAAAATAATAAAAACAAACTCAAAATCCACCACCCCCAGTTCAAGCTTATTTTAAAATATGCATAAAACACATCTTAGTACTCCTACCCAGCTGAGTGGATCTGCTCAGGTTCTTTTCGTTTGTTCACTTAACAAACACTTCTGGAGCCTCGCTCTGTGTGAGGCGCAGTTCTCAATGGTGAGAACCCAGCAGTGGGTGGCAGGACCCAAGACTCTGCTCTCCTGAAGCTTATGTTCTGGTACCTTCAGTCATTTGGTACTTTATCTTTTCTACTTTTGTTTTGTTGCATACCAGCCTATGTTTATCTCCAAAACCATCCTGGTCTCTGAGCAGTTATGCTCTGTACCCCCAGTTTTCCACCTTTGTGATATACCTGACAATATTAGGGTCTGAACCTAAAATACCCGAATGAAAATGACTTTTTTGGGCAGAAAGCACTCATTAAAATCCACACCCCCCAAAGAATCCTATTACTAACGCTTTGAATTACTTAACTCTGTGTGATGAAGAAAATCTAAAACTGTCCTTGAAATGTTCAGGAGCAAAACTCCGAGCAATCATAGATCATAGAACAAGTTCACATAAAGGATTTTTAATGCCACTCATTAGCTGCGCCCAGAAGCACCTATGACCTACTTATTCATGTCCTGAGCTAAGGGAACTTAGAAAACAACCTACAGCACTTATCTACCTGGGTCCCCAGCTATTGGCTGGTGGCAAACACTGACATGAAAGCAGTGTAAAAATGAGTATGGAATATATGAAGAATTCACCAAGAAGTCCTGTCTCACAATCACAGTCTGCATTCCTGATCCTAGGCAGCCACCTCATTGACTGGGGACATTGTATGGATGGCCGTGCACAGCCATCCTCACCCTAAAATAAAAAATTCCTGCTCAAAAGACAGACTTTTTTTTTTTTTTTGTAACATTGCTTCTGCTGTGCCTTCTCTGCCCTCCTAGCATGACTGAATCTTTTTTGATCTCCAAATTTCAGCTTAATTGTCACATCTTCAGAAAAGTAGTCCCTGACCACCCTAATGAAGGTGGTCTGTCTACTGGCTACCATGGCACCCTGATGTCTTCTTCCATAACTGATCAGAGTTGTCTTTTCCTTCTCTATTGTCTGTCTCCCTCACTAGACTGTGCTATGCCTACTCTTCTGACCACTGTACCCCCTGGATTTAGCAGAAACGTAAATATTTTTGAATATGTTAACCACTCACATGCAGAGTTTATCACCGTTCTCACAGATGGAAACCAAACTCTCTATGACCAGGACAGTCTTTTTTACACGGATCAAAACATACCTAAGTATGTACACACATGGTCGCAAATATAACTAATCTTATTGTAGTAGCAGCTCCGGCCCTTCGTGGGAAAAGGCCTCTAATCTAATTAACACATTGGTCAACGAACCCTGGGGGATTGCAGTCAGGGTGGTTAGTGAAGAAAGGGCAATAGGAAATGGGCAAAGAAAGATTTAAGGCCGTAGACAGTCTAGGCAGGAAAAGATCCCCATAACCTTAACAATAGTTTTCTTGTTTGGGACCAAAAAAAAAAAAAAATACTATCATATGACACATAAAGATGAATAGAAAAGGGAAAAGGGTATGGGCAGAGAGAGAAAAAAAGTATGAGATCTCCATCCCACATTAGCCAACTGACAGATCTGTTCTCTGGTCTCTCAAAGCTATTTGGACCTAGATATTAGCGGATTCTTTCCCACCGACCAAGCCTGCCTTTGCTTCCTGTTTGTACAGGAAAAGAGCAAGATGCACAGCTTGGGGAAGTTTCAACGCTCTCATTCATAAAATTAAAAAAAAAAAAATGAAAAGGGAAAAAAATATGTTTAAGATTCTGGGTTATTAAAAGTCTAGCAAATGAGGCTGCAGTACCTGCTTGCTCCCAGTATATTGAGGTCCTCTCCTACTTCAGAGTTGCTAATATTCATTTTTTGGGTGAATGCTTACTGAACACTGACATTATACTAAGCATTTACCAATGTTAAATGTGAGTACAATGTGATACCAGCAATCAAGGAGGAGTCTCTATTATGGGGAGAGAATTAAGACAGAGCAAGGCCGGGATCCCCTGCAGTGCCTGGCACATACCGGCAGTGAATAAACAAGAAACACAAGCAAATGACTGTAAGAAAAGAACAAATGCTTTGGAAGTCCATAAAAGGAAGAAATCACACATGTTCCCTTACCTCTTACTTTTTTGCAGACACTTGAAGTACAGCAGGGTAACAATAACATTCATTGATTCAGCAAACGAAGGCCTCCTATACGTAGGCATTAAAGCTACAGCAAAGAACAAATCAGATATGGTACCTTCCTTCACGGAGCTTACAGTTCTCCAGGGAGCCAATTCCTTCAAATGGATGGCAGGGCAATTACCACGCTTAAGTTCTCCTTGGATAAACTCATGGTTGCCATCTCAAAGATGGGAAAGACAGCCTCACCAAGTGCACAGAATGAATGTGTGTGGCTAAGAAATCCTTATCTCTACAGGTTAAAAGGCTCCACTTTCCCTCTGAACATATACAATAGAGTAAAAAATACAGAGTTGACTGATGCAAACTACTTTGATAGTCCCGAGAGCTATATATAAAACCTGTCACATTCTGGGGACAAACGACTCTTAACAGGTTGTTTAAATGCCATGATTAATTTTAATGCATAAAGTTTCATTTGTCACATTAGAGAATGAATTCTTTTAATGCATCAACAGAAAGTGAAAATTGTGGCATTTGCAAGTAAATTTTTATTGGGAAATTAACCATTCAACAATGTAATCAAGGTCTACACATTTAAACTACTACTATTTATATCATTAACAATGAAACATTCAAGATACTGTGGTGCCCAATTACATATGGAAGTTCATGCATTATATTTATTCTCTTTCTTCCTCTCCTCTTCTCTCCCCCTTCTACTACCCTTCCTACTTACCCACTCACTGTCTGGGCTGGCAAGTCAGAACTAATCACTGGCACCACTTCACTCTCAAGGAGGCAAAAGACCTGTACTCTGAAAACTATAAGATGCTGATGAAAGAAATCAAAGATGACACAAACAGATGGAAAGATATACCGTGTTCTTGGACTGGAAGAATCAATATTGTGAAAATGACTGTACTACCCAAGGCAATCTATAGAGTCAGTGCCATCCCTATCAAATTACCAATGGCATTATTCACAGAACTAGAACAAATAATTTTTAAATGTGTGTGGAACACAGAAGACCCAGAATAGACAAAACAATCTTGAGAAAGAAAAACAGGGCTGGAGGAATCATGCTCCCTGACTTCAATCTATACACAAAGCTACAGTCATCAAAACACTGTGGTACTGGCACAAAAACAGAAATATAGATCAGTGGAACAGGATAGAAAGCCCAGAAATACACCCACGCACTTATGGTCAATTAACCTACAACAAAAGAGGCAAGAATATACAATGAAGAAAAGACAGTCTCTTCAATAAGTGGTGCTGAGGGCTTCCCTGGTGGCGCAGTGGTTGAGAGTCTGCCTGCCTATGCAGGGGACACGGGTTCGAGCCCTGGTCTGGGGGGATCCCACATGCCGTGGGGCAACTGGGCCCATGAGCCACAACTACTGAGCCTGCGCGTCTGGAGCCTGTGCTCTGCAGCAGGAGAGGCCACGATAGTGAGAGGCCCGCGCACCGCGATGAAGAGTGGTCCCTGCTTGCCGCAACTAGAGAAAGCCCTGGTACGGAAACGAAGACCCAACACAGCCAAAAATAAATAAATAAATAAATAAATGAATAAAGTTAAAAAAAAAAAAATAAAATAAAATAGTATAAGAATTCATTAAAAAAAAAAAAAGTGGTGCTGAGAAAACTGGACAGCTACATGTAAAGGAGTGAAATTAGAACATTCTCTAACACCATACACTCTCATAAGTCTTTGTTCATGCCATTAGTAGAGCATTCATCACTTCTCATTATATTTGTGCTTTCATGTCTATATTCCCTACCAGGTCATGGGGGTTACTCTCTTGAGGGTAGGAGCCATAACTTGGTCATCTTTCTTCCTCGGGTGCCTAGTACAGTGCATGAGACACATACAGGGCTCAACATTTGTTGAACTGAATTCAACTGACCGCCCTGCGTCTGCTGAGCCATCCTCAAAATGTAAATATTAATAATTTGACAGTATTTGGAGAGAAGTATTGATATAAACCCAAAGTCAAGCCAGTACGATTCTCTACTAAAAATTACTATCTTAAATGCCTCCTCAAAGGCACAATAGGGAGCAATGGAAGCCTTTATCACTTAACTGCAAATCACTTCTTGATTTTTATCCCCCAAAAGTATATTTGATGGTTTCTGGTGAGATAGCATAAGGATCTTCTGACAAGTGTGAACATGCAAAAGGAGGTACTTCACGTGTAAAGATAAGCAGTGACCTGAACTGCAGATATATATTTAATAAATGGGTTAAAATAAGTCAGTTTGGGCTTATACTTAACATTTCTAGTTTTGATTTAATTCTGTAAGTAGAGAACAAAACAGACCAAAGTCAGAAAAGTCTATCCAAAAGTGGTCTTGATCCCTCTAGCTAAAGTGAGTTTCCCATCACTGAAGGTTCTAAAATAGACTAGGGATGATCACTTGTCAGGGATATTGTGAGAAGTATACAAACATCAGATCAGGAAATTCAAACTGAATGCCCTTTAAAAGTCTGTTCCATTCCTGACATTCTGAGATTTTTAAAATCACTACACACACACACACACCACACACACACACACACACACACACTTATAAAACGCCTGCCTAAAATAGACCACGATAACAAAAAATACCTTTTGCCTGGACAAAAATAAAAGCAAATATTGCTTTTCAAAGAAAGAATGGATCATTTATCTTCAACAATAACATTTAGAATAGGGATTAGAAACTCCAAAAATCTTTATATGGGATATAAAACAATGAAGACATACCATTTATTCAAACAAAATTGTTTTTATTTAGCACCTACGTGCCAGGAAAATTCTAGGTGCCAGAGATATAGGAGTATATTAGTTTCCTACCACTGCTGTAACAAATTACCACAAGTTTAGTGGCTTAAACCAACACAAATTTACTTACTATCTTGAAGTTCTGAAGGTCCAAATAGATCTCATGGGGCTAAAATCAAGGTGTCAGCAGAGCTGTGTTCCTTCTGGAGGCTCTAGGGGAGAATCTGTCCTTGCCTTTTCCAGCTCCTTGAGGCTGCCTACATTCGTGGCTCTAGGCTGCATCACTCCAATCTCCACTTCTCTGATTCCTATGCCTCCCTTCTTCCCCTGTAAGGACCATTGTGAGTGTATTGGACCATAATCTAGGATAATCTCCCCAACTCAAGATCCTTAACTTAATCACATTTGCAAAGCTCCTCTGCCATGTAAAGAAACATATTCACAGATTCTGGGGATGAGGACTTGGACATCTTTATGGACCATTACTCTGCCTAATACAAGAAATGATTAAACAAAAGAGACCCTGTTGACATGGGGTTATATTCCAGTGAATAAATATAAAGATATGTGATGTAATGTCAGGTAGTAACAATGGTTATGAAGAAAAATAAAGCTGGGCAAGGTGTTACATTATGATTTAGCTCCACTGATGATGCATTTTTTAATTGGGATAGAGAATAAATTGGGGGCATGTTAAGTTTGAGATGCCTATGAGCCTTCCAAGGGGAAAAATCATGAATACAATTGGAAATATATGATTCTAGATTTCTGCGGAGAGGTTGGGACTAAAGATATAAATTTGGGAGTTATCAGAATATATATACATATATTTACCAGTTTTTATAAAGGATACAAATGAACAGCCAGGTGAAGAGGTACATAAGGCAAGGTCTGGAAGGGTACCAATTGCAGAAGCTCCTGTTCCCTTGGAGTTGGGGTATTCGGCATATAACTATTTACAGCCATGGCTCTATGATCAAACAACAGGGAGGGGCCAAACAAGAGAACAGTGGCAAAGACTTCAGAAGGCAGGAAGAGAAGGAGCAGGAAAGGTGACTAGCGACCCATGAGGTAGGAGGGGTACTGGACCAGAAGGTAGGTAAGGAAAAAGTTTCAAGGGGAAGGGAGTGATCACTAAGACCAAGTCCTATAGAAAGGCTGATTTGGATGAATCACTGGGACCTTGACACAAGTGGAATGGTGGGGACAAAAGCTTAACTGAAGTGGATTCAGAAGAGTAGAAAGTGAAGAAATGAAGACTGAATATATGCCCTTCTTTTGAGGAGTTTTGCTATAAAGGGGAGCAGAGCAATGAGACAGGACTTGGAAAGGGATGAGGGGTCAAATGAAGTTTTCCTTTTTAAAGATGGGAAATACATTACAAACGTGGGCTGATGGAAAAGATCAAACAGAAAGAGAGCACTGATGTCACAGGACGGTGAGGAGATAACTACTTGGTAAATGGATTGCTAGGCAGTACTGAGTGCCCCTGGAGCTTTGTATAAATAAATTTAAAGGGAGATCAGTCAGCATGGCTGTCTAGTCGAATTCAGTTGCTTGGGTGTAGGTATAGAGTCAGCAGAAAAAAATAGATTTAACCAGGCTGAAGTTTTTTGGGGTGAGTACAATGGAGAGAGAAAGGGGCAAGGGTATGGCTACGATGATGGACTATAGAATCTAAGCCCATAAAGGTGAGACACATAGACACAGAAGGTGGGCAATGAAAAGGCAGAGGCTCAGTGGATTGGAGGTCCTTCTGGGGTTGATGAATTATCAAAACTGAAGGACTAGAGGAAGTGGTGGCCAGTGCGTGGGAGGCTTTACACTGAGTTTACCATTAACACAAAGGATTTAGACAGTCACTGAGTTCCTCTGAGAATCCTGACCAAGAGAGGATGGCTGTCTTTCAGAAGTGACTCAGAGTGTTGCCCTGTCTTTGGTTCTTTCCTTGAGATCAAAAGCCAGTGTTAACCAAGAAGCGGATGGATTAATCAGAAAAACAGAACAAAGAGCTATGGAGTCACCCATGTGGGGCTGTCACAGGACCACAACACAGGCAGGATTCGTTCCCAATTTCTAAAACTCTTAAGAAGAAAAGGCTGTTGATCCTGAAGAAGAAAACCGCATCTCTTCTATGTTATATCTGCGCAGTGTATTGTATATCCCTGTAGGAACATACCCACCTGATCCAGTCTGATTGATTTAAAAATACTTCTAGGATAAAATCAGAGAATGTCATGTGAAATTTGTGTCTCCCAGACTAAAGTCGCTGAGCTGAGAAAGCCTTCTGTTTATCCCTTGGGAAAAATCATACATCTTTTTCTCAAAGAGAGAAAAAGAGGTTTTGGTGATAAGGTTTTACTGAGGGCTTTGATTTTTCTTCTTCAAACCAAATTGGAAATTTCATGTTTGTCGGAAGACTTGAAAAACACCCCCGCCCCAATGCAACTATCAACTAGAATATCTGAGTGATTAATTCAGTGCCCTTGAAAATGACAGCCGAGGCCATAAATCTGTCTATCTTTGTCTTTGATCTTTACTGTCATCTCCAGAGAAGCTTATTAATTTTGAAGCCATGAATAGGTAGGATACAGCTAGGACAAATAAAATCTGTACAAAAATTTCCTTTCATGTTTCACTATTTACATGATTAGGCAAACATAACCTATGAATCCCTTAAAGGAATATTTGTCTTCTAATGCCCTATGCTGAGTCTAGAACTGTGCACTGTGCCAGATAAATTTTAATTAATGATAAAGTACTTACCAGAATTATCTGGGGGAGGTAGAGGGAGACAGCAGGTAGTCAGTGAACTAGAATTAGTACTCTCTCTTCTGAGTTAATATAAAACTAAAAATTCTAATCCCAGTATTCTAGACAAATAGAATACCAATAAAACTTTCTGTAAATTACAAACAGAAAACAAGTAGTCATTACATCTTTTGTGAATCCTGCTGTTATACCCCAAAGGCCTACAGAATAAGGGATTCATTCTTATTATCTCTTTCATATAGAATCAACAAGAATATTTTATGCAAGTTGCTGAAATGACAAGGGCAGAAATCAACCATTATTTATAGCGATACCTTACTGTGTTCAAAAAAGGTGTGTGCATGTGTGAATCTAAATTCTGAGGCAGGTAATAACTTATATTGTACAATGATGTACTTTTTTAAAAGATATTTTACATTCAAGTAAGGATTACATCTTGGAAAAAACTGAAGTTTGACTTGGAAAACCACATTTGGTTTAGTTTCACCCACATCATGTCTCAAAAAAGCCATCTGTTCACCTTTCAGAAAGCTGCCCCTTCTTTGCATGCAGAACAGCAATCAAGTGAAATTAATACAGGCATGAATAAGCAATGCAACCTCACTGCAACACTAACATTTCTGAATGAATCTGTAATCCCTCTTTTTATCTCATAATAACTGATTTTTTTAAGTTCCAATTTTGCTTTCAAAAATTCGTTGAAAATAAAACTACTAAGTGAAGTAAGTCAGAAAGAGAAAAATATCACATGATATCATTTATATGTGGAATCTAAAATATTACACAAATGAACCTATCTATGAAACAGAAACAGACTCACAGACATAGAGAACAGACTTTTGGTTACCAAGAGGGTGGGGGAGGAATGGATTGGGAATTTGGGATTAGCAGATATAAACTATTATATGTAGAATGGATAAACCACAAGGTCCTACAGTATAGCACAGGGAACTATATTCAATACCCTGTGATAAACCATAATGGAAAAGAATATGAAAAAGAATGTATATATATGTATAACTGAATCACTTTGCTGTATGGCAGAAATTAACACATTGTAAATCAACTACAATAAAATAAAAATTTTTTTAATTCAATGAAGAGATATAAGAATAATAAAGCAACCCTCTCCCCTACCTTAAGAAACAAAGTATACCCTTTTATGATCTATCTCCCTACCTTTCCCTCTTAAAGGATACCACCATCTTGAATATTGTGTCTATCATCCCAATCTATGTCCCTTTACTTTTATCACATAGGTAGACATCCCTAAACAGCAGTATTGCTTTTGTGTGTATTCGAGCTTCACAAAAATAGGATTAGATCTCTTTAGTATTTTCTGTTAACCAACATTGTTGGATTTGTCTATTGTGTTGCAGGTAAGTCTACTTCACTTATTTTCCCTGCCAAATAGTATTCCATTGATTGGGTATTCCACAATTTATGTGTCCTTTGTACTGTTAACTAGCATTGAATTCCACAGTAAGCATTCTTATAAATGTCTCCTGTACACAGGTAGGTGAGTTCCCCTAACGTGTCATAGTTCAGTTATAGTTTTACCAGATACTGTCCCAAATGGTAGAATCAACTTACTCTTCCATGAGCAGAAGAAAATCCCCCCTTTTTCTACAAGGTCAAAAATATTTGATTGTCAGGCATTTTAAATTTTAACAAAATTATGGGCAGGAAATGGTATCCCATGGTTTTAATTTCATTGTTTGTTTCCTTGATTACTGGTAACTTGAGCATATTTTATGTGTATATTGATCATTCTTCTGCAAATTACCTATTTAAGTCCTCTGTCCACTTTTTAGTTGGTCTACTTCTTTTTTCTAATTTATATTTAAGAGTTCCTTCTATAGAGAGAAATGCAAATCAAAACAACAATGAGGTACCACCTCACGCCAATTAGAATGGCCATCATTTAAAAGTCTACAAATAACAAATGCTGGAGAGGATGTGGAGGAAAGGAAACCCTGTTACACTGTTGCTGGGAATGTAAGTTGGTGTAACCACTGTAGAAAACAGTATGAAGTTTCCTCAGAAAACTAAAAGTAGAACTACATATGATCCAGCAATCCCACTCCTGGGCATATATCCAGACAAAACTATAATTCAAAAAGACACATACATCCCTATGTTCTTAAAACAGCACTATTCACAACAGCCAAGACATGGAAGCAACCTATATGTCCTTCGACAGATG
This sequence comes from Eubalaena glacialis, assembly GCF_028564815.1. Taxonomy (NCBI): domain Eukaryota; kingdom Metazoa; phylum Chordata; class Mammalia; order Artiodactyla; family Balaenidae; genus Eubalaena; species Eubalaena glacialis. The sequence continues at coordinate 31,343,979 of NC_083726.1, read as the reverse complement.
AATGGATAAATAAGATGTGGTACATATATACAATGGAATACTACTAATCCATAAAAAAGAATGCCATGTGCGGCAACATGGATGCAACCAGAGATTATCATACTAAGTAAAGTAAGTCAGAAAGAGAAATACCATATGATATCACATATATGTGGAATCTAAAATATGACACAAATGAACCTATCTATGAAACAGAAACAGAATCAGGGATATAGAGAATAGACTGGTGGTTGCCAAGGGGGGAGGGAGGTGGGGGAGGGATGGAGTGGGAGTTTGGGATTAGCAGATGCAAACTGTTATATAGAGAATGGATAAGCAACAAGGTCCTACTGTAGAGCACAGAGAACTATATTCAATGTCCTGTGATAAACCATAATGGAAAAGAATATGAAAAAGAATATATGTGTGTGTGTGTGTGTGTGTGTGTGTGTATATATATATATATATATATATATATATATATAACTGAATCACTTTGCTATATGGCAGAAATTAACACAACATTGTAATTCAACTATACTTCAATAAAAATTTTAAAAAGTTCCTTATATATTATGGATACCAATACTTTGTTTATATGTGTAATACATCCCCTACTCTGTGGATTGTGTTCACTTTTATTTTATGGGATTTTTTACAGAAGTTTTTTGTTTTAAATGTAGTCAAATTTATTAAACTTTTTCTTTTATGATTTGTACATTTTATATTTTGCTTAAGCAATCCTTGCCTACCCAGAATACATAAATATATTCTTCTGTTTTCTTTTAGAAGTTTTGAAGTATGGGGTTTCACACTTAAGCCTTTAACCCATCTGGTATTGATTTCATTTGTGGTTAAAAGTAAGAACATAATATATATTTTTTTCATATAGCTAGCTGTCCCAGCAACATTTATTGAACAGTTGACTTAGTGACAAACCCATCTTCATGGGTCTACAAAATCAGGCCTTTCATAGACCAACCATCTGCACTTGTGTGGGTCTGCTTATGTGCTCTCCATTGTGGACTCTTTGTCTCTCTGTGTAACAATATCACACTTAGAGCTTAACGAGTCCCCAGCCTTCAAATTTCTTCAAAATTGTCCTGTCTGTTTTGGGCCCTTTGCTCTTCCATGTATGCCATAAAATCAACTTTTTAGGTTTCATGAAAAATCTTAATAGGATGTTTATTGGAATTGCCTTGAATTTGTAGATTTATTCAGGGAGAACTAACGTCTTTATGACACTGAGCTTCCCTAACTACAAACATAATATTCCAAAACACATGGAACATTTAATAAATTTCAACTTATCCTCTCGTGGAGGCCACTCTAATATTTTCTGTATCTTTTCAATTTTAGTATACGTGCTGCAAAAGCAAATACACCACCACCATTTTAGTATCATTATAATGTACATGGAGAGCCAACCAAACCAACAAGCCAAATGTTGTCCTCAAATAACTATCCTCATTATTTTTATGAAACACAAAAGTATCACAGAGTCAGGATTATTTAGAATAAATTTCTGAAAAATTATTTCCTGGGCTTGCTGACTCTCTAAGATAAATAATGCCATTCTTTGACCTTTTTTACAGGCCTATTTTCTGTTCCTCAAAACTCTTCAAAAGTGCCAAGTTCAGGAGAAGTGAGCTGTGTGTTAAAAGTCATGAGATAATTTTTTTTTTTAATTGCACATACACAGTAACTCATGCTTTGCTCACTTGAATAAGACTAGCTTCTTTACTGTGTTTTAATACTATGAAGAGGCAATTTTAAGGCAGGAATTTATCCAATCATTTAACAAAGCTACATTCAGAAAACTGGCAAGCTTTTCCGAGCATCTTTTATAGGGCAAATATTATATTTATTTATGTTCTATTCACCATCTAGCATAATGTGAACATTCTAGTATGATTAATGATAACTGTGATTATAACAGTAATGTATATTCACAGCTGGGTATTGAGAACCACTCTTCTATTTATTGTTCATTATATCATTCAAAAGACAGAGAGTGAAAGCTTCCTATGTGATCTCAGTATACACAGTGCACTTTATGTAAGTTGACTTTAATTTGCATTTGCAAAATAATGAAGTCTTTCCTCATCTTCCCCAAATAGATGCAATTTGCCTGTTCTAAATCTCTAGAAAAATTCAATTTTGTTTCTTAAAGGTAATTATCAATTTTCCCTGCATTTCTGCTGTTTGTGATACTGTATAATTATCCATGCTATCATATAATATGGCGCTATATTAATGGGGCATCAAGTCACACAGACTTGGGTTTAATCTTGTCTCTTCTGTGTACTGACTGTATGACCTTGGACAAATTACTTGGCTTCTCTAAGTGTTAGTTTCCTCACCTGTAAAATGAAGAAAATAACCCTGGGCTACTTTATAAGGTTGCTGTGAGAATATAGGTAAAGAGTTTAATCTATAGTTTGTGATCAATTACCTATCATTATCAATATTATCATATTGTGTCCTCCCCCCAACTCCACTAAAATCTAAATTGTACCTTTCTAGAAGGCAGAAGCCATAGCTCACCTTCTTTCAGATAG